>NC_082605.1:21021503-21337874 GCF_030936135.1 Gavia stellata | reverse complement strand
CCGACACGCACCAAAGCTGCTATTGATGTTTATATGACCCCCGATGCTGCATTTGCAGGCTAATGGCTTGGCACGTGATAGCGCATTAATTTGCAGGGGAGCACGCACTAGTGTGGACGGGGCTGCAGAGCCAAAGGGACTTCGACAGCCGGCGCAGAGGATACTGCTGCAGGTCTGCCCCAGAGATGTGCTCATCTGTATCAGGGCTTGGGTACAGCCTGCACTCACATCAACACAGCGGAGATCATATTTTATACCTAGCAGTTTAGAGAGGCCTTGCAAGGTCTATTCTTCTTGATTGGTCCTGCTCACCCAAAGGCCTCCAAAATGTATCAGCTATCAAAAACACGACTTCAAAGCTGAAGAAAAAACAGAAAGCAAACATCTAAAAGCCCAAATGGAGGCAGACAACTACACCCAGTGCTCCAGGAAGTGTCACTTTACAATACGTGAAGTCTGTGGAGGTGATGACATTAACACTCACAGCAGAATTTCACTCCCAGTGCTGCTAAGAAGCAGCTGAGAAGCTCACAGCTCTGCTCCAAGGTGTCTCTTGAAGTCTCCTGTGTTTCTTTGCACTTCCCTGACAACAGCTCTCTGTGGCTCTCTCATAACACTGTGTATTGTGAAATCAGAGTTATTAGCTATGTTACCCAAGGCAGGGTGCAAAATAACCCCGAGCCCTCTTTCTTAGATCTTGGAAAACTATTTGACTCAGCTTTATTTCCTTACCACGAGTATAAAAAAAAATAGGCACTGAAAGAGTTTACAAACCCTTTTCATGTGGAGAGGAGGAACGTGAGTTCCCTTTAATCTTTCATAGCTTGTGTGTGTTAACGGCATGCTTAAAGAGTGCCAGCTGATGTGAATTTTGCAAAGGATCTGCAGGGACCACCAAAGTCAAAGGCGGCCTGTCCTTGCGATGAGAGAGTGGATGCAGGAGCCAGGGCAGAGGTGGCTGTGGGGAATGCAGATCTAGAAAGAGACATTGCGCTGAGATCATCACACGAGCGGGATGATCTCTTCCACGGGCTGAAGTCCACGTACACAAGTCGAGTTTACCCTAGACCAGGGAAAGGCAGACTTTCCTGTTCGCCCCTGCTCGTTCCACATCTCCGACTTGCCAGGAAGGAGGAGAAGGGCTTTCGCGCCTAAGCATAGGCATCTTTGCAGAGTGTAGTCTTCACTGCAATGACGGGGATCACCTTTAGATTACGATGGGTGACTTACTGTGAAGGCAAAAGATGAATTGTTATGTAAGACAGAAGGCAGATTTACGATGGGAAAAAAACACAGGTGACGAGAACAACCAACAGATTATGTCCCAAGGGCACTAGGGCTGCTGCTGTCACAGGGTGACTAGATCTAGGTTTTAGTCACTGGTTTACCGCCTCCCTGAGTTGAAGTACCCATATCACTGAAACATGACACATCCTATTGTGCCATAAAACACACATCTTGGGTGTGTTGTGGGGCATGATGCAAAGAGCCTTTTGCCTTCAACTACCCGAATACAGGGCTCCAATCTTTCAGCTGTGACTTGCCACAGACAAACTGACTGTGTTCAGGAGGTTTTTATTGAGCAGTATTGATGTGAATTTCATCACATGTTACAGTTCTCCACATTTGGGTCAAAAAATTGGCAATACTTCCAAGAAAAGTATTAAATAAGGCTAGGGAAACAAGCAATGTCTACTGTGAAATCTGCCAAGTAATGCGAGATGGAGATGGTGAGAAGTTTTCCAGCAGGACATTCTTCCAGGAGGAAATTTGGTTTCCTTGAAACCAAAATGTTTGCAGAAATGTGTCAGTTTCAGTGACACCATGTTTTGAAAAAAGCTGGAACAGGGTTTAGGTTGAGATTGAACATTCAGACTTCCTTCGAGTGGAACTTTTCTGTTTTGAAACGTGTTTTTTCAATCCTTTTAATCTTATGTTACACAATATAAAACAGAAAAATCAATTTCAGACCAAGATTATATTAAACCAAAAAGTTTCTGTTGTCTTAAAATAATTCTTCCCCCCGAAAGCTCATGCCACAAGAATCCAAAACTGTGTTACATCCTCATTTTGGAATAGAAAGGGATTTGAAATCACAGTAAACTCCTGGGAAATGGAACCTGGAACCCTCTGTTCCAGCACATCTTCGTGGCTTTTGGGTAAATCCACAACTGGAGCAAAATGTACAGTGGAGAACAGGCCAGCTGGTCTGAAATACTTATAAAACTGTAGATTTGTGGATATGATATCTATATGAGAATGCTGGAGGGTTAATTACAGCAGATATTATAAAACTACAGCTAACAGCAGTGTTAAGACTCTAGAGGTCTGAAAGGATCTTGAGACATTTCTGCCCCAGTTCTGCTTCTCATGCTCTGTTGGCTCTAATCCGAGAGAACCGGTGAGCACCAGCCATACTTGCAAACAAATGGCTGTGTCCCTGCAATTACCCAGTGACTCGCAGATTTCAAAGCCAGAAGGGATCATACAGACAGTACCAGCCTTCATTCTTTCAACACTTGTGTCCCGTTACCCAGGTTGCCAAGTCTTGTGAATTTTTGGCAAGTGGTAGATTTTGGCCAGGGCAAGAGCTGGTCTCCCAATCACAAGACAACCTCCAACTTTCTCAGAAATTTTAGCCAAGCTAAGGGAAACTTCAGCCAACCTTTCTGACAAGCTGTTTATCCTAGTGTCTGCTTCCCAGGATCGAAGCAATTGCAGCATTCCCAAAAGCAGGCAATGTGCTTTTCACTCCCATCAGTAACCCAATACCAGTCTGACAAGGAAGGAGGGGGAATGGAGATGGAGAAAGATCAGCAGATAAATAGGATCAGATTTCAAGCACAGGGAGTAGATCCTCTGGACTACCCCTCCACCCCCAACTCCCTGTTTCCTTCTTCTCTCCATCCTAGCTGGTTTGAAAGCATAAGAAGGGAACTGGGCTGCAGCTGTATATTCCCGTGCTGACCTGGGAAGAGAGACTGTAGCCCAAGAGCATCCCAGAATGAGCAGAGCTGATGCTATAGGGACAGGGTGGATGGTGATGAACTCTATAGGGGAAATAGAAATATGCAGAACTGATGGGAATAGAGAAAGTAGAGAGAAATCAACTGATTTTAAGGAGTCATTAAACAGTCCAATTTGGGAATACAAAGTACCCACCTAAACAGATCAAAAAATTTTTCTTGATAAATCCGAGAGAATAGACAGCACTGCCTCATGCTCACACTGAAAAGGACAGGAGCATGGGGAAGATTTTTTAAATTATCCAGAAAACAGACCCCCAAACTTTCTCTTTAAATTTGCATAATTGAGGGTGGTAGAGGGAGGTGTTATAACTCTCCCAGTTTCAATCTATTCAGGTTGAAACTATTGCATTCTGACACAGCTTTACCAAACAGCCTACATCAAAATCAGTTTGCACAGGAGGAATCGGAGACACCAGAGCAGCTGCTGAATGTAAGCTGGGTTATCCATACACACAGCCCCTTCCTGAAATGAGGCAGTCAAACAGACAAGAGTGATGCCGCCTCATGCAGAAATACCAGCCGGTCTGCAGCTCCTGTTGAGCAGCTCTACCTGAAAAGCTGAGCCTGAGCAAAGCCCCAGGCTGGGAACATGATCCAAACAGAACTGCTTTAATGAACCTGTTCCTAATAGCAAGACAGCACGTCTTCCCTGGATTCAGCCTCAGCTCCCCTACTAAACAAGAACCTGGGAGACTGTGAGTTATACGGCTGAATACAAACTGGAAGACCTTTTCTAAGGCGTTTCAGGGCTGATGAAGCATTCTGCAGATAACTGAAAAACAATATATGGTTTCCTAATCTGAACTACCAGTAGTAAAAGAGATGGATGAAAAATCATGAGGGCAAGCTGTACAAAGCAGCCCAGAAGCTGAAGGGCCTTTAGATTTGGAGGGTGAGCAAGACTATGTGAAATAACAGCAGCAATTGAGCTGAAATAGCTATCATAGCTAATCACATCCGTTCTTCTTCCCTAATAACTTACAGCTGAATAGAAGGCTCTGTGGAAGTATTGGATAAGCAAGTATTTTGTGCAGTGCCCACTTTTAACAACTGCCTGGGAGTGATTATTTATGTACGAGTGCCAAAGACGGATTAGAAAGTAAAACCAAATTCTGCTCTCAAGGAAATCATATTGGATTTCAATGGAGCAACTGCGCATTTACATGATTGTTTCACAGGCACTAACCTTTGACGTTTGGTCCTCTTAGAAGAGCTCAAGGTAAGAAAATGGGGTTGGGGAATCAACTGAAATCTTAAATCATGAACAAATGAAAGAGTGGAAAATGTCCACATTCTGCTATTCAAGCTCTTTTATGTTTGTTGGAAGAAACTTGCACCATCAAGCCCAACTTCCAACTTATTTGGAGATCCTGATGTTCATCCAAGCCCCTGTTTAGCTATCAAGAAATGACCTTCAAAGAAAATTAGCCTTTTTTAAGTGGTGTTTTTTTTCTCCCAGTAGCTTTCATGGCATTTTCACTTCCTTCAGCTTTTCAGATTTCAAACTTAAACAAGCGTGAAATCTTTGCTCTGTTGGAGCCAATGGCAAAATTCCCACTTATTTGGATCATCCCTTAATTTCATGCTATATGTTTTGCCCAAGCTTTACTGCAATCAAAGCTTCTTTGTTGCTCCAGTTAACAGTAGACTGTTTCCAGATTCTGGCATTCCTAATATGAAGATAAAGAGCTACAAAATCGGAGTAATACTGGAAAAGAAGGTACTGCTTAAGCAGAGGCAGTCTCTTTGAGTGGAGGACTAAGAGAAGGAAAAGTGATATAGGTGCAAGAGTGGAACATTTACAGCCCTACAACAACTCAGGTGCACACTACACATACTGCAGTGGGGGCAGTTTGCTCAAAAAGTTCCCCACGGAAAGGAACTGCCATCAGCTCACTCTGCTGATGCAGACATGTATGAGCTGACGCCCCAGATTATGATAAAAGCTGATAGAGCTAAAAAGCACCATCAAATATTTAAAAAAATATAAAATAACAATTCACAGAAAACACTCTCCATTTGGTGACCCACCCAATAAAATGGTGAAATAAGCAAAAGGGCAGGTGGGAACGCTGGACACGGAGAAACACAGCATTTCGCTCAGACTGCAGGAGAGTGGCAAGGTGAAGAGATCTCACAAACACTTCAGTGTCTCTTACCGATTTGCCTTCGCATAGAGCTAAGAAATCTTCCAGCAGACAAGAGATGCAGGGCCGGCACCAAAAGAAGCCCGTTAATTTGCTTATTCCACAAAGGGGTTTGGGATCACTGCTAAATACAAAGGGTTTCTTCTTGGAAACACGGGAGAGCCTGCACAGCCTTTTCGGTTAGTCGGGGAATGTCTAGTCTCGCCACTTTTGCATATAGAACCAGAATCCTGCCTGCTGTATAATTAAAATTAGTCCCTTTGTTCTGAGAAATGGAGAAGCTTAAATTAAAGACTCCAAGAAAGTATCAAAGCATTTATATATAGCATAACATCAACAATGTTTTCTCATCTACAGATAATATACTAGTTAAAGATAAACCTCAAATTAATTTGACATTGTATGTAATGTCTGTTTGCTACATCATTAAGCTAAAAACTCAACAGTTAGCTAACAGCATAATGAAAAAAAGAAAATGGGCTGTGCAGTATTCTGACTAGTTGCTACTTAAAGATAAGTCTGCACCTCTTATCCTCACTCCATGCAAATGCACTCTAGTGGGTTAGGAAGAACTCTTTAATTCAGGAAGATTTAGACTACCAAGATATTGAGGGTTATAAACAGGATTTCTTCCTTCAGTTTCTGTCTTAGCATTTGCAGAGTATTTTAGCAGGAACTGTAGCCCTAACTCCACCTGCCATTTTCCAGCATGAACCCAAACTCTATATGCATACACAGAATCACAGAATCATTAAGGTTGGAAAAGACCTGTAAGATCATCAAGTCCAACCATCACCCCAACCCCACCATGCCCACTAAACCACGTCCCGCAGTGCCACGGCCACACGTTCCTTGAACCCCTCCAGGGATGGTGACTCCACCACCTCCCTGGGCAGCCTCTTCCATTGCTTCACCGCTCTCTCAGGAAGATCTTTTTCCTAATATCCAGCCTAAACCTCCCCTGGTGCAACTCGAGGCCATTTCCTCTTGTCCCATCACTTGTCACTTGGGAGAAGAGACCACCACCCACCTCCCCACAACCCCCTTTCAGGCAGTTGTAGAGAGCGATGAGGTCTCCCCTCAGCCTCCTCTTCTCCAGACTGAACAACCCCAGCTCCCTCAGCCGCTCCTCATCAGACTTGTGCTCCAGACCCCTCACCAGCTCCATCGCCCTTCTCTGGACACGCTCCAGCACCTCAATGTCCTTCTTGGAGTGAGGGGCCCAAAACTGAACACAACATTCGCGGTGCGGCCTCACCAGCGCCGAGTACAGGGGCACGATCACCTCCCTAGTGCTGCCGGCCACACACACACACGAGAGAAGCACTGATCATCATGGAAAACTCTAACAGTGCTCGCTCTTTCTAGATTTTTAAGCATTTAGTTGTGAATCTGGAATACACTCTTAGCGGGTCTGTTTGGATGGGATTAATGAGAGTGAGCACTCAGGGAGCCTAGAAAAAAGATATTTACTATTTAATATTACCATTCCAGTTGATGTTTAAGTCATTTACCTATGAAGACATTCCCATCAGGTTTCTGTAACTCCTAACATAACACTACCTTTTTCAACAATTCTCAGTTCTAGACATCAAAAATCCTCATTGTTTTCACTCGAGTGATGCAGGACCACAGGACCATGCTGCAGCGGTACAGTGCTTTCTCACTGTCATATACTATATACAGGGGAGAGAAGCCTCTCTGAGGTCCTGTATTTCCCCTCCCTTACACTCAATGCATTCAGAGAAAAAAGGGAAGATTTCAGCAACAGCAGCATGAAGGGCATGCCAAATGGGCACTGCCCAACCTCAACACTACATGGAGCAAGCAGTAGTCAGAACTAAGGAGCAGAGGATGTCCAGGGCTGCAAAGCAGCAGGTTTTGAGGGGCCATTTCCTAGTATTCAAGGAGTAAAATGCACCAAGGGATGGGAAGGTGAAGAAGGTAAATAGAAAGAGGAGTATGGCTCCATTTCATTTAGGCACCCAAGAGAGACTAGTCTCCGCTAGTCTCTTGTATAGTCGGGGCAAGATGCGCATCTTCAGAAAGTAGATCAGGGCAGGAAATCTGAACTACTGTCTAGAGAAAACTCCCTTCTAGCTGTTTTTTGGGGTACCTAAATTAGACGGTGTGTATTACCCCTCCCTAAAGCAGCAGATGCACCCTTGAACTAGGGAAAATTGGACAAAGCTTGCGATTGAGAGCCACAGCCTGATTCCCGGCTTGCTCATGGGGTAGCAGAGACCCTCGTAGCAAAGCAATGAGTAAGTCCTGTGAGAACATAACATCACCTGAATTATGTAGGTCATGTCTAGACACAACTGCTTACATTCCACATCATCAAATAATTCTTAATAAGAAGTTGTCTAAATAACAGACCCAGATCTGGCACCCAAATTCAGATAAAATAATCACTGACTCCAGAAGTCACCTCTTGATTTCAGTTAGAATAAGGCTCAGTCCAACAGCAGAAGGCTGGCAGGGTCCGGTCCGATATGGTTTCAATTACTTGTTTAAAGCCGAGCATATTCACATGACCAAAGTACATTTTAATAAATATATTCCCTTAAATGTCCAGTAAGACTCATGGTAATCTACTTAAGCATTATTTTCTGGAAGGTTTAAGATTTCTGTAAGCTGAATAACATGCGGAAAGTTACACTAATGTGTCTTCACATAAACTGAAAGTTTATTGTTTTATTATTATAGAAAAACCATAAAAAGATTTGTCTAAAGCTATTGGCTATTCTGCTACACATCTGGTGGAATGTTAGTTATTACAATAACTCCTTCAGCGCCCTCAAATGAAGCCCTGGGCTAAAAATGAAAACAAGTAACACGATAATACTGTAAAAAGATGTTATGGAATCATACGGAAATACTGAGCCAAATCCAGCTGTCAAGGGAAAAAATCCTGGCTGAGTTTTAAAAATAGCATTAAGTTAGGCAGGAAAAAAGGTCAAAAACCTCATGACCAAGCCATATCCTCAGCCAAATCCGGGGTGCTCTTGTAGCATACTGGCAAGACGAGCAGTGCTAGAGCCAACTGCAGAAGGATCCTTGGCTAGTCTGAGGTTGACACTGTTGTTTCTATTCCCAAAGCTAATTAAAGGCTTCCCAGAAATATTGGCTAAGTTTAATTTTGTGCTGGTCACAGATCAGGTCTGGGGACAGTGGGAACAAGAAGAGACAGTAAAAAGCCAGCAGGAATTGAAGGAGGTGAAGATGGGCAGGAGCAGCTGAGAAGTCTGGAGCACATCCAGAGAAGCGCGATGGAGCTGGTGAGGGGTCTGGAGCACAAGTCTGATGAGGAGCGGCTGAGGGAGCTGGGGGTGTTCAGTCTGGAGAAGAGGAGGCTGAGGGGAGACCTCATCGCTCTCTACAACTGCCTGAAAGGGGGTTGTGGGGAGGTGGGGGTTGGTCTCTTCTCCCAAGTGACAAGTGATAGGACTAGAGGAAATGGCCTCGAGTTGCGCCAGGGGAGCTTTAGGCTGGATATTAGGAAAAATTTCTTCCCTGAGAGAGTGGTGAAGCACTGGAAGAGGCTGCCCAGGGAGGTGGCGGAGTCACCATCACTGGAGGTGTTCAAGGAACGTGTGGCCGTGGCACTGCGGGACATGGTTTAGTGGGCATGGTGGGGTTGGGGTGGTGGTTGGACTTGATGATCTTACAGGTCTTTTCCAACCTTAGTGATTCTGTGTGATTCTGTGAAGTGGGAAGTATAGGAGGTTGTGAGTAAAGAGAGGCTCCGTGTCAGCAAGGGGCTTTTGAGGAGAGAAGCAGTGCTGAGGCTGCTCAGCAACATAGGCAAAATTCAGACCAAATTCTGGGGTGGGAGGTGGGTATAGAGGGCTTGAGGGAAGGGATCACAAAATCTGACTGACAGCGTGGTTTTCCTGGGGAAGGTGAAAGGGGTAAGAAAGAATGGGAGAGGCCAATGAGATTTGAAGTACAGGGAAGGGCTGCGGGTGTAGATAAGGAACAGCACTGAGGAGGAATGGATGGGTGCTAAAGGCTGGGAAGAAGACCATGAAGAGTCAGAGGTGTTTCAGGAAGGCTGGAGTGTGAGCACGGGGAGGACGTGTCTATCCCATTTGCTCTTTCTTTCCATCCTCCAGTTATCTCCCCCCACCATCCCCCTGATGTAGCAACAGCTCTTCCCGCTGCCCAGGAACCACAGCCCTCCCGGGGCCCTGCAACTGTCTCCCAGCAGAGGGAAGGGCTGCATAGTAGGACAGCAGAGGCAGTGACACAGATTTAAGTCTGCAACAGCTGATCCTCATCTCCTCAAGCAAAGGCAAAGTATGCAGTCTGTCATCCCCCCGTCTGCTGCCTTAATCTCTTGTAACCCCTGTTGGAGGCAACATCCATTTTCTGGTGGAAAGGAAATGTAGACAGGACCATACCAGTTGCCTAAAAAAAGGTGGCATAACTGGAAGCAGTCTTGAGTGCTTTTACTTCTGCAAGTGGACCAGACTGGTTCCAGCAACCAATGTCTATATTTATATTTATTGCTCTCCTGATCCAAAGCATATTTACCATGAGAGCTAATGGAGCAATATTTCTTCTCCCATCAGCACTGGCTGCTGCAAGTCTGGGTCCTGTGGCAGAGCAGTGTTGTGCTGCTACATAGCTTTTCTCGCCCTCATCTGAAGCAACATTGCTTGTTACATCCAACCCTGAGTTTGCCTCCTCTGAGAAACTCATCAGTGTACAATATATTTGGGGTTATGGCAGGGAATGAACTAAAAATAGTTCACAGAGACAAAATTCTTCATATATATTAATCTTGTTGCTTTATCTAAATCTTAAAGCTCTTTTGTATCACTTACCTGAACATCCATCTTCTCCAGATGTTTGATTTTGCATATCAGTGGCATATTGCATCTGTATCTAATAATGTTACTGATAATTGTTGTTATGAAAGAGACTTTTTTTTTCTGGATCAAGAACAGCAATACTGTTGCGTTATCAAAATGCCATATACTAATTTAATGAATAATGATATTAGGTAGAAGAAATAAAATTGATAGTCTTATTCTGGAAATGGTTGAATAAACAACTAATCAGTTAAAAAGCACACTTTAGAAATGTGCTCTGTCTAGTCTAGACTTATCTCTCAAAAAAAATCAGGAATAAGCTAACCAGAAACATCTGCCTTTAATATTCCATTTTGACGTCAGTGAATCTTTATTGGCCTCCCAAAATAGTCTAAGGTTTTGTGAAACAAGCAGCAAACAAAACATACTGTTGTCCAGTTTTTAAAAGATTTTTCCATTGATGATAAAAGTAGAAATCATCACCATTTCGTTTTAAAAAACGTGCTTTTACTGCACCCATTGCAAAATTCAGGCCAATGCATGACCTCAAGGGTTATCCTGTTTCACACAATCTGTATGTTGCTTGCAACTTTCATTAAACCTACTCACAGCCTTTACAGGATAAATACTATTTTTGCTTTGGCTGTTTAGCTGCATCCAGCGGAGCACCGGCAGCCACCAGCCCCTCTACGGACAGGCGACTCTCTAGCTCACCTACAAGCCAGCATCCCTCCATAACTGGAGATACGGCCTTGTAAAGCATTTTTTTTGTGAAGAAGCAAAAGCCAGCAATGCTGCCGCTGTGATATTCGTACAGAGCCAGCACAGTAGGCAGTCCTGCAGCCTTGGCAGCATTTTTGCTCAGCCCACTTGGTCTTCGGAACAAATTGCACAGGACAAAACCTGGTCCAAAGCCTTCCCACCACTTGAGTCCAGCAAAGCTTCCCACCAATTGAAGAAGACTCCCACATCATACAGCTGGGACTCCAAGCTGGCTCCAGAATAGGCTGGCACAAACTACCAGCATGTACTTGAGACAGAAAAGCCACAGGCAGGCCAAAGACTCTGTGGTTATGCAGATCCAGCCAGTCCAACTCCCTGTGCAAGCTGCATACCACTCCTGTGACTAATGGTCTGGAGCTGGGGCAGAAGAGGAGAGCTACACGGTTAGTATTTCCTTCAGGATTTCTCTAACACCTCTGCAAAAGAAATTGTTAGTACATCACTTAGGTAGGATAAATTTCACACAGCAGTAAGATTTGCGCTATTTCAGGGCAGCATAAAGCTTCTAACACCTAAGACAGACAGAAAGAAGCCACTCTGATTATGCTTTTCACTTCTGTATAAACATTTCATTTTGAAAACCTCCTCATACCATTTCAAGCACATTTTTAATGGATTCAGAAAAATTCCCCCTCCCCTACATACAGAGAAGAAAGCAGAATACATTTTTGCAAGCCACAACACAAAGTTTAATGACATTCCAAGCCTGATGCACATCTATGAGTGATGATGTGGCAACAACAGTCCTGCAGCAACTGGAAGTGATGTGAAGAAATGTAACTGCTCTCTAAACAAAACCCCTTTGATCCATTGCCCCTTGGACAGAAGCGTGGTGTTGTTGTTCTCCTTAGGAATTATGAAATCACTTTCTAAAACTTAAGTTTTCTGTAAACACGGAAAGTGTATCTCCAAAATCATGCAAAGGAAACCTAACTTGAAAATACATGGATTTTCATAACTCTTTCATTCTGTAAATACTAATAACTCTGGTAAGTCAGTCAAGCCTTTTTTTAATGAGACTGTGACAGCCTGAATCTTCCGTGATAAATATTTCTCATCATTCAATTCCATAAATGTAAATGATAAAGAAACAGGTTAAGAACATGGAATTTGAACAGACCCTTTCCCACAGCCGCCACAGTTGGCTTATAGCAGTCTTAGCTGTAGTTCAGTCTGCTGGAACAAAGAGGACCCCACTGTTGACAGATACTCGCGTTGAGTTGACAATCAGTTTCAAACTCATATGCATGACCAAACTGTGAAGTGGCCCACATATCAATATTTAATAAGACACTTCTACTTCACCCCACAGTTTCTCTCTTCTTTTACCCATACACTAAGCCTTCTCTGTCAAATCTCTTTACTACCATAGTTATTTCTTTGCTTTCTCAATCAATCATGCTGTTGAGCACTCAGGGATCAGAGCTATGCCTTCACCATGGACTTCTAATGTGGATGCTCAGCTTGAGAGATGCCAGCCACCTGCGTCTGCCGTGGCTTCAACTCACACTGTGCCCCAGTTTCTTCTCCTTAACAGCTGGAAGCAAATATTTGACACCAAAAATTGTGGCTTTCATTTTCAAAGACAAAAGACAAACAGACTCCCTCAAGTTATTTTCTCCCTTATATTAGAGTTTCTCAGATTTGAAATCACCCTATCTTAGGGCTTGTGGTGTGTGTGAGCATGGGTTCAGCGGGATTCCAGCAGACCCCCCAGAACAGAGCTCTCCTTGAAATCAAATTTTATGTCCCTGTTCACAGCTGCCATTCTAACACAGTTTGGATGTCAGACACAGATATTTAGAATCACGTCTGGCCCAGAAGAGAAGGCTGTACTAGAGACCCAAGAGATTTTCTGACAAGTCTTCAACACTTCAATTGTGTCTCTATTTGTCTGGAAGCGAAGCTCCCTCCCCAACCCACTCAACATAGTTGTGATGTATTGTCCTCAGGAAGACAATGGTGGGTGTTAGAGGCTTTGTTTGTCAGGTGGTTCCCATTTTCAGAACCAAACCACAATGGCAGATGGAGCAGCAGGGAGTGGCAATAGGGAAGGGAAGATGTGCACTACAACCAACCTCACACCGGCCCGTGAGTTACCAGCACGTTGCCCTGAGCTCTGCACAGCCTTCAGTCCATGTGCTCAGACTTAACTGAGAAATGGATAAAAGCTTAAAATACCAGGTTTTGCAAAGAGCCTGGGATTTCTGCCCAGCAGACCTTGTATATGGATGAAGATAAAATCCGTAACCAGTTGTGTCAGCCCTGAACTGACCATCCTCGCCAAATACAGTGAGCACAAACTACAAGAACAGTTGCTGTGAGACTTACAAGATCCTTTGTTCCAGACCGCTGGGTTTCCCACACTCCTTGAGCAGCCTGGAGCCTCGCTCTAACTTCTCCTCAGCTCTCCCCTTTGCTTTTTGAACAGTGCCAGCCCTGGCCATCCATTTATACTAAGTCCTTGGGCAACAAATGACATGAATGACCTTTCTTTCTTACAATCTAATTTATCTGTTATTTACTGCACCTTATCTAGTGCCTTCTCTATGAAAACCACACCATAAATATAGTCTAGATCCGCCGGCAAGCCTCTTGCTACTTTAATAACCCATCAGTACCTATTATATATAGCATAACACATAATGAAATCCAATAGCACATGAAAATAATTGGCAACCATGCACACCCTTATCTTTCACCTTCTTATACTGGAAACCTTCCCATTTCACACATCTTATACTTCCCGAGACCAATGCTCCCCGTCCCCTAACTGGAGTTTTATTGCTTTGCCCAGAAAGAAAAAGATATTCCCTTAACAAATCAGTTATGTGTTTGTTTAAAGCCTACAAGGCCTATGAATCTCCTTTATCTCACTTTGTCTTTATCTCCCTCAGTCTTTCCTAATGAAAAACATAATAATCATTGCCTTTCAGATGACCTAGTATGTGAAGTCAGGAACACATTACTTATTTTATGAACCTGAAGATTAAAGGGCCACCGTAGCTTAGGTTACATTCTCCAGTTGGGAGTGCATATCCTTCTCCAATTCATTAAGACTTAATTCCGTATTTCAACTCTATTAATGAAAAACATTTATAATAATTCCACATACAAACAGCTGAGACAATATAAATCCTCTGCTTTGGAGTTTCTTCTTTCCTGTGGAATATTCCTCATCTTTTCTATCATCCAGATATTACCTGGGTTATAGTCATCTTGATTTTTTTAATTTAAATTCTTTCCAAGGAACTGATGATCCTTTTGAACTGACAGTCTTTTTAGGTTTTGATCACTACTGAGCATCCTGTGCAAGAGTTCAAATAGCTTACTTGTCACGGAAGTCAAGGGGAGCAGCAGCACAAATTAGGGCACCAATGTGCAGATTGCACCGCAAAGAACAGCATTTATCCCTCAAAGTTTCTTTAGATTTTTCAGATAAGCAGAGGCTGTAAGACAGTGATAGGGTGTGATTAGAGAAATTTTAAAATGTATATGAAAAAGCAGAAGCCCAAGAATAATTTCTGAGAATTAAGATGATTCCCCGACGTGATGTGCAAAGGTCTGTGATGATACAAGGATCAAAGAACAAATGGCTAAACTGGTGAGAAGTGTAATTTTAGCTACACTACACTAATGTGGCCTTTTATCCTTGAAAAAAGAGCATCTGCAATTATCAACACTGCAGGACAGGTGTACAGGAATACACATTCAGATGTAACTATTACTGATAGAAAATCATTTTATGGTCACTGGGTTTAATTATCTGATTCTGTAATTGGTCAAAATTTCACTAATTCAAAGAAGCTTCTCCTGTTTAAAACAGTGAAGACTCTGATCAGCTACTCTACTTATCAGATTGTCTCTAAATCATAAATGCATATATATATTCTCTGACAAACAGACACTGTAATTAAAAATTATTTGGCATGTTGTTTTTTCCTCTGCAGACCTTTACATTCATTCCAAAAGAAGCTGGATATGATTTTGTCTTCATTTTAGACACGTCTAAAGAACACGAAACAATTTACTTGGTGTAACTGCCTGCAGCTGTAGAAGAAAAGGACACTTTTAGATGCACACATCTATTACCAGATCCAAAGGTGATGTGATACCAGCTTCTTTCAGGTTCCCAAGACAGACATCATTACAGTCCAGCAGAACCATCATCTGAATAGCTGAGAAGAAAGCTCAAAGGGAGGCAAGTAATTAGGGAAGAGAAGAGAAGAAGAAAGGAAGGAGGGAAGAAATTTGTATTTTTAAATCTCAACAGGTGTTTGTTTTTTTTTTTTTTTACAGGTTGCATTCCCTGCATGGATTTGCTGCATTCCCTTTATGGAAATATTTCTGCAGTCTGTAAACTCAGACCAGGAAATTTATAAATTAAGTTCTTGCTGTCCTGACTTTTAGTTAGGCTCTGCCTGCCTCTTCATCCTACAAACCTGAGCATAGCTCCTGGCATTTTTCTGTCCTGACGCTGAGAAACTTCTATCTAGAGATCTCAATTACAGCTCTAATCTTGACAGATTTTTGGTCTTCTAGCCCCAGTCATGGAAGTGCCGTGGCTGTGCCAGCACTCTATAGGTTTTAGGAAATATACTCCCAGCCCTCCTAGTGGTGGGAAAAAGCTTGAAAACATATTAAAAAAAGAGTGAAAACTAGAAGGTAAACAGAAGCATAAGGGCTTTAGGACTTCATTGTATATTACTGCAGCAGTAGTAATATGTTTCTCTATCTTCATAGTCCTCTACACGTTATAGTCACGCCACTACCTAAAACCTTACCCTATCTTCTCTGTACCCAAGGATCCAGAAGAAGAAAGAAGGTGCTACGCAAAGACAGAACAAGCATTATATGAGAAAAAAAGAATTTCACTCCAGGAATTAACTCTTTTCTTTTACCTTTTGTTTAATTTTTTTTAGATTGTGATTTATTTTTTTTTAGATTATGCACTCTTTTCTTACATGAATATAGGTACCTAAGGCCTCTTTTCACTCAGGATGTTTAGAAGCTCTTCTAAGAAAAATATGCAATACATATTAAAATTACTGGAGAAAACACCGAGGCAAACGTTTATACTTCACAAGCACTGGGAATAATTGGTGAAATATGCTTATTCTGCATGAGTGGCCAAGCACATAATTCTGATGCAATGCTGCTGAGAACTTGTAAACTGGTGTGGATTTTGTGTTAGCAGTACGGCATACCAGAACCTCAGACTCTCTGTTTTCTACTGTGGTTAAATAATGTCCATTTTATACTCTCATTTAGTCTCAAAGAGAGAAGAAATAGCAATAAGAACTCCAAACCAAAAGATTTTAGGCTAGGCAGGACACTCATGGTTAGAATTTTGGTACATGCTATTCCAGGAATAAATAAGCATTTTTTTTAGTAATGTTAAATCCTTAATTATAACATCTAGGAATTTAAAACCATGAAGCTTAAAAGCTGGACTTTGAAAACTTAGAGAAACTGAATCTTCTAAAACGTTGTCTGGCACCACAGGTAACCCTTTCATTCTTTCTCTTTTTTTATTTTTTCTTGAACTAGGTAGTACCTTCCATCATTAAACTAAAGAATTTCTCACTGAATCATCTAAAGCATAACATTGATGAGACACAGTTAACCTGTACTCTTGTCTGCTGCGGAACGGAATAAAAGCTTTCTGGTATGTAAGTTCAAAGAAATGGACCTTTTACCAGATTTGAACAGTTGTCTTGGGAATGCAGATTTATGAAAATTGATACCCTGTCTTTGTCAACTGGAACAATGTGCCTTTCTTCCCCACATTTGCCTCCTGTCTATTCCACTGAGTCAGAACTTCTTCAGAAAACTTTTTTTAATTAATAGAAGATACCCTTGCTGCCACAAGGTTATAAGATGTCTCTGACAAACCTCTCTTTGGATACAGTCAAAGAGGAAGATATTTAGACTTCACATTCAATTTAAAGTAGAGGTCAGAGTTCAAAAGTGTAGTTTGCCCTTGTCATGTTCTATTTGGAATTCAAATAGTCAGAAAAACAAAAGGCAAAATGACACATTCCCATCATTGGTATTCTCCAGTCCGCTCCAAAACAGGCGCAAGGGTAAAAGAAAGGACATTTCCAATGGTATTTATTGAGATATACTATATATAAGTTCTGCATTCCACAATACACAAAATAATCGGACTAAAAGAGCGTAGGTATATACAGCTACTGACTATGACTGACTTCAAAACTACTCTCACTGGGGATAAACTTATGTAAGTTTATTCATATTCTTCCTTAAATTACCTTTATAGAAAAAAAAAAACTTCAAATCAGAATTTAGGGAAGATGATAGATTTTTAAATGCCCTTATACTAACTGTTGCAGTGTATGAAATTTTCTTGCCATTGCCATTTAGTCTGTTTGATTATTCTCTGGGAGGAAATAATAACAACTTCACTGATTTCTGCCATTTTCCTGAAATAAAACAGTGAAAATGGGAAAAGAAGCAGATTATATACATTACCAAAATGTGAAATGTTTTAGGATGATAGATTTTTTCCAAATATTTGATCATACAAGTTTTGCTTCAAATAATAGCACTTTTGGGAAGCACTCCAAAACCCATTTCCTCCTTATAATGTACTGGCTGCATCCCACCTTTGTCTCTGAATAAAGTCAGAAAAAAAGATGAGTTACAGAATGCATCAACAGCAGCTACAGAAGCCAAAAAAACAGCTGAGATAATACCAAATAGACAAACCTCACTCCTTTTTAAGTGTTCTTACCATATGGAAGCTTCTATTTACACAAGCGCAAGACTCCTTCGAACATAAGTATTTTTCTATAAAAATATAAGGACTACATAGAATCTGTAAGGACTTATCATTCATTCATTTATTGTTCTTCACATAGTCATACACCTTCAGATCTAATTTTGATTATATTCTCCCTCAGAGCTCCTGTAGGTAAAATTTATTTTTTTTTCTAACCATGACAACTTCTGCTAAGCATTTTCCTAAATTCCACGATTCTAGTCATAGAAGCTCCTTGTAACCTCTCCTGTCTCACAGTTTGAAGTCTAAAGTCTAAACCATGTTCCAGCCTGTGTTTTTGTTCATTCCCACATCTGTCTCAAGCCTACGCATCGCACCCACCACCTTGCCACTTGACTGCCTTGCAAAGCCCTAACCGTGTATCTGCAGATGTCATGCAGTCTCCAGTTCTGTCTCTTCTCTGTATACAGCATGCTCCGATATTATTATTGGTTGATGACTTGACTGACTAGGTTTGTTTGAGTAAGACTATGCAACCGTAAGGGCTCTCCATGTAAACACTGAGAAGGATGGTATGGAGAGGTAACACTTTTCACTAAGCTGGTATCTTTGAAACAGATAACCGATGAGGAAGACAAGATCAGGCTATTTGTTTCTATTTCTTCTGTCTCAGTTGTGCCTATGCTAGAATCAGGAAATGAGCTTGAAGAAGACGTAGACCCAACCTAGTTAATCATGGTGGTCACCTAGCGGGCAAGTGGCAAAGCTGGGAATATATCCAAGTCCTCGGTCCCGGACTTATTTTTTTATGGTCACTAGTCCCTACTCGAAGCAGAGTATTCGCCTGGTCGGCACGTTTTGAGCAGCAAGAGATTCTTTTCACTATGGATTGCTGCACAACATGCAGGCTGTGGATGGACATGGCCATGCACCAAGTATCGTTCAATGCAAAAAGAGCCAGAAAAATGGACATTTTTTTTTCTCCATGTATCTTCATTAGATGTTTCATTATAACTGGCCTTCAGGGGGGATCTCAGTTTGCTTCCCTGGTAGGATGGCTCCACTCCAGCAGAAGGTTTGACTGCCGACAGCTATAGGCAAACTTACATTAGCGTTGATACACAGCTAGGCCATGTAATATGAAGACATGAGAGAGTGGACTTTCATGCGTATCAGCTCTCTGAGCCTACCCACAGATCCAGAGCATGTCTGTACTGAAATTCTCACCATCCTGCCTTTGACGCTGCTGCAACCCTTAGAAACTATATTAACTGTTCTAGGTACTTTACCTATGAAATCGTATCTTTGGTATCTATAAAGAGATGCCCTAAGGTATGAATTAAATAGAAGTCATGCTAGTAATCTTGTCAGATTATTGTAAATATTCCTTCATACCTAATCATCTTCCTATCTTTCCTAGATTAATTTAAAACAACTTTAACATGCAAATAGTGTTCTCAATACACAGCACGTTCCAGGACTACTTCGTGTTTCAGTGCTTAGAAAATGACAAAATGTAAAAAGTTTTGGCTCTGCAAAACTAATTGTGACCTCTGCCTGATAACATACGCCAGTTCTTAAACTGCATTTAATTTCAGACATTTATAGGCCTTGTCATCTTCATTTCCCAGTGCTGTATTACTGAGCTCCTCCTCAAAAAAACCAACCATAACATATATAGTGTGATATGCTGCTGGCTTGCGCTGAAAAAAATTCTACAGACAAAAAGTCAGCCTCTCTCTAGACCAATCTGTGAGACGACTAATGATTTATTGGACAAATACAAGATTTTTAACATAAAGAACCCTGAAAAGTGCTTGCTTCTACTCTATTGTAATCGGATTCCAGGCAGTGATTCTGCTCCAAGGCATGTTGTACTGTTAGTGTCAGGAAGACAGATGAAAACCTGAAGTTCATCACAACAGTCAGACAGGACTGGAGAAAAATGTCGCTTTCCTGACATCAAAGAATCAATAAGCAGCACTTACGTTTTAAGTTCAGAGCGATAAAAGTAGATAGACAGCATTCTAATGTTTGTTTCCCTTTTTATAGCATATTTCTAATGTGAGGTTGGTTGTTTTTTGGGGGTTTTCTGTGCCAGACAAAGCAAGTTGGAGATACTTTCTCACAGCATAAGCTAATGTTCTCAATCTGAGTTTCCTTTCTAAGGTCTGCGTAGACAAATTCCACAGCAACATCTGATGATAAGATCAGACAGTAGTAGCAGAGACATGTTTAAATCATATTTACAGTATGTCCCCTCTGGGCCAACCAGAGAGCAATCTTTCTTAGAACAATACATATTGGCAATTTTTTTGCTCCATTTAGAGATAATTTTAGCTCTTCAGTGTCATGCAAATACGCAGGGCTTTACTCAGATAAAACTGCTATCAAGGCATTGGGAGTGCTGCCAGGAAAAGAGCAAACAAGTCTCTTAAGAGGAGCTCAGCTTGAGGAAGGTCTCAGGATTTACTCTACTGGGCATAAAACGGTGCATTTTAAAATGCATGTCTAAGAGACAATGAAAACATGTTTTTAACAGGAAAAAAGAAAAGGCACCAAAATCATTCGTTTCTGAAGCCTAAATTTAGTTTAGACCTACCAAAATTTACATACAGTTACATGTAAAATGAAGCATTATTCAGGTCCCCTGTCTGGCAGCCCGGCAGGGAGCCCGGACCCTCAGCCACCCCCTCCCCATGGCCTGGGGACCTTCCTCCCTCTCCTTCCCCTGCTCGGGTTGGGGTGGGGAAGCCAACAGGTCAGCCCAGACGGACCCTGCTGCTTCTCCGTGGTGTGGCCGGGGGGAAGGGACAACTGCCCAAATCTCTACCCTCTCCTTAAAAAAGGGTTTGGTTCACAGGAGGAGGAATCTACATATGCTTGTTAACCCTTGACCAGCAAAATGAAGTACTTCTGGACACCAAACACCAAGCTCTTTTCTGCAAGATATAGCAGAATCAGAGATATTAACGGTATTGCAAACCAGCAACTGGATATGGGTCTAGACAATGAGACCATCTGCTGCTACATTAGATAGGCTTAATGTAATCATGTTTAAATGCTCCTGCTTTCTAGTACCCACAGCACAACCAAAATTAGGAAAATCTGCCTCAGAAATACACTATATCATTGCCAACTTGGTGGGTTTCCTTTCCGGTAAAGCAAGTGATGCTTCGCGCTGTTGGAGGAAGGATAGTGGACAAGATAGTCCATAAAGCAAAGAAAGAAATCGGTGCAGCAAGAAGTTCGAAAGGAAGGAGGGGGAAACATTTACTATGGAAGTAATGAGAAGAACTGGTAACCTGGTCTTGAAACATTTCATACTGCAAATGCAGTCGCTCCATGCACCGTAATGGAGAAGGTTCTTCACTGACCCTGTTAAACTGTTCTTAAATTCCCTCTGAGATTGAACAATGGCCCAGCTCTGCCCAGGACCCACCAGACACACTGACCTCTGCATGCAACCACCACAACAACTCCCGAAATACACCACAGCTTGTGGGGGTCCTGGCAGATGAAAGCAATGTAAATATGAGATTATATTATCTAGTAGTATTATAATTTTACAGTCCTGTCTGTATACAGCGTCTTAAAATTTTGTAAGCTTTTTTCTTGTTTGGCTTTCACTGCCTTTAAGCATCTTTGTAAATTTATAATCCCTTTTCTTTAGCTTCTTTTTCTATCTCTTTACTCGAAGACCTGGCATGCAATGAATCAAAGATGGGATATTTATACCCATACTGTGAGAATGTTTACAATGTACAGAAAATTCTGTCTGTGGTTTGGTCTTTGTATATTTTCAGAATAAATGACAGTTTTCCAAATGTACTATATTACTGTTGAGTCCACAGAGTCTGTATTTATGTAACTGAAATGCTTTTATTTAGACCTTTGCAACATGCCAAAATTAAAAATATTTTAATGAATGAATCAAAGTAGTATGGCAAAGAAATCTGTAACGTATTACCGTTTCAAAATAAAGATTTCTGTGAAAAGCCTCTCAGATACAAATAATCTGTTTGTTTTACAAAAAGTAATTTTGTTATTTTTATGCCCATTGTTTTAATAACAGAACTTTGATCTTGAAAATATTTTAGCATGAAACATGAATATGGTAATAGCCAAAGTTTCCATTTAGCTGCTGCTTCATGTTCCAAGAATATTGGGTTCCACTACATGTAGTATTTAACAATTTACATATGGGCTCCAGGCAACCTCCTTGAGGTCTTGATGCAGACACTGTTTAAGTTTTCCAAAAATTTACTCAGGTACGTGGATTTTCAAATTCGAGAATATCAATAGCATCACTCAGGACCTGACTTAATTTTCCCAATGCCATGATCTGGTTGGAAGAACATGAATCTTACGGGAGAATGTTCCAATCAATCGTGCTGACATGAAGCACTCCATGACTTCCCCACATTTTATTTGCAGAGTTCTTTAAGAGAGCTAAGAAATCGTTACATTACTCAAGCATCTTGTATTAAATTCAGTCCTTTATAAAGTTTTGGAAACAAAGGAAGCAGCTACTAATACTCCATTTCCTTAATTCCCTTCAAAGGAATTTCTCTTTCTGAAATACTCCAGAAATTATAGCTAAAAATCTGTCTTATTCTAACGCATTTGCCTCCTTAGGCTTACTTACATGTATAGGTACGTATGAATGAATGAGGCAACATCTCACCTTCCCACCCACAAATGTCGCTGGGGAAAAAATGGAGGATTTTGTAAATTTGTCTGGCACTTCCAGACGTCAAGCAGCCCTGTCTGACCACATATGGATCAGCTCCACCATGCACCTGCAATCAGTGCAGTGCCTCTGGGACTGCCAGGCTGTGATGTATGCGTGGGTAAACGGATACTGATGGATTGATCGAGCACGTGTAAATCGTCTCTGTAGCACACTGTATATCATAAGTAAGTCTAACATTTACAGAAGCATCAGTTCTGGTATATGTTCACTACCGAAATGAACCAGAGATGTTTCTGGGATTCTGCATCTGCTCCTGGGGTGCGACCTAGTCAGGTCAGGGAGACGGTGGGTCAAGTTTTGAGAAGAAATTCATCACAGAGAAGTTAAAGACATGCTGCTGGCAGCACTGAGGGTATTCTGAGCATCCTGGTGGCAACCAAATTTCCTTTAAAAGCAGTTGTATAAACACAGCCACTTCAGGACCAGATAGCATCTGCCTTAAAGAGAGACCGGTGTCGGGTAGAACAGTACTCTGGGCTGATATTTATTCTTCATTAAGCAATGTTTCTGATAAGCTGAAGCCTTCATCCCATCCCAAATCAAGTTGTGTGTGCATTCTTCGAGCTTGCGCACCTTTCCAGGATCCTTGAGATGAACAAATAAATCTTACAAATGGTTATATGTCTCTAATGACACCTCCTGAAGGGAAGCTGAACATAATAAATTCTAGTTAATCTTGATGGATGGGTTGGAAGTAAGGCATGCAGGAGACAGCTAGCAAAAGCACTAGTATTAGACATTTCCATTATCATTAAACATGCCACCCTGCCCTTGAAAGCTGATTAACATCAACACCTCAGAAAAAATACTGGAAAATCTCCAGCATCAGATGTGACCTTGCAGTACAACAGTCCATGGCAACTGCAGAAGGCAGTGAGTCCTCAGAGTATATTCTTTAAACTTCAGTTATGATATGAGCACCATTAACATTTTAAAGGGCTCCAAAATCAGGAAGCTACTTTCTTCTCTCCCAGTCCTCATCAGTAAAGAGGACACCCACTTGGATTTAACATGTGTCTGAAAACAATGATATATTTATGTCCCAATTATAAGTGCGGTTTGCCACCATGGATCAAGAGATCTGTACGTGCAGCACACTCTGGTCGAGTCACCAGACCTGACAACTGGGAGCCCAAACATGGGAAGCACAAAAGCAGAACCTGCCCGTCCATCCTTTGAATTCAGTGGTGCTAACAAGGGGATTCTGCACTTGGAGTGATGCTGGCTCAGCGTGGCCCAAAGTAAACAGTGTGATGATAATCCAGTTACTGATACCAGAGAAGTCTGAATCATCACCTTTTAGATGTTATGTCCAAGTAAGCTTAATCATACTGGCAACATAGGAAGGTTTATGCTGCTACTGAATAGAAACAGTCTTTTGCAGGGCACAGGACATTTGCAGCTATTAAATATCTGGAATATTTCACCTCAGCTTCTTTTACGTTTAAAACACCGTGTTGGGGCACACGCTGCAACGTGCTGTCCCCGTGTGCCAACACACACGGCTGTGGCATCGTCCTTCTCCTCCTCCCCACGGGGAGAGCCGGGGCACCGCTGCTGCTCCTGCACGCTGCCGAAACTCGCAGGGCTCCATGCACAGCCGGAGCTCTGGCAAAAACCGCGGGACTCCACGCACAGCCAGAGCTCCGGCTGCAGCGGTCCGGCTGAGGATCTGGCGTGGGGACTCAGGTATAAGTGCTGGCGAGCCGTGGCCTGGCCGGGCTGCATCAGCGCTCCCCGTTCGGGGAGGAAAACCATCTGGATTTCACAGTTCACAACTGGGGCAGGCATTCCAGGGCAGCCAGGCTCCCACTGACTTTCACTTTGTTTTCTTTAAAACAGACCGAGTTGCTGTCAGCTTTCCTACGGCTTTCTCCTGCTTTAATTTACATCCCATGCAAACTCCGCAAGCATTTTCCACTGGAATAAGCCAGGGACAGAGTTTTTCCCCTGCAGCATTTGCGGAGAACTGATGAAGTTATGCTGCGAGGTTTGGCTTATTTCTAGTCTGAACTTTTTTATTTTCTGACTTTTAAAAAAAATAATTTATTTTAATTCTCAGGTTTTATTTGGGCTAAAACTATTGTTCCCAAGCAACAAAGAAGGATAAAAGTGGAAGCTTTTTGAAATTACTGCTACATTTTTCAGATCTCAGTTAGGCTTATGGTATTAGACATAGCTCAAGAGGAAATTAGCAGAACATATATAATCATCAGCTCATTGGTATATTAAATACCAGGATGCAAACTATCCTGACTATATAGTTTAGTACACATCTGTGTCCACATACATTTGATTTTCTGATGTGAGGACAGTTCTCTATGAATTTAGTCAGTTACTTCTGCAGATCAATTCCATCCAATGTCTTACTATTTTTAAAAAGAATGTCCTTAAATATCCCTGTAATTCTAGCTTTCCTCTAGCATTAGTAGCTTGGGAAATGGGTCCACAACTTTCTGTGACTTGAGTGGTCACAGCAGTATGGCACACATATTTGTCCCAGATTAAAAAAGAAAAAAAAAAAGCCCCGAGAATATTTTAACGCAGTAAAGTGTCACATAGCCACCATAAAATATAATAAACTTCCACACAACATTTGACGCTCTTTGCAACTGCATGATCTATCTCAGTATTTACCTGTTGCATGGGTTTTTGAAAGGGAAAATTTCTAAGCATAATGACTTGGTCCACTTTAATATAACCAGGTTCCACTTAACAGAAAATTGATTTTTACTCAACCATTTAAGTGACTCCTTGTAAGATAAACTGCATGGTGAGATGGATCTGTGCACTATCATGGGTGGTCTTGATCCTGGTATTAGTGCTTCTAGCAAGCAATATGCTTTAAAAGCACGATACTTGGGTATATTCCCTCAGTGGATATAGCCTTGCTACAACTTTATCTAAAGGTAGATCATGAGACTAAAGAAAATAACACAATTAATTGTTTCTAAATATCCAGAACAAAACTACATGCAGACCTCATCATTACTGAGTCCTTGCAAGTGAATTTGACCCTTGTGGCTGTTCCCCTTCTGACACAGCAGTGGGTATAAATTGTTTTCTTGGATACCCTGGAGGGAAACCAGACTGTGACCATTCTTTTCTGTGCCACTGCTGTCTAGTGTCACGATTTCAGTGAAGCAGCCAGAGACTTCCACCAGCAGATGAGGAACAGAATTCCTCCAGGGAACCCTGAGATGGGCAGGACACTGACTTTTCCACTTCTGGGCTGTTTGACAGTTTCTGGGTTTTTTCTACTTACAAATGGAGTTAAATAACAAAACATCAGTGTTTTCAGAGTAAAAAAAAAAAAAAAGAAAATATGTTTTGGTTTCAGATGTTATGTTTCAGTTTTTATTTTTAAAAAACCCTAAATTTTCTAAACTGTCAAAAGAATTTCTCATATGAACAAGCAATCCTGTCCTCAAATTTTATTGTAAAATATCTAAATATTTTATTTGGAAAGTTACATTACTGAAATATTCTTTTTTTCTCCCCCAAATGAAAGTGTATCAACCTGATTTTGGTTGAAACACCATTTCAAATATTTCTTCTGGAAATAAATCAGTTTTTCAAGTAAGTCAGGTTCACATTAGGGTTTAACCTATAAGCATGAATCTGTTATCCCCAGATACCTTCAGAGTAACTCTGAGTCCAAAAAAGTTTTAAATTACTGAATATTGGTCTTTTATGCTATCTCTAATCATCGTGGTCACTAAACACTGGCTCAGAAACTTGCTACCAGACTCAGCTGTAGGCACTTTTGTTTGAAAGATCAGGCTCATGTCCAACCACAATTTTCTGTCTTTCTTATGAGGAAATAAAGCAACTTCCACGATATATTTAAAAATAAGTCCCTGGATCTTCTCTCTGACCAATTTAAAACTTCTTCAATTAAGCTCTGGAGAATTTGACAACAAATCAGATTTAAATATTATGAAGAGGTGGCAAGTAGGACTCCAGGGATTCCTTTAAAATTCTGCAATGAATAAGATACGTAATGTGAGGTTTTATAATTCCCAAGTGAAAGTTTATGAGTTCAAGTTGCAATGTTTCCAAGAATAGAAGGGAGACAAGGTCTGTAGGATGTAATAATGTTTAGCAGACTAAATGATACAGCGAAAAAATACACAAATTTGGAGCACATAATTCATTCTTCGTGTCATTGAAGAACCCCTGAAGAATCCCACAAAATCTTTTTTAAAACAGCTTAGGCGCCAGAAAACTTTGTGTTCTTTCTACCTAAATCAGTCGGTCTAACAATAGATGGAAAATTACTTTGCCTTAAAAGATTTTGCCACTCCAAACAAATCGCTTATTTGGACAATGATACAACATTCAACCCAGTTATACTCCCTACCACACCGCAAACAGTTCAGGAAGGAATACATGTGTATTGACACAAAGCTTGTATATGACCACTGGACAAGACAACCAGAATACATGTGATTTCTAAGTGTTTCGCAAATCGCAGGATATATCCATGAGTGCATTCAGAAGTAGCAATTAGGTGGACTGTTACCTTTGATAAATGACAATGCATTTGTTTCCTTTGGCGAAAGAAGGGCCTGAACTGCATTACAAACACCTAAGCACAGTTGGTGCATTCATTAGCAACCACAAGCAGGTCCAGTTGAAAATTACTTCTTGGAAAAGTTTTAATGAGAAGTTTCTACTGAATTACTTAAGAGGTGTCTATCATGGCTTGCTATCCAGTTCTATGAACAAAATGGTTTCTGAGTCCAAATCAAAATACTCTGCGTTTGTCACATAAAATTCTTATTTGACCAGTATTAAGAACGATACATATTGTGCGAGGTCCTGCCCTGCTTAGGCATTTTACTAAAAGCCCTAGGATTTCACACGAGTAGAACGGTTCCTTCGGTCTTTGGTGGCAAGCATTACACAGGACTAACCACTTGCAGACTTCTGCTCTGATTCTGAAATAACATAATTTGTGCACTGTGAACTGTTCTAACTTACTGTTTTTTTAATCCTCCTACCCGCCTCCCACTTTTCAATCCACCTAAAATACATCAGCTAAGGGCAACCCCCATCAAACTAATGCTGTTGTTTCCTGGCAACTGTATTTTTTTCCGTGAAAAAAATTAGTCATACAGGTTTTTTCCTTAGGGCAAGTCTAGCCAGTTAATTATTAAGTAACTAAACTGCTTAATTTAGTTAGAGGAACTCTGACCCATCACCAGTCATCATCTGGTTTCCAACGTATTCATGGTTAACAAGCTGTGAGAAGATACGGCCACCAGCTACCTGCGAGGGCAAGCAGCACTGCACAGCCCGTTTCCAAAGCGCTCGTAGAGGATGGGGCTGTGCTGCAGCACGCCCAGCCCCGGTCCCACCGCCTGCTGCTAACGAGACAGCAGGATCTACAATGTTCTGCAGCCTGCTCTCCACCACCCTGGAGGTATTTCCAGATGGCAGTCTGCCTGGGAGTAGCAGGGACTTCTCTACCGCTTCTGGAGAAGTCCTGGCACTGAAACCTTTCAGGTGTTGTGGCAGCAGCATAAATGATAGTAAAGCTGTCCTGCTGTAGGCAAGCAAAGCAGAGCTATATGGGGACGCGGGTCTTTCACACGGATGGTTTGGACTTCTGCGGATTTTGTAAGATGCCTGCTGAGGTTGGGATAGAAGCCTATTCTGGGCAAGGAAGGCCTTGCTGTTTACACAAGGATGCCAAACAGTTCCCTAAGGAAGGATCTAAATGTAAACTCATTTATGTGAAATGTGAAAACTAACTGTGAACTCACATAGTTGCCATCGCCCTGTGGCAGTACAGAACAGTTTGTCTTCTTATTTAGGCATCCCAATGTCATCTGCAACCTGGATCTTTTTCTCAGCTGTATGTTCACAATGAATAAATTAAAAAGTCAAAACATGCAAATAGCAAACTAAACTGGACTAAATCAACCTTGAACAAGAAATGCATAGTGACTGCTGCAGAATACATTGTGCTTCTTAAAGCCCAGGGACATTCAAGTATTATCAGTAGCACGAAAAGGTGCTTCTTGCCTTGGCTTGTGCACAGCAGGAGACAAATGAACTTTGACGTCTCATTTCAGCTCATCGCAGAACAAAGACAACAAAGGTGCTCCACATGCCGGCACGGGTTATTCATGCAACAACTACTTAGTCTAGCGAGGAGAAGGGTGCCCCTCTCTATGAACCCTAAGTCTGGTTTATTTAAAGTCTGATGTTTTCTTTCATAAGACTGCTGTTTCCAGAGACTAGTTTATTCTTGCTAGGATTAAGTAGCTAGCAAGAATAACATGCTGCAGTGTACGTTGCCAGCCAATTAAAGTAAAGCGGATCATGGCCTGATACTGATAATAGAGATTCTACAGAATATTATTGAGATTCCCAGACAATAAATCTCAGAAGTAACGTCTGGGATATTGTTCCAGTCCAATACTATCTCTCAAACATTTATACAATGATATATTTATACAGCTAGTTTTATTTGGAGCAACGGTCTCTCTGAATTGATTTAAGGAACTCAAAAGTTGAGCCTTGAAGCCTGTCGTATTATGGTTCTTCTCTACTTAATCAGTACTGAAAACAAATAAGCAAATCACAAAAAAAAAGACTGCAAAAACAGAGCATAAATTATACTAGTCATTTTTAAAATCAACAGTAATTCTTCTTCACAAAGATTTTGTATGAGTCTGCAGATACTACTTACAGCCAGGGATTTCACCCTGACCTCTCATTTTGTTGAAGTACTGTATTACAGTTACAACAGTTTGTAATTTGTCAGTCTCTATTTATTAACTCTGTTTTCTTCTGCCTTTCTCTTGCGTGTTCTTGTTTTATAAGCATATACTTTTTATAGTAGGAACTTTTCTTATCACTTCTATACATATATACTTACTAATACAGAAATATTTCTATGTATTCCTGTTATCCAGAATGACCACCCAAGTCCTGTTCTAGAGGTACAGGATGCATCTAAGGTAAAGAGATTAAATCAACCTCCATGTTCACGCATGTGTTACTGTTGCTGAAAATAGTAACGGCAGTTTTTAGCGCTAGTTCCTGAAACCGGGTGTTTCTGAGCATAGGTTACAGAAGGTACCAAGAAAAGTGCCATCTACACTGCCATTTCTGACTTTAATGGTTTTTGTCTACTAGGTCTACATTTTCTCAATGAGGTTAGGGATAACACTGATAAATGGCTAAAGTACAAGACTAGATATGAGCAATTTGGGGCTTAACTGAGCTGTTCCCACTCAACTGCCATATGATTCTAGAAAAGTCATTTCAATCACCTTGTGCAAGAATCTGCTTTCTAGTTAAAAGCTGGGCATGGAAGTTGAAATCTGTGAGGGCTGACACCCAAGATCTGCTGCTCTTTTTAAAAAACAGATAATAATTATTATGCTTTTCTATATTTATCATGATTTTTAATTTCTTAGAAGAAAACATGAAGAATTTTCATATGAAATATGAAACTAATAGTCATATCTTAAAATTTCAGACATCCCTCTGTTATAATTTTGAATGGGCTTGTCAGTTGTAGAAGGATCTGTCATGGTTGAAAAGAAATGCCTGTGATGTCTTGTCTTTTAACATGTCTGGGCCATTGATGTCTTTTCCAATAAACTATTTTTTCATCCTAAAAATTACTTAAGAAAAATCTTGCAATTCAAGGTTACAGAAAAAATACTGACTTACTTGCCTTATTTTTTATCCAAGCACAAGTGCAATACCATATATGCTACATAGGCTGAAGCTGACTCATGTTCTAAGCAGACATCTATGTTGTTGAATGAATCAAGCACCTGTTTGTTTGCCTTTTGCAAGAGAAAGGTTTTCACAAGTCTGCTAGTGAAGAAGGTCTTATTTTCAGGACAGATAAAGTGGACGCATGGGTGGCTGGAAGCAAAGTTAAATAACATACCAAATCGAGTGCTCTACCTGAACCAGTGACACGGCAAACCCAGAGGCAACAATAAAGAGTCTACCAAGGAGGTCGATTTTATCAGTGGGTTCCCAGGTAAAAGAAACACTCTAAGTGGTCACGACAGCACTTCTACACTACACGTCTTAAAGTACGACAAGACTCTTACGAAAACATTCTTTGGAATTACAATATGTCCCATATTCTGGATGTTTTGACTGATAAAGAGGTTGTAGGGGTTTCTCCTCAGAAACAGCTAGCAGACATTTGGACAAGCAATAACATCAGTGTATTTATGCCTATATGACTCAGCCCTAATGTAAGCTGAACTTCACATAATACTCCTCAGAATACCCTTAAATGTGATAACTTGTTGCAGGCCAAAGCAACAGCAGAGGAAGTACCGTGAAAAGGGGGTCAAGAGCAGCAGCAGCTTTCCACTAACACCAGTAAGAATAGCAAGAGTTGTCATTTGCTAAATCTTGGTCAGAGTCAATAACATTTCCTTTGTTTACATCTTCAATCATTTAAAAACCTCGTGAATCTCAAAATGTGCCTTCTGTATGGCAAAAGCAAGAACACATTACTGTATTTATACACGTTTCCATTGAAAATCCGCAATGCATATCAATGCATCAGATTTCCCTTCCTCACACGCTCTCAGAATTGTTGAAAATGAGCTAGAAAATAGACAGTTCACTACTTACCTGAAGAGAAACTGCCACCCTGCTGCCTTTGGTAGTAGATGATTGCTTGAGCACAGTTTTCTGACGTTGAGCACTGATGTATCCAGGAAATCATGAATGAATTTCAATTGGGTATGCATAGAGTAACTTGTACTGCACAGTGTGATCTCGTACTAATATTATTTGCCTAGAAATCCATCACAGAGCTTAATAATGTAAGTCTAATGTAGAATTTACTAGTGGCATAAGATGTTCCTAACAGAGAATATATTGAATACATGAGATATTGTGATGACTTTAACTCTCATAGTTCAAATGTTTAACAGAAAGTGGCCATTCAGCAGATACCAGAGTGCTGAATGCTCTGTCCATGGATGACTATCTAGTTTCACATCTGTGTAGTCCAAATCTAAGCGACATTTTTGAGTGAAGTAGAAGTATTCTAGCAGGAAGAGCTCATTATATCTGATCAGAGACAGTTCCTTTCAATGTTGCATTAAGACCATATTGAGATCTACCTGGAACATTTTTATGACATCCACTAGCTCTATAAAAAGGGTACAAGTTGATTTCTACCAATTATATTCACAGAAAAATGGATCTGAAGAGCCTGCAATACTAGCCAGAAATGTTTGTCCTCAAAAGACAGCAAGCTTTGCAATTGCACCATGGGTTTTGCCTGTGCTGCTAAAGCAACTGTGCATTACTGAGATTTTATCGGTCTAGAGGCCTGATTCTGCATAATGATTCTTGTGCCTCCCGAAGTCATAGGTCTCAAATAAACAGGTGATGAGCTTCATAACTGCAATGCTACAATTCAGGATTGGACCCATAATGAAACAATTAGCATTAAACAAACAGCACAAAACTTGTGCTTATTAGGTCTTGTCAGTCTTTCTTTGGGTCATGTTGTTTAGAAACAACATAGAGAGGAAAACAGAAAAGTTGGTGAAGTGAATGCAAACTGTTTCATGAGGCAGGCAAGATTTGCATGAATGTACATCCATATAACCTAAATTCCTCGTGCTGTGGACAGCTGGCATAGATATCTCTTCTTTAGCACACAGGTCTATTGAAAAGTAATTCAGGTAATCTGTTTAAATGTTATGTAGACTATTAAGAGCCTGATCCAAAGCCTATCGATGCCAGCAGAAAACCAAAGTGTCATATGCTTTGTATTTTGAGAAGTCCGAATTGTAATACTAGAAGTACCAGAATTGTAATACTAGAAGTACTCTTCCTTTGGAGAAGCCACAGACAACCCTGAAAGACTGTAAGAAACCAAATCCTTAAGAAGCGCTCTTCCAAAGAAGCAATTTTTGGTGAAGAGGAACACTGAACACCTATTTTCTTCCAAAAATCAGAGCAGTCACTTTATTCATGTGTGGAAACACAACCTCCCCACTATGTTTAATGTCACAAAAATGCTAACTGCTCATGGGGGAAATATTAGATCAATGCTAAAAAACAGCTGGGAAAGACCAGGGGAAACATTGCACAAGATCTGCAAGCACTTTGTGGAATATTTAGTTGGCACTTTTCTGGGCTGTTTGTGAGCATTTTGTGATATTTCTGAAGGCATGCTGGGAAAATGTTATGGGAAAATAACAGTCTAGTAGAGCCATATGAAAAAAATCAACAACAAATAATATTGGAAGAAGCTCATTTATCCCTCAGATAAATCAGTGCTAAAGCAGAATTACACTGGTGTGTAACAGTATTTCTTGCTAGGAAAGCGCAAGGCTAAGTTGTATGTTATTTCTATAATCAGTTGCCTTCACTACTACTCCCACCAAGTTGCTAGCTTCCAGCAGCAGATGAAAGAGGCATCAATGTGTCCACACATTTCAAGAAATCTGCCAGCCTCCTACCTTCCTCTCTCTTGGCCTATCATTAACTTAATTCAGCTTTTGTGACTTTTCAAGAATGCATGCACTGTTTTAACAAAACCAGCTTGCATTCTGTTGTGCAGAACTAAGTGGCACTTTGAACAATTTATTTTCACTAGAGTTGTAGTTCTCTCCTCAGCTCTTATCACTTGCGATATGTTTCTTCTTCACAGTTATCTTAAGCAGGATTATACACCCCTCGCCCCTTGTCCTGCCCCATGTGGGACAGTCTTTCCAACCAAAGAGGAGAAGCAGCCTCCCCAACATAGCACCTGCCTCCACGCCTCTCCACTCTACTATTTTAAAGTTTTCTCCATAGATGCACCACTTTCAAAGGTACGTAGACCACATTTTGCAGCTGCCTCTGCTCTACTTTTTTCCAGGTCACTTTGATGTTGCCCTCCTGTGCAGAAGCCTCAGTGTTTGAGAGCAGACATAGTGTTTGCTCTTGTGACAGACTTGACTCCAGAGACCAAGAACTTCTGCAAAATGCCACCAACAGCATGCAGACACAGTTTGAGCATTAACATTTACCAGCCAAGGCCCCAGAAGGGTGTATATTCCAGTAAGAAGTCAACCCCTTGAGCAATATAAAAGGCCTGCCAAGGACAGCCAAGTAAAACCAGATGCCGTGGGTTGGAAAGCTACAGAATTGGTAGTCTCACTGGTAGGCAGTGTGAGATGAGAAAATAAGCAGAGGACAAGGAAATGAGTGGAGAAATGAAAGAAGAAACAAAAGAAGAGCAACAGAGAGACAACTGACAAGGGCAGTATGAAAAAACATACAACAGGCAGGCTGCATGGGGAAGTAAAGGAAGGCAGACTTCGGTGCAAAAAGGAGAAAAATGGTTTTTAGATATATATATATCCAAATTGCTGCTAGCTGTAATACTGTTTCCTACATCACAGGTAATTTAGCAGCTGGGATCTGTGAGCAAGAATGAATGATCTCCAAATGTTTTCAAATACAGGAACGTATGAATCATAGTATTTGACTATATAAAAAAAAATAAACCTATGACCTTACCATTATTACCTACAGTTTTACCCTTACTTTTGCCATTGGCCTGAATAGTGCTGTCCTTTTTCAATCTGTTTGTCTTCAATAAATTCCTGATAATTGCATATGTGCTAACTTTACACAGTAGAGTTTAATACTGTACTTTTATGTGATAACTGAGGCTAATGCTGAGGGAATGGCAAATGTACAACTTAAACAAATTTCAGCAACTTCAAAGAGCTTTGCATGCCTCCTGAAATAATTCCTAACACCAGTTCAGTATACTAACCTTTGCCTTTAGAATAGCTATAGTCAGATAAATCATTTAACTCTACCATGAAGGCTGTTACCTTTGGCTTTTTCCATTACTTTCTGTCTTGTTATTCAATGACTTGAATCAGTCACTAGAGCCTACTTCATCAACCTTCAATAATCTATAAAACAACTATTTATACCACGATTCTCTCGTGATATTTCACCAGTCAGCCCAGTTTTCTTCACAAACTTTATTGAATTTCTCTTTACATTGGGGGGGGGGGGGGGGGGGGGAGTCAATTTCCACAGTGGCTAATGAAAAAAGTATTGGAAGGCATAAAGCTATTGCAGAATAAAACCCACATCTTTAGGTAATACCTGCCTTCAGAACCAAATAAATCGCTCTTCAGAGACTGGGCTAAAGGGACAGGCTTTGGAGCTTGAGTTACTTGGGGTTGTAGCAGTACATATCCACTCTGACTGCAAATAGCCAGAAACGCAGTGCAGGGCAACCAGTGTCTTATATAAACATGTCTCAGGGAGGCACAATCAGTCTGCTCTTCCCACAATGTCTCTTAGCTACAGTTCTGATGATCAAACAACAGACTGGGTAGGAAAAGCACCTCCCATCCCCAGTATACATCTGTTTAAGTAGCAAATGTCAAGAAGGTCCCTGCAGCAAATTTTTGAATATGCAGAGTGCTGGGTGCAGTCACAGTCATAGCTCAAAAATGGTAAGAAGGTTTTGCATTGGCCTTAAGTACCATAGGTGACGTCTCCCCGACTTTATGGCACAAGGTCCTTTTACAAAGAGCAGTTATTTTAACTGGAGTATGGAAAAATCTTGTTGTAGTCTTTATAAATGCTGTCTAATGGAAAATGAATTAGCAGAACATGAAGAGTAGGTATGGGCGCAATCTCATAATGTCCTCATTGTTAAAGGGCAATGTACAAACATACAGTGTAAGCCATTATATTGAAAACAATCATCTTCCTAAAATAGCCTGCAGCAGCAAACAGCTACAGAAAGGGATTTGTTACCAATCATATAACACTCTGTACTAGTAACTAGTTAGATCTTCTCCCGATGTTTGGCAGGATTCTCTGCTTTGCAGTTCGGGAGAAAGCCTTGATCCTAAATAAATTGCTAAGCTTTCAGCCTCCTGGTTTAGCTACATGGTGAAAAACATGAGCTGCAGTGAAGGAGAGCGGAGAAGAGAAGCAATACCTGTCGAACTGCTATTTAGGCTATTTTCAAAATGTTATTCCCATTGCAATGCCAATGGAAATTTTCACAGAGAGGTATAAAACGAGCAATTCAGATTAATTGTGGAGATAGCCATGTCAACACATTTTTTGGAAAAACTAGGGATATGAAATTAAAAGGATTCCTCCCTGCCTCCCAACTCTTTTTCTGGAGGAAGGCTTGGTCCACAGGAGCCACACAGTGGACCTGGGAGACTGGCATGTTTAGATCATGGACCTCAGCTCTGTTTCCGATATGTGGCTGGCCAGGCTGTCAATAGTTCTCTTACCTTACTTCAGGCCCTGCAAGTGTGTCTACTCCTTTGTGTACACACTAGGTTTGGGAACAAACTGTGTAGGACATTAACTAGTAAAATTATGAAAAACAAGTGAGAAGGAGTGACCTTAAATAGTGGAGTTTATGACCTTATAGGTGTCCCTGAAACTGTTTAACCCAGATGCAAATACAGATCTCCGAGGACACGAACATCACAGCTTCCACATGGGACCAGCTTTGTTCTCTATAGGAGTTTCCTCACCTCCTAGAGCATGTCATCCGCTCCCTCTGGAGCCTCCACTTGCTTCCTTCTCTTTTCTAGATGATACTCACAGCATTTCCTAGGACAAAAATCTCCATCCCCATCGCCACCCCCTCGTTATCAAAGCTCCCAATCCTACTCACAGACGTCCTGGAGAGGGACAATTAGTCATATGCTGAATGTGGAGCACACTCCTCGTTTCAATTTTGACTTACTTGGATATCCACACCGGTCCTCTCCTCCAAACCATCTTCTCTTCTCTGAAATCCAAGGTTTCAGCCTCATGAGTAAGTCCTCCTAAAAACCCAAACAAATAAGAAACAGTCTCCTTCATGCTCTTGGTGACTTGTCCTTTATATTACTAGACCTGATTGAAAAAGTTAAGACCATTTTTATATTAATATCTTTGAAAATTGTCCATGTTTTGTTTTTAATTAAAATATAGCTTTAGCTGTATTACTATCATTACTTTGTGAATTTTTCAGATAACACATTTTCCTTGCATTTTTATGTGGCATCCTGGTTAACAAAATATTTTCTTTTTCAAAACTAGTTATTTCAGAAAAAAAAAAAATGTAAGTATCTATTTCAATACAATTTTAAGAAAAAAATTTCCAGCAAACATCTAGAAATTGTAAAAAATCTTGGACAACATTTCCTCATAATGATCTGTTTCTAACTTTTTACAGTGACAACTTTGACATTTCAAGGAGTTTTCAGAAAATTATGGTTTTATTTTTTCAGTCAGATCCAGTATTTATATGAAAATTGTTTTGCCAAGAGGCTCACGTTCTGTCACTGACAAATGAAGCAGAGACTGCCAAAATAAAAAGATACTACTTTTCTTCATTTTGGAACCTTTGTCAAAGTTCAGAAAAGATCTTAGAAACACCAACTATACCTTTAAACTGTTCTCAGTCTAAAATGCTAATGTAATTTCAGGGCATACTTAATATTGCAAAACCACAAGGAAAAAAAAAAAGAAAGGAGCTGGGAGCTGCCTAGATCAAGATATTTGAAAAACAAAAATAAGGCTAAAACTGAAACTGTTACGAGAGCAACACAAAATGTTTCTCATTAGAGCAGGATAGCTATGAATATTAGTATTTAACAATGTAATTTGAACAGATCGGTAGGACTACACTCAAGTTCTGTGATGTTCCGAGCAGAAATACAGATTTTAAAAGCTCCTGACACTCCACGTCATTGCACAATTAGAAAGTTACACAAACCAGCCATAGTGGAGAGGCCTTGGGGGTCTCTGTACCTACTCAACCCTGACTCCTGAAGAATTTTAGAGCTCCCAAAGGACTCTGCTCATGCAAAGAGGAAGAGTCTTCTTACCTACAAGTCAAGTGTGGTTTTTTAATAACGAGGAATAAAACAAAAACCTCCTCATGTTTACAAAAGTACCTCGTCTCTTAACAGCAAAACTGCGTTTGTTTAATAGCTAGGATGTACCTTCCTTCTTTTTCTAAACTGAGTAATTGCTCTCCAGAATACACACAACTCCCATCACTTGCACCATTTTGATTTAAATGTTGACTCACATTAATGACAAAAAACAATGGCTTGAGCCAGTGTAAGCTTCTTAGCATATGACTTATTAATCCACTGACTGCCTAATTCAATGTGGACTAAATTCTTAAGCTTTTTGATCATTAATAATAATAGTCAATACAGTGATGCAGCTAGACACGTAGGTATTGCACATTTGATTGTAAGTGATATAAGTTTTATATTTTGGCTCTAAATTAGAACTTCTAGGTCTGACTTCCTTTTCTAAAGTACTACAGTTAGTGTCTTCCCATTCCCACTAGCAAAATTTACATCAATCTCAGGCCTATGTTTTGTGAGCGTATGTACTTCCATATGAAACAACACAATACACACTTCGTGTTCCTGAAGGTTATTTTTTCTTTCAAACAATTTGGGTTTCATATTCCTGGAAAGTGAAGATTCACAGCTCCAGGGAAGTTCTTGCTTCCCCTACAATTCTTGCAATATGGAATCACCTCCATGTGAAAAATCATCTGGGGATACTTCACATTTTCAAAATCTTAATTTGCATCAGGAGGTTTCCAGACCAGCTTAACAGTCCCCTGATTCCAGCACTTCCCTGGCAAAGAACGTCACTGATTGAAGACTGCTGAAATACAAACATCATTTTTTTGGATAGGATCTCTAGCTGTACGCACACTTCTATTTTTCTGATGTGGGAAGTTTCCTACGGACGTCTTTAGTTTCTATCACACGTACAACCTGTGATTTTTCAAGCTCGCTATTTCTCCAAAATGTCACTGTGATGATATTGCACAGCCCTGTATAGGCTGGGATAAGCAGTCGCAGCACACCAAGCAGAACGCTGATGTAAAATCCTGCCATATGAAATCTTTTACCACGTAAAGTACATAACTTTTCTGAGCTCTCGTTCAGCTCCCAGAGACAAATGAAGAGCACACGTACTAAAGAGCAGTCCTCAACCTTTCCCATCAAAGTCCGGACCACAGCAAGACGTTTTCAAACTGCATACCCAGTTTGATGCTTATCCTAGCTTGATGGTACAAAGTTTATTTTTAAAAGGATTATTATTTTTTTTACAGCATTTAAAATCACATACACCAATTAATTTTCTAAAACTGCACACAACTTTTTTCAAGTGGCACATTCCACACACTCACCACATTTGCTTCTTTTTGCCAGGTGAATTTTGTCAAGTCCCTGCTTTAACTTCCCAAATGCCTGTTACACCTCTCTACCCATGGCTTCAGTTTATCCCGACCTCCTTCCCAACAAGAAATAAGGAAGTAACTCTTTGAAATCTGTGCTTATTTACAAGTACTGGAACCTCCTTTTTAAAAACTTGTGGTTTAAAGCAATATAAATTCCGCAGAAAATCCAAGAGCACTGAAGTGAAAAGGCCTCCTGAAGCCACCACCCTTCTCCAAAATAACTTGACTATCAAAAAAACCCCAAAAGCTCAATTAGGATCAAATTGAAGGTCATCAAGCCCAGAATCCTGTCTCTAAGAGCGATCAGCTGGGGATACTCACCTTGCACAAATAAGGGCATGGTCTGTTCGCCATGATTCTCTCCCAGCTTCTGGCAATCAGTAACTTAAAAGCTTCGAGACAGAGGTCAGTAACAACAGCTGGACTTGTCATCCAAAGATGCTCTCTGCCCTCCCTGAGCCCACGTATAGCTGTGGTCTCTGTGACATCCTGCTGTAGCAGCCCTCAGGCAAACCAGCATTCTCCTAACCTTTTTTTCTTTTCTACCATGGGGCTCACCTGACCCAGCATTTAAGAATTTTTTACTTAACAGACTGGGTTTTCCATAAAGCTTCTGTTTTTGAACTAAGACATATGTTTTCAAAGGGAATTTTTCCTTAGTTTATAAAAATGTAAACAGTGCTGTAAATACATAAGCAGGGCAACTGCTTACCTAAGAAATAGCGGATGATCACAAAAGCCTGCTTGTCAAATACACCTTGTGCAAGTATTAAGAACTGTTTATTTTGGAAACAGTACAAAAGCATCCTGAGATAAAGCAGTGTTGCTGATGTGGAAAAAACGGAACATTCCACATTATTCACAGTCTTTCTGCCAGTATGAAAAGTGAATTCATTTCCATTCCTGTTCTTGAAAACAAGAATATTTTTCACATCTTAAGAGAAAAGGGTTGGACTTAAAGACTTTCGGAAATGCTTATATGTGAACACACAGCCATGGATAAATAGAGCTTCACCTCTCTTTCATGCCGCCAGACTGTCAATTAAAGGCAAGCCAAAAGCTCTCAGATTTGTCAGCTAAATACAATCCCAAACACACCTACCCATGCAAAGTGCCGCATGTGTGAGTACCATCTGACAGGTCTGCAACATCCATGTGCATGGAAAATGGGGAAAAGATGCTCAGCAATTTGTGTTCACCGAGCACTCTCTGTTCTCCGAGACGTGGACTGACCTCCGCTATTTCTGAATTCATCATACAAACTCCTACAGAGTATGCTTCTAAATTATGGCTTGCCTTTTATGTCCCACCCATTACCACTGAGTTAATTACAGTCTGGATTTAAACATTATCATTAGTTACAACATGTAAGAAGTGTGAAAGGGAATTAGGCATATATAATGTCAGTCCTCTCTCTCTAAATTGTTTAAATAAGGGAGGAAAAGACAAAGAAATTATATAGTACAGAATGTGGTGTCTACATCATAATTTCATACCTACTGCACGTTTCTGTATTGCTAAGGAAATTCAAAGATGCAGCATTTGTGGCCATGGGACTGGATACTGAATGCTTTCTGGGATGTAGCCTCCACTGAAATTTGGAATCCTCGTGCAGTTTCAGGCAAGCAGTGGTCAGGTCTGAGCCTCAGTCTTGTACTCAAATCACAAACTTACTCATAAAAAGCAACTGCTCAGCAAAACTGGCTCCAATATCAAGTGAAGAACGGCTCAGGAAAAGCAGAATTTGCTTTCTAGCACTCAGCTAAAGACTTACTGAATTACAATGGGCACTTCTATTATCCCGCGTTTCATTAAGCCCACTCTTAAAACATGGCTAATTCTCCCTTACCACAAAGAGGACTGTTCATAAGGAACTGTATAATAAATAACTTCAAGACTCTCAGGTATTGTAATGGTGAATTAATGTAACTATTCAGACAAAGAGCACTCAACATGGCTGACTGATCAAATTTCCTAAAAAGCCCCAGAAATAAGAGCATGATTTTATATTTATCTCTACCCATATTAAGATAGGAATGTGTTCTTATAGCCAAAATTCTTCTGGACCTTGCCTCTGAATTATTCATAAAAAAACCCATAAACTTTACTATGACTTTAGTTATGTGAAGAGATGAGGAGAAGAAAGCCAGTTATGAAATAGGCTCAAACGATGCCAGTCTTTCAAGCATGTGTCTGAAAACAGCTAGATTTCTGAGGCAGTGAAGTAGCTCTTAATCAACTACACAAAAATCTGTATGGAACGTCAAGAAAGGATGCTTATGTGCCATCTTGTACTTCTTCCTTAAATGTTTCTTCTGAAAGAGAGGAATTTGATTCAGATTTTTGATGCAGCTTGTTTTGTTGCTAATATACAACTTACTTCTAAGCATCCATTTTAATATTGTATCGACCTTCTACTTGTACGTGTAAACCCCTGAAATCCGAGCTCAACTGGCAAGGCAGAACCTAACTTCTTGCAAAACACTTAATATAAATGTCATATAAACCATTATCAGTACGAACCGTCTCTACTGTGGTTGATACGGACTATGCTCTACCATTACAAGACTGACATTTTATTTGGTCCACATTCACCAGCTCTTCTGTGTATCTTCTATTAATGCAAAGTTGTATTTCTACCAGCAGTAAAAATAAAGGATTGAGGCAAGTTTACTTGAATTTTAATAACAGGAGCTACGCAGACAGATAAAGAAAAACATGTAAAACATACATAGTACAAGAAAGGTCATAAAATGTCATAGAATACAGAATCTTTCAAATATATAACTCTGTACAGCACTTCAGTGCTTGGCAATGAACACGTTGAGAAGATCTTGACATTTTAGATACATTTTAAATACACTGCACATATTCTAAATACACTAAGCAGAAGAATGCAGAAAAATGACACAGATGATTGCCACGGAGAGGGATTCGACTCTTTCTCTGCGTTACCTAGTGGCTTCTACTTTTTTAAAGGCAAACTGACGTAAAAAAAATCAGGTTTCTTGCAAAGATCTCATAATCAAGTGTAAAATGATGCTAACCTTTATGAACAAAAGGGAAATGAAGATGAATAAGTCCTTCCAATCAAATTGCATTTGATTTTCTGTGAGACTGGGAACTTCACAGCAGCAGAAAAAAAAAAGCAGACTGAATGAAACCTGCTGCAAAAACCTTAGTTTTGCAGACCTGTGAGAGTTGACATCGTGTCCGTGCTACATCCCAAAGTACAAACTGGCATGCCCTCACGCTTCTTATGATAGGAGAGCAAAGATAAATGACAGAGCCCTAACGGTTCAGGAATGGTCCCACCCCAGTGCACTACCCTGATGATGAGAGAACTGACTAAATAAAAATGACCTTCCGTAGCTGCGGCAGTGTAATTTCAGCCCTGGTGGCAACACACTGGAAAGCAAACCTCTTTTTGGTTTCAAACCTCAGCCTTTGAAAATAACATTAAAGGCTCACGTTGAGAGATTGCTTTTTAAATATTTTTTTCAAGAGAGAACTGAAATGTAAGTGTCTCCAGCAGGGAGAGCTCTATTTGTGCCTTCTCCCGTGGATAATGGCAGCAGGGAGAGGGGAACTTCAATTCCTTGTCAGCACTCCAAACTCTCATCTAAATGCAAGACTGCAGTGGCCTTCAATTATAAATAAAGTATCTATTCCTACATAAATGTCACATTAAAGTATATCACAGAATTCAGTACACCATCTGCCTAGCCACGACTCCAGATGAAAATGTTATTCAAGTTCTTGCCCATATTTTCCATCCAAATATTTGTATAGTTTCAAATAGCCTCAGGAACTGAGGCTACTGATGTCATTCTCATTGAAATCAATAAAAGCTCTGCCTCTGGCTTCAACGGGAACGGCCTCAAGCATCCTGCAGCGACATCTTTGAAATACTAAACCAAAACTGCTACAGCTATCGTTGAAGGAAGTAATGTATTTCTATTTCTCTTTACAACCATCCTGAATGCACGAGGCACTTTATACACTCGTGTAGAGAAGGTGATAAGACAGTGATCACGCAGGGCCCTAATTTAGAGCAGTTATCTTAAAACAGCCTATTCAGAAACAGTTGCATTGATGGATTTCCCCATCAGACGAGGCCTGATACAGCAGCTACTGAAATGAACACCAGCACTCAAGTCACTCATTTGTACTATGCGCATCCCCAGACCACGTAATCTGAAGTTTTATTTCAGATAAGATGCCCATGGCAAAGAATAGATGCCGTGACCAGTAACAGCTATCCGAGCTTTTGTGACAAACTGCAAAACAACGGCGTCCTCCTGTGAAGCGTACCGACATTACAGACGAGGCGTGGAGAATCGGCAGAGTGCGTGGCTGGCGGTCCAGGTGGTTGGAGGGAGGAAAAGAGATGCGGCATTGCAGCAAGGGGGATGGCAAGAGAGACTGGTGAGCAGAGGAATCCTGAGGAGGCCGAGAAGAGAAAGAGGAGGAAGAGGAAAAAGGCAGTGAAGCACAGGAAGAAAGTATGGGAATCACTACTATAGATCAAATAGAATAATCAGAAAGTCAGTAATATATGTATATTAATTAAACTTTATCACCACCGCCCTGGACTGCGCATGACCTTCAGATGGAGTTAACAGAAAACCTGCATGGACAGTCCTATATTACATCATTTATTTATTATTTTTTAAAGGAAAAAAATGTGCAAAAAATTCCTTAGCTAGGTATATAACCGTAATATGTAATGCATACTTTTCTTCAGCAGGGCGATGTACACAGCCAAAAGCAACCTTAAGCTTTATGGAACGTGAATAATTAGAATGAAACGAGCACTACAGATGGAACTCGTATTCAAAAAGTGAAAACGCTTAATACTAAAAACTACTTGCCTGAGACTGAATTGGGAACATAGCTGTGTAACCACCAGTCTGTCACCTTCTAAAGGTCACTAACAGACAAATAATCACCCCAGACGTTCAGAAAATCATTGTGCCATTATGTAATAGGCATATACTACAGGTCAGTTGAAACTCAAGTTTCTAGTTGGGCTTCTACTTTGAGATAAAGTGAAAGACATTAAAAGAACAATTGAGCTGGCGTGTGGCATTAGTGCGCGTGAGAATTCTGCTCCACCATCCGCAATGAACCAAGCTGTTCTCTTTTATTGCTTTTTTCAGTACTTGAGTATCCGCCTTGTAAGAGAAACTGTTCTGCCTAATGCTACGTCTGGCACTTCAGGTGTGGTCTGGCTAGCTCTTTGTAGCATGTTCTGGAGTGCTTTCAAATCCTTTCCAGGCAGAAACAGATAGCGAGAGTGGTGACCTTTTCCGATCTCCCTCACTCACATCCAGGTGGCATTAATGGGACACGAAGAGGCTATGCAAACGCGGAGGAAACGTATCCCTTTTCCGTAAGGATACGAGCAGCACTGGCGGGCTGTTCTGCGCACCACTTCTCATCGGTAGAGAAAGCATGTCCCACCGAAGCGGGACGCTCCCGGGACGCTCAGCCCCACTCCCACCCAGCTGGCCGAGGACCCGACGCTGGAGGGCAGCTCCGTGCCCGCCCCTTCCACAGTCCCCGACTCCCGCGCGCCCGCAGCCAGCGTGCCCCAGCTCCCTCCCCGGGCCCAGCCGCCTCGCGCCTCACCCGCCGCACGCCGAACGTGACGCCCGCTGACACTCCTCCTCCCTCGGCCCCTCTCACCAGAGCCTCTTCGCCTCCCGCCGCCTCCCCGCCCGCCTCCTCTCCCCTCTGCCCGCACCCACCTCCCGCCCTCCCCGGCCCCTCACCCGCCGCTCCCCTCCTCTCCCGCTGCCTCCTCACGACCGTCCCCTCTCCCGCGCACCCCTCCTGCTCGCCCGAGCCTCCCCTGCCCGGGGGGCTCTCCCCCGCGCAGCCATCCCCTCAGGCACACCTCGCCCGCCGCCCCGGCTCCCCGCCCCTCCCGCCGCCCGGCGCCCCTCGCCCCATCCCCGCGCTCCCGCCGGTTACCTGCCACCGCACGGGCGGGGTGGGGGGGGACAGGCCGAAGCCTCCTCTCCCCGAAACAAAGGCACCCTTGTCCCTGGCTGCGCCGCGGGGGGACCCCCGGGGCGTCCCGGGTGGGCGGGGCGGGGCCGGGCCGGGGCGGGGCGGGCAGCGCGCGGCGGCGCTCTGCGCAGGCGGCGGCGGGGAGAGCGGCCCGCGGCGGCGGCGCGCGAGGAGGGCCGGGGCCGGCGGGGCCGGGAGGTCCCCGTGAGCGGCGGGGGCAGAGCGGCCGCCGGGGCTGCCCGGCGCCGCCGCGGGCTGGGCTTGGTGCCCGAGCTCCCCCTCGGGCGGCGGGGGTAGCCGGTCGGCACTGATTTATCACTGGGTTTTTTGCCTTCCCCCGTCCCGACTCCGCACTGAGGTTACCGCGGCTGGGCTTTTTTTTTTTTTCCTTTTTCTCTTCTTTTTCGCTTGTTTTTGGCAAGGCGGAAGGAGGATGGGGTTCGAGCTGGATCGCTTCAACGGGGACGTGGATCCCGACTTCAAATGCAATCTCTGCAACAAAGTTTTGGAGGACCCGCTGACCACCCCCTGCGGCCACGTCTTCTGCGCCGGCTGCGTGCTGCCCTGGGTGGTGCAGCAGGGCAGCTGCCCCGTCAACTGCCAGCGCATCTCCACCAAGGAGCTCAACCACGTCCTGCCCCTGAAGAGCCTCATCCTCAAGCTGGACATCAAGTGCGACAACCACGCGCGGGGCTGCGAGGCGGTGGTGCCGCTGCAGCACCTGGGCGAGCACGCCGAGACCTGCGACTTCTCCCCCGCCAAGTGCCGCAACCGCGGCTGCCGTCAGGTGCTCAACCTCCGCGACGTGGAGGCGCACATGCGGGAGCGCTGCGAGGCGCGGCCCGCCGGCCTCTGCGAGCAGGGCTGCGGCTTGATGCTCACCCACGGCGAGCGCCGCGCCGGCGGACACGGCTGCCTGCGCGCCCTGCGCGCCCACGGCGCCGCGCTGCAGGCGCGGGCGGCGGCGCTGGAGAAGGCGCTGAAGAAGGAGGCGCTGCGCGCCGGCAAGCGGGAGCAGTCGCTGCTGTCGCGGCTGGCGGCGGCGCAGCTGGAGCTGCAGGTGACGGCGCTGCGATACCAGAAGCGCTTCACGCAGTACAGCGCCCGCCTCGACGCCCTGGCCCGCGCCCGCGCCGCCTCCCCCGGCAAGGTAAGGGGAGGGGGGGGGGGCCGGCGGCGGCGTGCCCGCCCGGGGGGAGTTTGCCCACTCGCGGGGAGAGAGACCCGGGGTGGTCCCGCTCCCGCGCTCCCCCGGCGCCCCTCAGCAGCGGCGTCGGGCCGCGGGAAGGGCTCGGAGCGGCGGCCGAGGCGAGCGGGACCTTCCCGCCGCTGTCTCGGCGGGTTTCCGCGGAAGGGAGGGGCCCGACGGGCCCCTCAGCCCTGCCTGGGGGCTCCCCCCGGCCGTCTACGCCGCGGTGTGCCGGGGACCGCCCGGGGGGGCCGCGCTCTGTCAGCCTGAGGAGCCCGTCCGGCCCCCAAATCCTCTGAAATACCTGAGCTTCGGGTTCTGACAGCCCCGAGGTACCGGTTGCCATATACATACACGTATTTTCTCCTGTCGCCATCGTTGGCGTCGACCCCGTATGGCGACGCACGCATCAAAATACCAAGGTCACGGTATTACTGGTTTTTTCCTGGTTTTCTCCCCAAAGAAACCTCTAAGCAGCAAAATGGGAATTTCCAGGGCTGAAAATGGTATTAAACCACCAGAAATCGACTCCCAGGAGTAACGGAAAGCGGAGTGAATTGGAAGAGGCTGTTGTGACCCAATGCTTTCCCGACCCTTAGCTCGCCTTGCATCCCAGAATACGGCTTCCTACTAAATGCGGTTTTTAGAATTGACTAGTACTCAGTTCGGACACCCTGCCAGCTATTTCATGGTCTGAAGCCATCATCCTTCTAACATCCACGTCCAAATACAAGACATCTGCTGTCTACTTGCATTTTTTTTCCAGACTTACACAGGGTTCTTTAAAAGCTCAGTTTAGGAGGAGAAAAATTAACTTGACTTCAGCCCCTCAGAATTAGACCATTTATAAAATGACCAGAATCAAAAGCCAGAGCTACAACGATCCCGAAGTTTTAATTGGAATGAGGCTCCCCAGCGAGAGAAGCCCTAGAAGCCAATTATCTTTTAAATGAAGACGTTCAGAGCCCTCCCGGTGACCTGCAATGTGCTACCACAGACACAGCAGTATTAGACTGTTCAAAACTGTCAAACAACTGTATTCACACCTTTGGTAATGTTGAGGTGCGGAAAGCTGTGTGAAGTAGACAAAACTTCGTGTTAGAGTCTCTCTTCTCCTTTTGAGAAATCCAGGGCAAAACAACCCACCATGTTCTGGCTAACTCAAACCAGAAAGAGTATTGTAATACTGAGTGTACTCTTTTAACTTCTGGCAGTACTGGTTGTGATGCTGGTTAAAATCTTAGTAAAACTTAAATCAGGGGCTTCACATTTGTGTCAAGATTCAGGACAGTTCTCTTCTGTCTCCTCCTTTTCCTGCAGCCCCCTGTACTTTGCCATGGCATGCTGCAGAGCTTTCTGTTCCCCCAGCTTAGCGCACAGCTGCCACCGCTCCCTCTCGCGTTGCTGGTGATAGGAAAGCCCTCCGTACAGTCCTGCCATCGGAAATCGCCTCACTCAGTCTCTACCTCCTCGTCCCTGATCCGATCCAAACTGCCCCTCCTTCGTTTCTTTGTGGCTACTGTTGATAATGTTGTTTTTGCGTTATTTAGCTCCCTAAAGTGTAGCGAGCTGCTGTTAGCATGAAAGGTGCTGCTTCAAATAGTTGTGAATGTCCACGGTACACAGTTTCCAGCAATACTTTTTATCAAATTTATGGATGCAGCTGGCCGAGACGACTGTGCTCGTTTTCAGCTGTATTACAAAAGGCTGTTATACTGTTTTCTGAAGCAGCGCCTAATCTGAAGAAAGCTGGAAGGTGTCATGTCACCACAGACTTGTGGTCTAGCGGTCAGTCAATTACACGTCTTTCACAGCATTTTGGGCACCTTTCCAATACTAACAGCTTTAGTCTGCCCAGCTCCCAAGGAAGTACAATCAGGAAACTTGCATCTTTGTGCACTAGAGAGTTTTTTAAAAGACCCTTGGTAATCACCTAGTGCAGGGGATGCTTTACCGATCTGGGGCTGTGGCGTACTTCCAAGTTCTTACTCTGGGGTGATTTTCTCAGAGACGCTAGCATAGACTGTGCGGTGCGTGACGCAGATTGTAGAGTCGCAGGGCGTACGTCCTTGCCTAAGGATTCGGTCCCTCAACACACGGATCGCTTGTATGATAATGTGGAATAGCTGATTTCCATTTCAGAAGCGATTGCGTGTTCAAAGCATGCAGCGCCTTTGCTGTCATTATTTAATTATGATCATTATTCGTATTCCATGTATTTTGTTGTAAGATGTAATGGTTCAGTCTATGTTAAAGCACGAGTAGGCCTAGCACTAACGAACTGGGTTCATAGGTTAGATGTGGTGATTGCAAAACTTACTGTAGGATGTTCTGGCTCCTCAGCAGAAGAAGAAAAAGGATCTTCTGGCTTCCCTGCCTGATGGTTGCTTGTTCCTACAGATGTAGAACCAATCTAGAATAAATCAGATGACATATCCTCTAGTCAAAACAGAAGAAATGCCCACATACAGTTCTGTTGAAATGCTTAAAGGGGAAATACGTTGTTGAGGGACATTACGCCATTCATGACAGACCCAAATTTGTGGTCTTTTGGCAGGGGCAAACTTTTTCAGCAGCTTTGGAGACCCCAGCTCTGGGTTTGCCTTTGCATAGACTGCCTTTGGGACACTGGATGAATCACATAGCTTTCCTATGCTTCGATCGCCCATTTCTGAAGTGAGTTTTATAACACTGCCATAACTATATTGAGAGAAGACATACGTATGTAACTTATACATACAAACTTATGAGATATTTACAGATGAGTGTAAGTAAGTCCCTTAAACAGATAGAGTGACTCCAGTTGTGTTTCCCATGTGTATTCTTTGCCACTGTGGGAGGATTTTAATTTTACTGTGTGTTTACTGGATGTCTGATCTGTGCTTATTCCAGGAGACAAGTTTGAAGGTTTATTCAGAGGGCGAGTATTTATTGCTTGGTGGGAAGAGGTGAGGCTTATTGTGGACGAGTTTGAGGAGGGAGTGGTAGGGAAGGCGGGGTGTCTTACTCAAAATTAGTATTTCCTTTGGTCAGACATGTCAATCCTGAAACATCAAAGTCTAAATAATCAAGAAAAACCTCAGACTATTCAAACAATGCTTAATCCTTGCTGAAACATACCACTGTTCACACCTATTGATAAGCTGATCCAGTCGTTCCTTTATGTACACAGCCATCAAAGTCCTTTGGGAAGAGATGAGTGAGGGAGAATCGGAAGCAGTTCATGGTGTTGGCTGCAGCCCGCGGTGGGTGGAAGCCCTTCTGCTGTCCTGCCGACGAAAGGCAGGGGCGGACTTTCAGTAAATGTATCAGACATACAGGAACCAGTTCACAATAAACAAGATGATATTTTCTTCCCGGACTGTCCCCAGGCAGAATCCGCCGGGCTGGTTCTGGCAGCCCTTTCCCCAGTGGACAAGGAGCTGAAGTGCCTCCTGTAACAAAGACAGACCCTCTCAGCCACGGCACTGCCAAAGAAATGAGAAATGAGAGTCTTCCAGTATCTAAAGGGAAGGGTGGTCTATTAGCTCCACATTACTGAGCTGGGAAGTACAGTAATTTCAAGAACTATGTTTAAGAGTTCCGTTCAGCTGTGGCAATACCACATGCCAGTAACCATCGGGTCTGCTGCCGACCCAGCTGACGGGGCAGGGCTGGATGCTGGCCACCGCATTTCCGCAGTTACCGCACCGTTTAGTGATTGTTCTGCTGGAACGCGAGACACATTAGAGGGGAAGAGAAAGGCAGAGCCCTGGAAAAATCATCTGGATCATGGATTCCTTATGAAGCGAAGAAGGTTGTTAAAGAAATTGTTAAGACTTGAGATGTGACTCTGCAACAGGAACCAAGTGTTGAAGCAACGTGCTGCTGCCTGCCTGTGCCGGGGCAGTTTGCACAGACGGTGGGACTCATCCTCTGCAGTGGCATGTGGGTTGTGCTCTGTAACACAACTGTGCCGCCTCGGAGAGGATGGAGACAGTGTACAAATCCATCAGAACTGGCTGGAAAGTTTCTTTAAACCCCACCCGGACATTTTTTCAGGAATACCTACAAAAAACTGCATTAGCTATTTTTTTTCCCCCCACAACTTTTGACTCATTCAAACCTACCTGCTTTAATACTTGTTCTGCTAGGTATAAAAGCATCAAATCATAGCCACGTAAGGAGGCTTTAGTGAAAACGTTCAACTTTAATTACTGAAAGTGCCTTGAGAGCAATGTCGCCATTGTTTCTTGATTGTTCTAATAGATTTGCCTTCTTAAAAAGGCATAATAGGGGAAGTAAACAGTGGGGCTAGCATGTCCTTGTCTTTCAAATCCTGAATCATCAGTCCCTGAAAGTGGCCTCACAGGACTGGAAATTTGTTCCCTGAAATCCTGTCTGAGGTCTGGGTCTGAAGACTTGCAGGGAAATAGCCTTTACTTCATTCTTCAGTCCTCTTCGGGGTACCTGATTCTCACTGATGCCGGGTGTAGGCAAATTCAAATAAAATCAGTCAGAGCTTATTCACATTTCTCTGTATCAGGTCCAAGTCTGTGTATTATTCGACCTGCAGGAAAGAGAACGATCACAAACTGACAAGGAAATTGTAACCCAGCTTTTCAGGTGGAGTACGTTGGTGCAGCTCCCCTGCGGTGGAGCTCCGAGCGTGCGGTCAGTGGAGCTCTGCCAGCTTACGCTGGCAGGGAACTGGGCTTTGTTATCATCCCCAAATCTGTAGGAGTAATTCAGTAATCCAGGATTACTTTGACATTTTTTATGAGTTTTATAGACATTAATATTTGATTGACAACTTCAAATTGACATGTTAGAAGAAAAATGCACAAACTAAAAACATCTGCATCAAATTACAATGTAATTGTTGTAATTTTTGTCATTAATTGGTTATGAAAACCAGACTTGTAAGATAACTTCCGCAAACTTTTTTGTGTTCATAACTTTTTCACCCTTTGGATAAAGAAAAAGATTTTGGAGGTAGCAAGGTTCATATGTATATCTGTAGATGCACAACATACCCATCCTATTCTGATTAAAAAAAAAAAAATTGTTATTCAAATGGCTTTTTGTAGCGTTCTGCTGTTATCTGTTGTATAGTTTTATAGTGTTGTGCTGTAAATAACAGCCACTTGTTTGAGACTGAAGTTCCTAGATTGTGAGGATTTAGTTGTCTTTAACAGTACATGCGCTTACTTTTGTCTTAATGAAAGTCAACAGACCGAAGTAGCATCACTGTGTCACAAGGGACGCTTTGTATGAGTTCATATCTGCAGTTAGGAACAAGCTGGGGTAAGAGGACAGGATAACGGACCATGTTTACACAGTCCCCCAAATACTACAGGTCCATCCAATCTACCTTTGCTGTACATTTTTTGTCTGATCAAAGAACTGTTCACTGCAGAATTTCATATTTTAGGGAACTAACGTAATGATTTTCAACGATGGAAGATTTCTGTTTTGCTAGTGTTAAAATTCCAAAGAAAAAAATTATTCATGGCAGGCGCTGTGAATAGCAGTTGGCATCCTAGGCCTTTGGCAAAATTTGTAGCAGTTTTGTTTAATACTGTTTTCTAAAACTCACCAGAGAATTTCTGTTGTATATCAAACTTCATGTCTGATACTGTTTAAAACAATGTCATGTAGCTAGCACTAGAGAGGAGCGACATAAAAACGCAGTCCTAAGTAAGATTCAGTCACCCTCAAGCATTGGAAAAGTCAAGAATTTGACTACTGGAAAGATGGAGTATTTTACATAACACATCACATAGGACTAGGTCAAGTAGTTGCAGGAACCAGTATTACATATAAATATCTTCTGTTGCTGTTAAGTGTCTCGCTGTAGATCTCAATAAAAAATAAGCATAAATCTTACCGGGTGGGTTTCGCAGAGAAGCGCTGCTGGAGAGCGGTGGGGTGGCCGGAGTGCGGAGGCTGGGAGTGGCTGACTTTGCTCCTGCAAAGTTGTTCTAAACGTTTTTCTCTAAACTACATGGGAGAAAAAAAGTAAGAAATCAACCCAACAAACCTGGATAGAAGTATTATCTATCCTAGTTGCCAGTGCACACAAATGTTTTGAATATGTTTATCTGTTCTTTGTAGGGTGAAGAAACTAAAGCACTGACTCTTGTCCTTCATCGTGACTCTGGCTCTCTTGGATTTAATATTATTGGTGGCCGACCATGCGTGGTATGTTAATTGTTAAAATATGTTTGCCCTTTCCAGTTGGGAAGAGCATGTAGGTCAACACTTAGAGGAAAAATGCTGCTGACAAGCATTTGGTTCTCTTGGGATTCTTTCAGAGCAAATCTTACATGCAGATTTGTATCGGATGTCTATTAACTGCACTGTCTTTTCTCTCACAACGTGTTTGTTCTTGCACATCGTCACAGCTAGCAACACTAATATTGGTGCAGCCTCACTCCCAAAATGGCGAAACCCGTGGTATCTCTTTCTCAGACCATACTGCTTTGAAGATGTTGCACAAGTTCAGGGCCCACAGCTTTAGGCCCTTTACAGTTCATTAAGTAAACGTTATTTACTCTCCTTTCCACCAGAGATTAAGCAGCCCTCTGTGCAGGTGAAGGGATGTAACTTAAACAACCTACTTTTGAATTCTATGATTTCAGCAGATGTTTCCTGCACCATACACTCACTAATGTGTTTTTTCTGGATGCTTGTTGGCTGGAGCTGCTGCATATGACTTTAATTAGATCAAGGAGTGGATTATACCTTGTCCTAGTAATTTAGAAAGTATTCAGAACTACTTCTTGGCCGCTCGGAAATCTGACATTAATCACGATTTATTCCTAGTAAATTCACTTGAAAGTTATTCTTTCTTTATAGTTAAGAGTTTTTCAATTTTCTGAGACATTGCTCTGCGCTGGTAGAAGCTGGTGACACAGCACACAGGAATATGAAAATACCTTGTTAGGTATAAGTTGTTTTTCATGGTTTTATTTTTAAGCCTCCAGAGGAAGAGCTGTGCAACTAAAAATAAAAATGCACTGTTGTCTTACGTTTGATGTGCAAGCAGGCTGCTGTCTCACTGGATTTTATATTAAGAATAATTGTAATGACAGTTACTAATGAGCTGGCCTAAGTCAGAGGAAAATGATTATCATGCAACTACGTAATGGAAGTCCAATCCTGGTTGTTTAATCTTTCAAAATGGGAGTATCGGGTGTTCTCTTTAGCACAAAGTAATTCCATATTAAGACATCAATAAGACTGTTTCTTTCAAATTACATGCACTGTTGTGACATGGACAAGTTTTAGCTGAAGGAAAATTAAGAGTTAGTTCAAGGTACAATAATGTATTTTTCTTTTCATCCTTAAAGGACAATCAAGATGGTTCATCTAGCGAAGGAATTTTTGTATCAAAAATAGTTGACACGGGGCCTGCTGCTAAGGAAGGAGGGCTACAAATTCATGACAGGATTATTGAGGTATGTGAATACGCTATCTAGTCTCTTTTAATAGTGCGAGTTCCATCTCAGGTCTTCAAATGGCATGATGTTTAGTGGGGGTTTAGGAGAAATGTACCGTGGTAAACACTGTCTAGAAGACATGTCTGTTAAAATATGCTTGACTTGATTCAGTGCTGACCTTCATGGCTTTAGGTATAGTTCTTACCTAAATATAGAAACCAGATTATGGATGGTATGTGCATGTCCTGACTTTCTGAGGAGCTAGCATCTATCCGGTATGCTGTAGATATTTCTTTTTAAAGCTATTGGAAACTTGTAAGTTATTTAGTTAAAACCATATGCGAAATATCTGTGGTGTAAACCATGATTTTATTTTTCTTGGTATTTAAGACCAAGTTTTGAACGGTTAGAAAAAATTCTGCTCTGCAATTTCCATATGGTTTATCATAAACCTAAGTAACTCTCTTATTGTTGTTTGTAAGTTCTTCTATTACTCAGATTGCAGTCTGAATTTCTTCTCATTTTGCCAAAGCCTTGACCTCAATAAAAAGTCCTTCCTGAGAAAGAGATGGTTGGTTGAAACGTTTCTCGCAATTTGCAGTGAGGAAATTTCTTTTTGGGGGCAAGAGAGAGAGCAAAAGGTTAGTTTTCATGAAACAAAACGCAGCCGATTGTGACTCAGTTCCCATTGTTTAGCATTTTACAGTTAAGAAAAAGTATTCTTCACTGTCTTATTTTTGTAGGCTGGAGAAACTTTGAGAGTCTATTGTTCAAAAAGATAAGTGCGGTGTTTGTTGCCAAGGATATCATGGAACAGCCAGTTTCTCTAAGTAATGGAATTCCATTGCTCTTATGTTTTGCAAATGAGCAATAAACAGCTGTTAAGGATTTTCTGTTGGCAGGGGACAATGTGTATTTGCTGTTTTCTGTACTGTAATGGTAAATTGTATTCACAATTTAGTAAGGATATAAAATATTAATTAAGTTTTTTCATATGGGAAAGAACGGAGCCACGGTAGCAGAACTATAAAAAGATAAGAAGCTGAGCTGTGAAATGATCCAGAGTTGCTTAAACTATATATATGATGTAACATAATTGCAAAAAGGTCTGGACAACTTTGTGAGAACTATGCAATTTTGTTTGAACTGAAAATTTTCCCATAAGCATACATGAAGTAGTACATAGTCACATAAACCAAACAACTGTATGAAAACCAAAACTTTGGAAAATCAAATACCCCAAGGTTAGGAAATATCCTCGTGTCTCTGTGCAAGGCCGGTTCAGCCTCCTTGAGCGTAAGTGCTGTAACTCAGTCTGTGATTGCAGTCATGTGGCATTGGTCTGTAGAAGTCACCCTCGCTCACGACCCGGGGACAAGGGCAGCTAACCTCCACGGGCTCTGCAGCATCTGCTCTCTGTTGCAAGGGACCTCCCTCCTTATTGCTTTTTTTCTCCCCCCCACTTTTTTTGGCTCCCTCCTTACTGCTGCATTTCTCCACAAGCTTAGCATTTGGCAACGTTAGCGCAGGGCAGGCTAAGCAACTAAATACCGTTATTCTGGCCGCACACCAAGAACCTGAGAAGAACACAGGGGAAGGCAGGCTGGGTGAGCTTTCCTGCTGTACTTCTTGGCTGTGTCTCCTCCCTGAGTGGAGTCATGCCTATGTGAGCAGTGTTTGTGCAGGGTCTTTTCACAGTTCAAGTTGCATTTTCACATACGAGAAAACCCCAGAATAAAGACACTGGAACGATTTTTTGTATTTGTAACACAGCAAGGGTAGCAGGAACCCATGGGTTGACATGTGTTGACAACTCTTGTTGTGCTGACCACAAACTCATTTTCATATTCACTCTTCTCACCTCTAAATATATACAAAATGCTGATGAAAATTTAGCACGTTGTTTCCCAATAGTTGACTTTGGGTGCCTCCACATCAGCATCTGAGTTTGGATTAGGAGTGTCCTGTTGAAGCAAGTGTCTGAATGGTGCCCAGCTAATGCGGTTTGATTCGTGTTGTGGAATAGTCTCCAGGAGTGCTAACTGGATGGGGTTTTTTAGATAAAATTAATTCATTTAATGCACCCCAGCCACTACAGGCATCCAGTTCACAGAACTAGATTCAAGTGCTCTAATACAGAGCCCTCAAAATACATGTAGTATGGACATCAGCTCATGAAAGCAACTGTTTCATTCTGTATTCTGTGCAATTTGTATTCAGTGCACTATACCTAACCCTAGTCTGGGTTAAGGAAAAAAGGGGATACCTCCTGCATCAAGGCATCTCAGTGAGCTTTATCATACTAATATCCAATTATCTTAGATAATTGAAATATCCTGTAAATGATCTAGATGAAGATTAGGTGATGTCCAGTGATAGTGTCCTTCTAGAGGCAAATTTGTTTATAACCTTCACATTGCCAAAGTTTCGATTTGGCCGTTTGGCTGAAAAATTATTTACAGATTTAGCTGTAACTGGCAGAATGCAGCTGGAGGGCTCAGATGGAATCCGGCATAGAGACTAGAGCATCCTAGCGGGTCACATTTGCTTTCAAAAGCATGAAAGATGGTAAAGAAAGATGGTAACTTAACTTTCTAGAACTGAATTTAGCTATCTAGAACTTCTTTGACTTGTTCATTCAATATTAAGGTTTTGTGTATCACCAGCATGATTTTAAATAGACACTTTCACAAAGAACTCTTATTCCAATATAACCTGCTGAGTGTAACATCTCCAAAATTAATTCCAGCATCTATCACAGAGACTTTACAATGAAGTAAAACATAAATTATTTGATTTCCTTTTGGAAAATGTTCCTTTGCTGTGGATCTTCTGGTGGATGCATTCTGGAGCACATAAAAGAGTGTCATTTCTCATTTTCAGAACTGTCACAACATTTCTAATTACTGAGCAGGGATTAGGCAGTGTGAAATACAGACGCACATATAGTACTGTTCATAGCTGATAGCAAATGCGTTGTTATATTGATATTTCCTTGCAAATTCTATCCCCTGACAAAATGTTATGGAGACAAACTTTGAATTAAGTCAGCAATAATTTTTAAACATATTTTCCTTACGTAATTTGGATTTGGATTTGGATTTCCAGTGCTACATCTTTTAGAAGGTTAAATGCGAAGAAGTTCATTAGGTTTAAGAATTGTCTTGAATTTTCTGTAAAAGCAATTTTTCAGCCCTTTGTATATCATTGACCTAAGTAATGCAGCTGTGAAGTACATGTTTCTACTGCTAAATGACATACATCAAGATGAATGTTGCATGGTCTGTGCTACTCAGTCTTCAAAGCAGCGTGTAACAGAAATAGAGAAATAGCCTTTTTCCCTTGTATTTTTGTTTTACAGAATCTGTTAAACAATAACGATATTTAGTGCTTACATAGGACTATGAAGATCATATTATGGCTATTAACTACTTAATAATTTCCCCTCACTGCTTGATAATGCTATCCTTATTTTGCAAATGGGTAACCTGAGGTATACAGGGAAATAACTTCCAGAAGTTCTTGTCAGATTAGGGTTAAAGACCTGGATCTTGGTCTATTTGTAACTGCCCTGTGTAAACCAATGCTTCTTACCTATATCTGTTTTCAGATCTTTCACAACTGCTTTAGAAGTGAGGAAGTAATGATACTATGAGATTTTCTCTGGTCTGACTACATGTTTTTCCTGCAGTTCTGTACTTACACATTCAAAGCAAGCAGCTGATTCAATGCAGTACTAGTAATTTACTGAATTATTGTTAAGATGTTCCATAGCAAATTGCCATGTTAAAAACATGCTGAAACTATTGATTTTTATGCAGAGGGATTACTGTTCTCATAGACTTCATTTTTGTCAGGGTAACAAAATGGTCCTAATTTCCTCTCTTAACAGAAGTTGGTTCGAGTCCCAGCCGTGAATGCCTCCTCTACGCAGCTGCTTGGCATTTCTTAAGACAAAATTAGATTTTCAGAGTTTTTATTTTTAAGCACATCAGCTCTGAAAGATTATAAATTAAATATGGCATTCTCTTCTCACTAACTAGTAAACTTGTTTGTTTAGCTTTGGGACTGCTTAGAAAGAAGGAGGCTTTTGAAACGCTGACTGCTTGCCACCTTAAAAAGTTTTAAGGACAATTAGGGTACTGTTGAGGTAGTATAAACTGTCACAGCTCCACTGAAACCTTGAGGATTTATGCCACCTGGGACTTGCCCAGTGTTTCATGCTGCTCACAGGAAGGATCATTAGTTTAGGAGTTGAGAACACATCTTAGTGCATTTGATTGATTTTCCCCAAAGCACACTCATTTGCTACAAATTATAGCCTGCTTTTCTATTATGTGGATTTCTTCACTGATTCCACATAAGAACAATGAAACTTTTTAGCAAATCTTCTTGTACTGTGTATGTACAAACAAAATTTGCAATTTGCTGTGGGTTCCCTGTTCACCCTGTAGTACGTGTGCTGTTTTGGCAGAGCCACTTTCTGCTCACACGAGGTGGCTTTCAGCAAAATTAATTTGGTAGCTGAATTAACAACGTAGCCTCTGAAAAGTCAAATCAGCCCAGAGAAAGTACATCAGCCACGCAGGAACGGCAAGAAAGGATGCTGGGGCAGGCGCGTGGCTTACCTTTCCCTGTCACTGACGCGTACGTGTTAAGAAAGGTCTGCTGCGGAGGCAAGGATGGCTTTAAAATTGAGTGAATGAAAGAAAGAAGAAACATTTCACGTGGTCTGCCGGTGCACGATGGGGTCTAGTTTTTCCACAAGACTGAGTCTCTGGGCTGAAAGGGTTCAGTGTATTGCCAGTCCGGCTTTCTTGTCAGAACGCAGTTGTCCCTGCCACGTGCACCATGTTCCACTTATCACCACTCACAGACAGCCCACAGGAGACTTCCACAAATAATCAGTAAATAAAATTATTAACTAAACACGGCCTTCAATTTCTCATTTGCTGGTGAGCACTTTTTAAAATTATGCCAGCTTTAACACGATAATCCTAAGCCTATAGCTGCTTGCGGGAAGCTTACTGCAAGCACTGGCTGAATTCTGACAAGCGTGTAGGTTAAACAGAATTTTTTCATTGTCGTGAATGGAAGAGTTCAGCTCTGCAAACAAGATTTACTATGCAGCTACATACACTTAGGAATTAATTTTCTAGAAGAAAACATTTTTAGACAGTGACTTAAAATTGGCTGTTGAAGTTACTGCCAGGACACGCAAGCACGTTAGAGTATTTGTGAAGAACAAAGACAACGGGGCAGTGAGTGCAGCTATAGCAGAGTCAGCTTTTTTGAGAGTTTGTGCTCCTAGAAAACTTTTCAAGCTCTTTGTCTGTATCTGTTAATGGTACCTTACAAAGCAGCTTCGTGCCTGTGCTAAAACATAGATCCTGCAGCTTGGTCAAAGGGGAATAATAGTAACCTTAAGAGGAAAATGTAAATAAAAAACGGCGGCCTTGGTTATCACTGCATTTTTTCCTCTCATAAACTTATTTGCCTGATTTCATACCACCGCTACGATCTAAGCCGAGGTGGGGAAGCAAAGGGATGAGCCAGACAGCAGAAAGAGAATGAACCAAAGAGGTACAACAGGATTTTTACACTAAATACTGTACTATTGTCCTTCCCATGAACAAAGAAGAAAAATTAAGTTGGATGGGATGAAAATGTAAGTGTTGCAAGCAATGTTGTTTCTAGTATCACGGACCTATGGTCTCTGCCTCCTCACTGGTAAGTACACTGCAGAGCTCAAGTTATAAGCCCGTTTCATGCTGCAACTTTTGAAACGGTCGTGCCTGAGTTCACCTCAAATTTCTGCACCATCTTATTCTTTCTTCTTTTTAACAGAAGTCCACAGCATGTTGACCCTAAGCATAATGTGGGCATTTTGAATCTGTGGAAGCTTAGAATATTGCTCTCAGGGGCATGCTGAATGAAAAAGAGGTAATTAAATTATCCAAAAAAGCTCTCTAAACTCAGGAATAGATCCCTTATGTGTAACATTTCTGAAAAGTAATGGGATTATGGTGTTCGTGTCCCTTCTACCCCTGCACACACCCCTCTACCCTGCGCTCCCCTCTGCTCTTGCTTTCCTTGCTAACAGTGTGCTTGAAAACAACCCAGTATCAGTCTTTAGCTCATGTAAAATCTGTCCTGTAAAAACTTTAATGCTCTTGAGATGGGGGCGTGCCAACTGTGCACAAATCAGAGAAAATACTTGCCACTACTGGCATTAGGAGGGTTACCGGTTTTCTGGAAAGTTGCTGCAGTTATATTTGTGAAAGAGCTTCCCTGAGAGCAGCACAAATCTTTAGCTTGAGCCAGAAGACAAGTGCTGCCGGGGTGTCTGAGACACACCGGGGGGCACGCGGGGACCCCTCGTGCAGCTCTGCCCTGCTCCCACCGAATTTGGGGGGGAAACAGTTTAACTGTGGAACTTTGTCCTTGTTCCTCACATACGTGCAGAGTGGCTAAAGCCATTCCAGTTTTACACAAACTACTTATAAGTTAATTGGACACGGGGGATAAACCTAGAGCCTGCTGTTGGAGTCAGTTGCGTTGAGAGGCTCTTCCAGCTGTGGGTCTTCTCCGCGCCCCAGGAGGCGGCCCCTGCACCTACCTGCCGGCAGTTCCCGACGCTGCTCGGCTTTCCGCAATGCCTGTGTCATCTGCGGCCATGCTGCTGCGCGTTGGCACTCCCTCGCTTCATCAGCACTGTCTCCTGACAGCCCCGTTCCCCTTTTTCCTCTGGAAGTAACCTACGATCCCTATTCCTCTCACGTGCTTCTCTCTACAGAGAGCTGTACCCCATGGAAACCCTTTGACGTCCCTACTACGGGGAAATGGCTGTGGAGGGTAAAAGCCCAGGCTGCTCTGCAGGTGGGGCAGGCTGGGATGTAGCATCCACAGTCCCTGCAGAGGAGTTAAATAATGTTTGTGTTTGTGTTGGAGTTGCATAGTTAAAAGGGAGATTGCTCTTGAGAAAAAGGAGACATGATTACGAGGAATATACTTTCCAGGTCAGATTCTCTTGTGTCAAACTTTTCAGGACTATAGGGATGGAAAATGTGGGAGAACAATTCTACTGGTAGGATAGCATTTTATAACGCTTTAAAAAATAGTGAAGGCCACAGATCACAGAAATCACAGAATCACTAAGGTTGGAAAAGACCTGTAAGACCGTCAAGTCCAGCCATCACCCCAACCCCACCATGCCCACTAAACCATGTCCCGCAGTGCCACGTCCACAAGTTCCTTGAACACCTCCAGCGATAGTGACTCCACCATATGCTGATTATACAGCATATGCCGATTATACAGCAGATGCCCTGCCTCAAAAAGTTTTTTCTCTTTGGAGTGGTTATCAACTTGTTTGGTACCAGAAAGAACAGGACTTGGAAAGGAAATGCGAACTGCTTCGGTAACGTCCAGGCTTGTCCAGTCTCATATTAAGCAAGGGACTCGCTCAGTTGACTCATGTACTGCCCGATCACGTAGCTGGTGAGGTATCTCACCCGTTCTCCCTCAGCTGTGTTTACCATTTTCTGGTAAACCAATCCATGCTAATCACCTTGATAAAACAGCCCTCGGTCAGTGCCCAGCCTGCCTTTTGCAAACAGAGGTCGCTCCCTCCTTCGGACGGCGGGGTGGGACGGTTGTCCTGCGCTGGAGGACGAACCTGCCATCTCACCTCGCGGGCCGCAGCAGCCGTCTCAGTGCTGCAGATCAGCCCACGGCTGTGACACACGCGTCAAAGACAAAATACAAACCACCCGAGAAATCTAGATTTTGGCGTTATGAATTATTACTCTTGAAAAGAAAGGAAAAATAGCTGTTTCATACTCTCTGTAGCTAAGCAGAGAGAAACGTGTCAGACTCCAACAAGCACTTTTTTAAAAGGATGCATATAGAGCACGTAACAATGGGACAATTTAATCTTTTCACATGTGGTACAACTTCTTGCATTTTAAATCATCTCCTGTTCAGTTTTCCACATTTGAAGCCAAACCATTATGATTAACTGTTAGATTTTATTTTTAGATTTTTGAACGGGCTGAGTCTTTTTAGAGAAAACACACAGAATAGCCTATCAACTATTTTCACACATTTTGTTTGTATCATAATAATTGGGTAATCAGACACAATCATCCTTAATTTAGTACATATGCAGTACATTAGCATGTCAATCATACTAAAAGATTTGCATAAAGTAAGTGCAAATTAACCGACCAAAAAAGCAAGCTCAGACCATTGCTATTCAAAATGCACTTGAGTAAAATTTGCATAACTTTTCATTTGGAATTAAAAATGGAATTTGGCCAGCAAATGTGAAAAAGTACTGAATGCATGGGTGACCAAATCTTCCTGGGGATCCTGAATCCTGATCCTGCAGCTCAAACCTGGTTTATTCTGGTAGTGGGGTCTTTCTTCAGAACAGGAGCACGGCACGCAGACCTGCTTCCTTTTGCTTTCTTCATGACAATATGTTTCCTTTTTTCCACATACAAAATATGGAAACTGAACTGAAATCCTTCAATCTGTTCTAGTAAGAAATATAATGCAAAGTCACTTCTGATTAATTATATTTGTAGGTTTTAAGTCAAATAAAGTCTTACTGCCTGATAGTAAACAACATATATTCCAATATGGGGTATGGGGTTTTGTTTTGTTTCTTTTTTCAAAATTGCTGAACATTAGTTTGTGATAAGACATGAAACATTACAAACAGGAAAACATGGAAGATGAGGCACTTGAATAGAAGTTGATCAAGTTTACTATGTCAAATTGTATAGCAATAATGGCATTAGATTCATATTCTCTCTCATACATAAGGCCTTTTCCTTTGCCTAATTAATTCATTCTTTACACTCTGAAAAATTGGAAGCCATTCACAACTAACTGCAGTTCTGTGCTTTAAACACTAAGAGGTGACAACTTACCAACGTTGTGAAATTAATTCCAACTTTGTTGACTGCTTCTTTACTTTATGCATGATGTTTTCATAAATTTCAAAACAACATAACTTCACTATTTTATGTTCCACTACAAAGTGCAACTACAGGACTTGTAAAGTTTTTAGACTCTCATAAATACAAATGGTACTGGGCTGACAATAACAGTAGTTGAGAATTTTTTGCTTCGGCACTGGGGCTTTTAAATGAGAATAGTATTTAAGTTACTGCTTTTAAGACTTTATTATGCATTTTAGTATCCAAAGTACATTTGTATTATGTTAGCTTTCATATAATGGTGTAACATTTTTAAAGAAGCTTCTATCTGTAAAGTCTTATATCTGTAAAGGGAATTTAGCTCTGAAAGTGGAATTTGGGTTTTAAAGACTGGGTGGGGGAATAATAGGTCAAAAAAGGAAAGTTGAGAATTTGTTACGAGTGGAAGGAGGAGCGGTACAAATGGGCTGTGTGGGAAGATGGCTAAATGGTAGAGACACACATCCCATGCCTGCGTACATGACAGGAGACGTTCCTTTTGTGAAGGACTAGGTGATTACTGTGCTCTGGGCCGCGCAACTCCCAAACAGCACAAATGGTGCAAGCATCTGATCTGCTGCTTAAATGAGGGATTAAATGGACCTCAGTTGTGTGAAGCAGGTGGAAAAAGAGTCGGAATATGGCAAACAGTATCTTTTGTTGGTGAAGCCCCTTTTTAATAGTCTACTGAAGCTTGGTGTTAAAATAATCTTTAAAAAAAGTCATTAATTTATGTAGCCTCTATTGCAGGACTTGACCTATGGATCTCAGGGACAGTATACCCTACAGCAGGGTCGTCTTATATACCCTTTTATGCTAACACAGTTATCATCCATAACCCCAGTATAGTATCCACAGCTTAATTATATGCTCCATTTAACAGCAGTACGCAATTAATCCCGTTTAAACTGAGATTAGATGACATATGAAGAGTCACAACTGGTCTCTTTAGCCTAGTGAATTTTATCTGGAAGTACTTGCCTTTATTCTTTATTTTTGCCATCACGCACACAACTTTGAAGCGCGCAAAGGTGTGCAACGCTGGAAGCAAGCAATAGCTTTGGTGATCAAGCTTGGCTTAGGATCCAATTTAATTTATCAGATTTTCAAAGACAGGAGCCACAGGTGCTCAGTCCTATAAATTAGCACAAGGATATTGGTAATTTTGAAATCCCATCTTCAAGTTTAACAAATAGAGTAAAATCATTAAATACAGGATCAACCAAACGGCTGAGGTTGAAGAGGACCTCTGGAGATCATCTAGTCCAACCCCCTTAATCACAGCAGGGTCAACTAAAGCCTGTAGCCCAGCGCCACGTTTCCTCCTTGGGTGAATAAAAGCACGTACACGTTGTGCACGTCAATAGTCCTTTTGGGCCGTGGGGTTAAGCAGGAATGCAAGCTGAAAACTAGTAAATATTATATATATATGTTTGATTGATTGGATGAATATAAGAAAGAAACCAGCAATAGGAAGGGAGAGTGAAAATGTTTCCTGAATCATTTGAGGGGGAAAAAAAAAAAAGAAAAAAGCTTTTTAGTGCTATTTTTTCTTCTCTCTCAGTTCTGCAGGCTTCCCAGCTCAGGAAGATTTAGTTTATTTCTTAAAAGGTCTTGCTTATAAAGCAGACCTTTTTCTGGCTCTGGCCAGCTCTAATAAAAATTAGCAGTAACTTTAGCAGCTGCCATACCACATGACTGCTTGGAATTGCATAACTTCTTTTTCCCCCTGAAGAAACACACAAAGAGATCATCTGATCTCCACCCTTGCAATGTTCTCTGAAGTGTATTTCTCTAAGTTGATTTCCAAACAAAAAAATCTTTTTCTTCTTTCTTTTAATAATCCTCTCTTAAAGACCAAAATTTGGTCTTTAAAAGAGTAACGGGCTGGAGGTAGAGCCTTCATGAGTTAAGTGAATAGGGTGATTATTTTTGTTTTTGCTACTTCAAACTCCACTACTGTTTATCAGTAAGAAGCCATGTCATGGATGGAGATACATTGTGGTTTGACAAGGAGAAGGTCATGGTGAGAAAGAAAAGACTCCTATGGCCTTACCACATGTAAACTGAACACAGACCGTTGGCTCAGACCAGGTCCCATTTAATTCACAGAATCACTACATTTGGAAAAGACCTGTAAGACCATCAAGTCCAACCACCAACCCAACCCCACCATGCCCACTAAACCATGTCCCGCAGTGCCACGTCCACACGTTCCTTGAACACCTCCAGGGATGGTGACTCCACCACCTCCCTGGGCATCCCGGAGTATCTAACCTGATCAGCAAACACAGAGCAGTTGGAAGTTTTAAATTATTCTTCCTGTGTGGCACGTGGAGATGCACCATTGTTTTCTGGCTAATTGTTTCTTCCTCTAGCAAAAACGGAAATTTTTTGTTCCCTGAATGCTGAGTCTGTGCAGCAGCATAGTACTGCTGATGCAGAGTAAGTACTGCCTAGTGTAGAAGACAAAGGTGGGATTGATCTGTAAGCAGATGGCATGTTGTTCCACGTGAAGATGCAGTCTAACCTGTTCACTTAAACGTGTCTGTGGGCAGGGCTTTAAACCAGAGCCACCAGGAACCCTGCGCAGAACAGCCCGTCCTCTGCCAGAGCGGCTGCCGCGCAGACACACCGCTGCAGTTACCGTACATTTTTACAATTACTTCTTTTACCACAGTTCTCACACAAACTTTTAAGCACTTTTTAAAAGAAATGTTTGATGAACTTACGTGGGTGCGTAAATCTGTACAATGTATGGAAGTTTACAATCATTTGCTGAAACCTAAGAACAAATATCCCCCTTTCTGTACTGTGCTTTTTTCTGATGCAAGTTGCTTGCAAAGAAAAAAAAAACACAACACTTTAATGGGGAGACCCCGCTGATTGCATATTTATCTGTGTTTCTCTTGTAGTTCATTCAGAATCAAGGCTAATATTCATATATTGTAAGTCGTAAAGAAATCTCAGATCTATAGTTAGGAGGTAATTCTTAAATAATTTTTTAAAATGTTCTTTGAAAACACTGTGTATCAAATGCGTTAAAGCTTAGTTCATCCCAAATCCAAACAAACCAAAGCCAGGTAATGATAGTGTTACAGAGTAAGAAATGCTGCTAAAAATAGCGAGGACGTTTGCACACAAGACAGCCCTGGGAGCCGCACTTCTCAGGGGCACCGTCACTGCCTTGCACCAAGTTAGATTCCCTTCCTTCCTTGAGTTGAGGCAGTTGTCTTAACCACAGGCTTGCAATAAAATTTGAATTTATGTAATTTTCACTTTTGCATTTTCCCATTTTCTCTGCTAGTAATACTTTCCTTTTCCTGCTAGTTTGTCAAGAATCCCTAGCTCTCATTTGGGAGTAAAACTTTTGGCACCTTTCGTTCTGTAGACTGAAGGAAAGCTGGCCTCTCACAGCCTGCCTCCGCAGCGGTAAGCGTCAAACCATTTGGAACGTAAAGCAATGAACTGTCTTGAGATGCAGTTACAGTTCATAAGCGTCCTGCTAGCAACTCTTGTTTTAATTTAAAAGTTCACACAGCCAGCTCTCTGATTCCTTCCTGTATTTGAAGGAGCCAGTACATACCAATGCTTTTTTTTTTTTTTTTTAATATAACCTTTCATTGTTTTCCCTTCATTTTGGCCTCCCTCTTTCCTCTCAAAAGCTTTGTAGGCAAAGTTTCCTCTGCAGCAGGGGGATTGCTGACTGTTTCTATTACAAACCTTTCTCTAGCAACTACAACCTTTTCCTTCAGTTTTACCCCCTGCTGCTAATTAAAATGTTCTCCCTCTTTCTCCCCATCTCTAAGTTTACCAAAAAGCAAGTTTGTTTGCCCGCTCTGGGGACTTCTCATTGCAGAAGGCATCTGCAGACTTGCAGAGCAGCTGGCTTGAAGCAAGTAATAAACAGAGGAACGAGCAAGGGTGTCAAAGAGAGCGATAGATAATATATTAGCCTCTGGCCGGGTCTAGCAAATCTCCAAGCTTTCTAGGCTATTAAAGGCTACTTTCGCTGGGCTGACGCTGTGCATTTCAGTCAGTTTTCCCAGCTTGCCTTCCCCAGACGCTCTGCTGCAGTTCTTTGTTAGACACCCAAACTCATTAGATTAACAAGAAACATTTTAGTAATGTATCTCAGGCAGAAATAGGGAGGAGTTAGGGGCGTGAGGAGATGCTGTGAAGTTTCTTTTGGGATGAAATGAATTTTGTGCATAAGCCAACAGATTGGGGAAAGCAGCGTGCCTGCCGGTCTTCCAGATTTGAGTGATGCACTGTTAGTCTCTCGCTTAGACTTTATGCTTCCTTTTGAATACTGTGTTGTAATTTGAATAGATTTATAGAACAAAGGAACCAAAACCCCACAGTCAGAACAAAGATGATACACTTGTCACTAACTCTGTCCCTTTTATCCTGAATAACAACTTATCCTAAAAATAATTTGCTTTCTATTGGTTTATTCCATAGCCTGAGGTTCTGTTCAGTATGAACAAGGACTGCAAAGTCAGGCCCATACTACTTGTTTGTGTCTGATTGCAACCATTTAATTCCCCTCCTTTAGAAAACCTTCGGAAAAAAGAAAACTAAGCCCAAAAGCTTTTAACTGCTTAGAAAGTGTTTTCCTGCAGTTTCAGGAAGAAATGCAATTATCATGGCTGCTTAATTAAAGTGAGTTGTCAATGAAGCGATAAACCATGGTAGAATTTACTTATCCTTGTAGAAGAATTGCAAATTAAGGCTATAAATGGAGGTCTTGGGAAAGGTCTCAACCGCTTTTTGCCACCAGACTAATAATCACACTAAGTAATTCATATTCTCAGGCAATCAGATGATGTACATCATCTTTTACAGGGGAAAAAGGGCTATGGAAATAAGTGTATAAGTCAAACATGCTAAAAGAATGAATGTCGTTGTTTCTGTCTATCCTTGATGTGTTAATCAATGAGTTGTTAACTGCAAACCACATTTCAAACCATACAAGCCCTTTCTCAAAGGAAGTTCTCTTTGAGTAAGCAAGTGGCCAAGGATAGTAGGACAGTATTTTAAAAGCTGCTAAAAATGGAAAGACAAATCCTGACCTGAAGTAATGAGCATAGTGTCCAATTAATCTGATATCTGCTAGGGCAGAAATCTGGTCTAGCTAAAGTCAGTGGTGAAGATTTCACAGAGTGAGTTTATGAGAACTGATGGCCACATTTGTAAAATCTTTTCTAATCTAATGATAAAATTAAGTTTAGAACTCTTCGTTGTAACTATTATTGTAAGTTCCATACAAGCCTATAGTATGATCTGTAGGTGAGCACGAATCCCTAGCGATAAAGCTGCCCCTAATGAAAGTAGCGTTACCATAAGCTGTCTACTACAAGGGAAAAAAAGCCTGAACACATAAAACATGTATGGTAATGCTTAACTAAGTATGGAATTTGTTTTACTAATGCCAAAGGGACTACTCATCTGCTTAAAGTTAAGTATATGCATTAGAATAAGAAAAACTGGGGCCTTAGGTACTACTCATGAGTGTCAGCATCTATAAGCAAGTGAAAATAATCCACAAATGGCATATCCACTGATCTATGAAAGACGCTAATTCATTTTACATTTCCTTTGAGTATGTAAAGCCTTAACTAGTCATTGAAGAATCCAAATTGTGGTACTTGACAGCTGAGAAAAATTTTATGGAAAACAATGACAGATTTTTAGTTCAGTCTCCCACTTTGTAACAACCCAGTTGTTGTAAACTGCTCGACTTTTACTTTCTTCAGTTTGTAATGTCCAGATTTCAAGGTGCTGTTATTCTCCCGACAAACTAAATTTGTGAACCACCACATACTATGTTGTTGCTACAGATTACTACATGTTTTCTTTCTAAGAAAATGAAATGCAACGTTAGCTTTCTGTTTGAAAATGGAAAAATGTTTCCTTTTCAAAACATTCCCATTATTTTTGTTACAATGTACTCATTTTCTATTCCTTATTTTAAATTTCAGTTTCTACCATTGATTGTAAAGTAGGTACAGGCTTGGAACCTGGCATAATGACTTTGCAACTGAAACACATTGACTTCTACCAGTCCTTGCGATTTAGAGAGACATCATACTTTGCAGTATTGTCAAGTGTCCAAGTTATCTAAACTTACTTTTCTTCTCTGAATGCAAATTTTTTGTGTCACGATTTAACTAAATTTATTCTATAGAAGTTTACAGTTCAGCTCCACAGCTAAAAATTTCCTTGTGCTTGGATGTACAAATTCAAGAAATTCTACATCAAGGTCAATTCTAAAGCTAGAGTTTATCATTGTTGTTGTTGTTCTCTCCCAGCCATTACTTTGTCTATCATTTAAACAGCCTTTGGATTAAAGTATACATTATATCAAAACGCGTAGCATTTTTGGTATTAAGAGCACTAAGTCTATCTCCGAATTGCAAATGGGCCTGATTTTTGTTTTGCTTTATCCTTTACTATGTCAGACAGAGGATTTCCTACCGTTGTTTGTGAAAAGAAAGCTGGGGCTGGAGTTAGAAAGGAAAGCATAAAACTGATTGCTCAATGGTTTAATGTTACAGACCACCTACCCTGAGACGGCTGAGCCTTTGAGTCAAATTGAAACTCTAAAGAAGGAAAAAGCTATAGACAAGCAACAATCAAATAGGTAAAACTTAGTGGAAAATTAGGAGAGCAATAAAATATGATTCCATTTTGTTAGCAGTTTGGTACTTGGAATAGCTTTACATGAAGAAAAAACAAAGCAAAAGAAGGAGCCACTTAGGGGAAAGACATTAGAGAGATTTAAAGACTTCTAAACAGACCTAATATAATTTTATACACTTAAACGCCTTGTTATAAAAGCTGTCTGTATTCAGAGGTTGTTTTACGTAATTCCTTTATTGTACAGTTAAAAGAGGAGAAAATTATAAGTAAACATATAAGCAAGGGGAAGAAAATAAAACACGTGTATCTCCAGAACAGGCTTTTTTAAAAAGGAAAGCACAAGGCAAGATTTTTGTAGTTCTTTTGGGACCTCAGCAAGCAATTTGTCTAGAAAGTATTTATTTTGGATAAAATCTGGAAGTTAGCGACAAAGAATAGATGTATCTTTCACTGCACTGCATACAATTTTAAAAAATGTATTTCTAGTCCTCCCTGTAGAACTTGGAAACACATCTTCAGTTTAAGTCTGGAAGTTGGGTGTGCACTAAATAATAATAGTTATTTACAGAAAGTTCTATAATAGTGTGAAACAAGTACAGAGAGATTAGCAGAAGTTGAACAAATTAATGCAAAGGGGTAATAATTAGGAATTTTAAACTGAAGACGTCAATGCAAAGAGGTAAGGAGATATGCTAATACGTGTAAAGACCAGTACTGCATATAAGTCAGTGGTCGAGTATCTGATATAAGTGAACGTTTTCGCAGGTAGTATTGTTGCAGACGAATTAGTGAAAGGCAGCTGATGTGCTGTTGAAAGGAATGGAGTTGAATTTAAAATATTTACTTAACTTAATTTACTGTCACCCTTAAATAAATCGGTTTACTTTGGGGCATTGTGCAGTACCTTATTAACTTCTCTGTTCGATCATCCTTTGAGTTAACTTTTTTGTTGTCTGTGTGGAATTTGAACAGTAACAGAGGAATTTTCTCAAAACAGGAGAATTGGATTGCAAAACTGCAGATTGTTATGGATTACTGAACTCAAAGCAGAGCATTACCACAATTAGTTTAGGGCATTTAGTTTAGTGTAAGTGAAAAACTTCAAATGATAAAGAAATCAAAAAGCTGTCAACTGAAGTTTAAGTTGTCAACTGAAGTTTAAGTTTACTCAGAATAATTTCCAGAGACAAAGGCTACACATCACTGCTACTTGTCTGGCTGTTCAGCTTCCATGATGATAACATTGTATAGGAATTCACATGGAGCAGGCTAAAACCTTTTATTCCCAAACACATTTATCTTAGTCTCAATCACTTGGGAATCCAACAGCACGAGTGCACGAGGAGATACATCCTCGTTTGTGCAAAAGCCAGTTCCTACGTGCCGCAAATCAGCAAGACGCGAAAGAGTCACTCTGCTTTGGTGACCCTGAGGGGGATGTAATTTTTGGTTGTGATCTCTTCTTTTGGGGTAAGTCTGAATCAATCTATTGTTTCTGGGGAAAACAGCTGCAGGGGACGCGAGGGACGTTTGAAGGAGAAGGGAAAAGTTGGTTCTTGAAGATGGAACTGAAAGTTCTCTTGGTAACGGATGTTCCTGTAGAGGCTGTTTTCTACCGATACAATCGGTTGGCCTGTAAAGGCCAAGAGGTTCAATGAAGCAAAGTGATGCCTGACGCATTTTAACAGGTGCCAGAGCAAGCTTCCTCACTTCACACGCTTAAACCAAAGTAAGATTTCAGTTATAATCAAAATGGCCGTTTTCCCCCTATCAGTAAAGGAAGAATTTCACATTAGCAGCTGCCCGGCTGCTGCAAAGGCTGACGCTAACTTTCCTTTCCAGGTGGGGAGTGTTATTGTTTCGAATGCCCCTTTTAGAGACCTCTTTCACAGAGCCCTGGGATGTGGAAAGACACTGGAAACTATTTTGAATCCTTGCAACAGGTGGTTAGAGTCAAACTGCACGACATAGAAGTTGTAGACTTTCCAAGATTTCCATTTTAGCTGCATGAATTGTTTCTTACTGAGTTAGATAGGAGTTTCAGTAAGTTGCGCTCATACTTTTTATATGCTTTTTATAAATAGCAGTCAGGGCAGGTGTTATTTCTGTTCTTTCTGCTTCAAAATGCATGTGAGCAAGCAAACATCTAATACGTAGTAGCGGTGCAATAGCCAGATGTCTTGCTTACGCTTTAAGGTATTTTTGTTCAAGCCCATAGACAAAAGTTCTTTCCACTTTAAAGACATTCAACTTGCACTTAACGCAGTTAAAGGATTCCTAATGATAGAGGTGGCTGAGCCATCATGTCATACAGCTAGAAAAAAACTCTGTTACCAAGGTCTTGCATGAACTTTCTTATATTGGCATTGAATCAGTATCAATTTCTTTCATGGCCTGATGTGATACTGTATGGTTTTCTAAGGTCTGCTCCCATGTCTGTTGTCTTTATTATTCCTCTGGATGGGACCAGATTTGGGCCCCAAGACCCAGTAAGAGCCCAACTATTGCATAAAAACTGAACTAAGGATGCCTTTCAGCTCTGCGGTATCAGAATGGTCTGGAGCATTTCCATTCCTCTTTTTGAAGTATAAAAAATAGACATCAGAAATTGTCACATGTGAAGGTTTTGTGACTATTATTTGCCATGTCCACCGTCAGTTCTGAAACCCATAGAGCCCAAGTCTGAAATCCTTATGAAAAAAGGGTTGTGCTTATTTATATAAGTGGTAGCTCACATAGCAATGCCTTCATGGAATATTTTCAGCTCCTACAAATTTTCTCTGCTGCAATCAGCAGACACTATTTTTTCCTGTGGCAGGAGGTAGAAGGCCTAAGGAAAACAATCAAATACTGGTAATAACAAGAACCTACTAAAATTAATTTTGTGTTATTACTACCAGTACTAAATGGAGAAATTAGCTAAGTGGCATGAATGGAACTGAACAGACTTTAGCAACAGAAGGTAAATAACACAGTGTTTTACATAAGCATCAAATATTTGACAGTTTTACAACTGGCTTGTTATTTCCGACAACTGTTGCATTAGGATAAAGAGCATTTGCTCTTGCCATTTCTGGTTTTCTCACATCCTCAGAACAGCTCGTGCCTGGAGGATGTGCTAAGAAACTGTGGCTTTGTATTAATTCCACTTGGGCATCTGAAAGGTTATTTACTTATTCAGCTATCACAGCAGAGCCCAAAGATTTATTTAAGCAGCTCACCAGAAACAAAATAAGGCTGCCCATTAAGGCTCACATTGGCTTCAGTGGGCTTATTTCACACATCATAATCAGACAGGACTAATATTCCTTGTGTTCGCACTGGCGAGGGTAGGCAGTATAGAAGTGACATGAGATCCAAGGCTGTGGGTCGTCTTTTATTCTTACTACTCCAGTAGTGCCTGGGGACCCTCAGGGAAATTGAACCCCCATTGACAATAGTGCCCGTCTCAAAAAACGTGCAGTGTAAGTATTCAAAAATGTACAGAAGGATAAAGTCAAGAGGGGTTGTATCATCTTTGTCATTGGGCAACCGAGGCACAGACGCTTCATTTACCCAACTTCATGGCTAAGCCAGGTGTGGAGCCCCGACCCTTTAGTCCATCGAGTTACTTCACCACAAAGGCAGCCTGCTTCCCTGGAGGGCTGAATAAACCCAGACAGCTATAATCCTCAGCTCCAGGCTGCTTCAGTGCTACTCCTCTCTCTCATGTGTACGGATGGAAATTTGTGGTAGCTTCACAGTGCCTTTGTCTAGACTAAGATTTAGATAGATAATACTAACATTTTAATATATGACACATTTTAAAGAGGGGTTGACAAGGCACTGCATATATTAATATATGCTGAACTAGTCAAGGGAGAGATTAGGGAAGCACCACTTTGAATGGGACCACCTGAGCCTATATTAAAGTATATACCACGGCTGCACTAGATTTTTTGGTCATGAGAACAGACTAGCTAACCAGTTCTAACAGAGTTGAAGTCAGTGGAGTTATGGCAGCAGCATAAAGTGACAGAAAAAGGATCAGATAAAAAAGTATGCAAAATATTACTTCATTAATGAATAACAGAAACCTCTGTGGGATTTTACTAATCCTTAAAACATAAATCAGTTACCTTGAGACTAAGAAAATCATGGGAAGTCTGAGACAAACTAGAAATCTTTTCAGAAAAGCCCTGAAAACAAATACTTAAATTGTTAAAATGCTTCTTAAGCCGTAGCTACAAAACCTGCAGTTACATAGCCTATAAACAAGCTATACCTACACTTTCATGATGAATAGGAAGCATCCATAATAGTGATAACAGCTGCTTAAAATTCCAGTTTTAATAAAAATTGTTTTATCCCTGAATTCTGGATTCAATTACAGCTTGCTCTATTTGACTATTTCTAACAGCAATTAATAATACTCCTTTAAAAAAAAAAGAGCAAAATGTGAATCAGTTTACAGATAGAGAAAGCATTTATTCCTTGTATACCTAAGACTCCCGGAGGGAGACTGGGGTGTGCAAGGAATGTAGGGTGGGGTGGACTGCAGCTTCCCTTCAGCCCATGATAGTAGATTAGCCCCGAATTACTGTTTCTGCTGCCATTTTTAGTGATTTGGTATCAGCAGCTACGGACTCTTCTGAGATAAGACAAGGGCATGTAAGCTCAGAAGGGTTCTCATTCTGGTGCAGCACTATATCAGTCTGGCAGCTGTTGCTTTGATTGGAAAGGTATGCTGACAGTTCAGGGCAAGCTTCAGCAAATGGCACCCGCTTCTGAAAAACGTACTTCTAACAGAACTGCCCCCAAAAGACCGTTTATTTAAGGATTTCAGTGTTGTTACGCCTGGCATTTGTGTTGAAACCTGAGTTTTTACAGCATGAAATGAAATAACGTTAAAAAGTTTTCAGAAAATATATTTGCGGATGTATAATAAACACTAAAGCATTACCCAGTAAGGATCTGTTGACATACGTCATCTATACCACTGACACATTATTGTTGGTTTTAACCAAAGATAGTCCAGTTACTGAGTATGTGTTACTTATCCTGGAGAAGATGGCTCGCAGAAGAGTGGTAAGATGATAGCTAAAATGCAGATGACTCTGGGACCTGAAGCGTGTAACTAGTCCCCACGTTCTGGGACACTAATGCTGGTTCTGGAGAGCAGAAAAATTGCGATCCAGACCAGACACTCCTAACAAGTCTGGGAGTCATTAAATCAAAGTGTGACTCTCAGACCTTCTCAGTGCTATACACGTAATAGTGATTTCCAAACTCAGAAGAAACCATTATTTCAGATAAATTTTCCCATGGGCCATATTCTCCGTTACCTTGTCCCTTGTGTAGTTGTTTTATTTAATGTGGAAAGCATGTAAAACACTTACTGTTAGCCTTGATAGTGTTTCACTGTAATTTAAATATGACTGTACAGGGTAGGGGGGAAGAGACCCAGTGTAGCCAGAAATTTTGTGCAGAGAAAAGACGCTCACTGATCCCCTACCCTCTGCCTCTGGATGCTCTGCTCACATCACATTCTTGTCTCCCCATTAAAACCCCATGATTTACACTCATGCTGTTTTGCAACACAGGAAAAACATTCTTCAACAGTGTTTTGACTTGTGTCACTAACTAGAAGACCTAGGAGCTGACTCAGTACTCCGGTCTGCCTACTCGTAATAGCACTGTTGGAGCTAAGCATCCTATCTTGAAGGATCTGTATATATAGCAAGTTTAAACTGTAAGGACGTACCACCATTCCTTCATGACAGCAGGAAGCACCATCCTAATCAGGGGCAGATAGCCACATCTTTCATGTCATTTTATTTTGGCATTTTAAAAGGGATAGGTGCGCTATTTATGCTTTCTGTTGTGCTGGTTACAGGTGGCAACCTTAGAGCCACCTCTAGGTGGGTTGACCTGTCGCACAGACTGCTGCTGTGCCGCCTGCCTTTGCAGTACGCCAGCGGGCAGAGAGGGTGACCCCGGGTTCTTCCTTACAGGGTGACAAAACCCATCACCATCAAAGGATGCAGAAGTCACCCACCACAGGCAGACTTTGCAGGCTGTGTTCAGGCTGGTTTCAGGGGGAGAAGGGATGGCTGCCGCAGGGTCGCAGAAGTAACCTGGGGGTAAGAGCGTTCCCAGGAGCGGCATTACCAACCAGAGGGTGCATCTGGGCAGCTAAAGGTGGGTTCCTCCAAGCCACAAAGGCAGTCAGAAACAGGGATGGAAACTAAACTGAGTTCTGGAATCCCCAGATACTTTCCTTCCTGAGAAGGTATTTTCTATTTTAAGTAATTTAATTACTACAGTAGTAAGTATCATTATATTCAGAACCTCCCAATTCATTTCACTCAAAACTATTAGGTAGTTGTTGAATAGGCAGTTGGGGTAACAAAGTCAGGTTAAAACTTTTTTTTTTTATTTCCCCAGTGTGCCGAAATCATCACTTCCAGGATGATTTTGGCTCAGCGTACTTCCACATGGTACTTGGTGAATGCAGCAAGTGCACATGCAGGAAAAGTTGCCATGGCTTTGCTGAGCTATGGTTATTTGTTAAGTAACTTATGGTAACATAACTGGTTTTAATCATATCTCCAGATCCTAACTTTCAGCGAGGAGTTTCACAGGCTGGTGGTACTAGCCCCACCTTCAGTCCTGCAAGCAGAGGCTTAGCAAAGACTGTCCCACTTGGTCTCCTGGTGCGTGAAAAGGGAAAACAGGGCAACTGTTCACAGGCTTGAAATAACATGTTTCAACTTAGGGAGTTGACTTATGCCAGGTATAACTTCGCAGAGAATATATGAATTACAAATACTAGGTTAAGATACACGGAAAAGAGATGTTCACGCTTTAAGTTAGTTCTGTACAACCACGGTTGTGCATGAGAAGAGGAAGTATCGGTTTGCACATATACGATTGCAGGAGATTTACTGTAAAACTGATGCAATTATGTGGCTGAAATAACCTGTTAGTAATTAGGATTTGAGGAGGATAAGTATAGAAGAACTTGAAAATGGGACTTGATTAATACCAGAAAATTCCCGGAGTGTACCACATGTCCTCATATCCAGTGATTCACGCTGGATTCCACAGCGTTTGAAGGAAACCACCTGTAGGTACTGCCACAGCGAGGGACAGACACAGACTATCCTGTTTGCTCATCACAGGATCATTCCTTCATTCCCTTCACACAGAGTTCCCAAAGTCACTGGGAAGCTAAAAATACCTCACAGCATAGATGCGAGTCATACAAGTGTGCCTGAAAATTTCTGTTTTCTAAGACAGTGTTTGAAATACACGGAAGAATCAGTTAAACTTTCGTTTCAGACAAGTATAAATGAATATGAATTAAGAGTTAGCATGCCTGAATTAAACAGTTTTATATTCAATCTCCTGATGAATTAATATTTGTATTCCATTAAATGTATAACTTCAAAGCAGTTTTTTCTGAAAAAAATGAAATCACAAACTTAGTAGTCCCTGTTGTTGAAGCATGGCAGGAAGTCATGAGGTTAACTCAAGATCAGAAATGTTCCAAAATGAATGCGAGAATTTTTCTTTGAACTTACATCTCATAGTTTCAGGCCTTTCTCCAAGGGCTAAATTTTTGTGATGAAAGCTGATGTTCCCACTTAAGACCACGATTCCTGGAAGTGAGGCTTTAAAAGAGAAACATGAACTGGAAGGGGGCTGGTGGGTGCGTAAGGCTGACGGGGGGTAAGAGTCAGAGTCTGCTTTGGTGAGTAGGAGGCAGTTCAGGCACCCAAGTCCGCCAGAGCAATTCAGAAAGTTTGGTAGGCATGGTGGTGTTGGGTGGATGGTTGGACTTGATGATCTTACAGGTCTTTTCCAACCTTAACCATCTGTGAACCACCTGAGCATCAGCTCCCACTGGTGCCTCCAGGGAAGAAGTGTATCATGGTGAAGAGTCCTGGACATGCACGGAGTTTATGCGTTAGGCAGGTCAGTGCCTGGATCTGTGCCCAGATGGATCTCATCTTTGCACACGAAGCCTGCCTGATGAGCTCAGATGCTGGGGAGTTTGACAGCCAGAAACTGGCATTTTTCCCATCAACGATTTCATTGTCTTCAGTAGTATGAATTTACCAAAAATATGGTGAAGAAACTTCCGAAGTTTCTTTGTTCAGAAAGTGGAAGATGGGAGAGGGTCACCCATCCATATGATGGCCCAGGTGAAGCTCCTCCCTTTGCAATAAGGGACTTCCACAGGAATACAGTGGACAAGTCTGAAAGAAGAAGAGGAAGGACTAATTCTGCCGCCTAACTACTAGGTGCATAGACCATGAAAGAGGAGAGCTTTGTGGTCTGAATCTGCCCTTCATGTTCCTGTGCCCCGGTTCCCTAAGCTAAGTAATGTCAGGCAAATCACCTGTGAGACTTGAATGTGTTTGGAGATTACTATTATGTACATCCACATTTGCAGTTTTTACCCATAACATTTATCATGTTGGGATCCTAATCTTGGTGAGGTCTCTCAGACGTTTTAATAAATACAGTGAACTTCTTTCTGCTCTAAACATTACACTGTTGTTGAGCCATCACTGCTTTGCTGTTGAGCGTCAATATGAACTGCTAAGCACGAAGTATTGTCCACAGCTTGAAGACCTATAGAATATTCTTATGAAGCTATCATTTTCAGAGATACAGTGGATAAAAACAAAGCTATATTGCTGATTTAAAAAAAATAATCAATTCTCAGTGCAAACATTCAAAGGTATAATGAAAAGCTGCTGTAACAACAATTCTCCCTGCATAACTGCTGTTATGGGTTTGAATATGCCATTTGTAAGGTTTAAATTGCTTTTGCAGTCAAGTGTTGTAATCCATTAGTGATAAGAAAAGGTATTTGTCTATCGGTTGTGGTTAACTACATTCCTTGTATTAGAAACAATTTAGTCTCTTACATGAACCCAGTGCAGGAAATTGTTTAGAGAGTCTGGCTGCAGAGCTGGAAAAATAGAGTAAGTAGTTAGTGCTCCCTTCCCCCAGCAGCAATGTGATGTATAACTGAACACTGACAGCTCACAACTTAACCTTTAAGAGCGTTGCACAGAACAGCACTACATACTTTTACGCAAAGCATTTCAACTACTTCACTCAGTAACTCCTTCTAAGTAAAGTTCTGTAGAAAAAGTAATGCTTTTCAACTCTTCCTGGGATTTTTCCTCTTAAAAAAAGAGTTATGATCCTTCTTTTGCCTGTTAAATCACGTTAATTGGGGTTTTTTTAATACAATCATTACTCTTACAACAAATAAATCCTAGATCTCTAGACAAATGGAAGAAAACATTAAGATCTGGTTCTTGTAAATGGGAATTGCAATTTCTCTGTAAAAGTAAGCTATCAGATAAGGTTTGCTACCAACTATGTTGCTTTCCTTTGGGTTTTAGAACAGTGCTTGCTAAGTACTATCAGCTTTGCATGTTTGGCTAAACATTAGTAGTGAATCAGTACACTTCCTAGGGTTTCTTTTTCCTCCATAAAGATGCTGACAAATGTTGCAACAGACCTCTAACATATGATCTAACACAGTAGAGCATGATGCATATTATATATCACAGACTCATCGAAATCAGAGATAGGAAAGACGTATCGGATGGTAACGTCAACCCCCATACTGGCACTGAACTGGTATACGAATAGTCTTGGCCACTACTTGCTACCTGCCTTAACATCCCATAGCAGAATGCAGAGTTAGAAATTATTTTAGGCTCCATAATATACTGCACATGTACAAAGCAAGATTTTTTCCTAAATATTTTAAAGTAATAATTCAAAAACACTGCAACCATAAATCTGTCTGATTGTAATGCAGTCATCTCCTTATATGTTTATTATTACAAATAAGTTTCATTTTCTGAAGGAGCTGGTCTCAGAGGAAAGCAGGGTCAGCGGCCTGTTAGAGGCTGGTCTCAACCTATCCTGAAACCCCGAAGCAGCTTTCCCGGGGGATTTAAGAGCTGCAGCTCTTCCAGCAAATTCAAGATGCATCTACAACAGCTTAGCACCTAGACAAAGCTGCAGTCATTGGATTGGGCACCACCTGATATTATACATAGGATCCCTGTATTCTACTGTTTAAAAATACTCCTTGCCGAGTACGAGGTTTGTAGGTTTCCAGAGGCTCACAGTTTGCTGGCAGTCTTTACTTTGTCCCGTAGAACACCTGAATTCCATTTTTGGCAGAGGAATTGGAATACGAATATTGCAGAAGAGTCAGCTTTCCCACCTAATGTATTTGGCAGGAAGAGCTCTGAACTACAGGGAAGGCCAGCTAAACCCCCAGAAAAGGACAGTTTACAGTCTTAGGAGGGCAAGCGGTGGAAGAGGAGACTCGAACTGCATTACGTAGGGTTTACTTGTTTATCAGGAGTGTTGCAGAACTTCGGCTACTGGTTTCTGACACAGAGTGTAGCGCCTGTGCCAGGACCACGTCTTCCTTACAAAGGCTAGGCATCTAGCCACACGGTGATAGCATATACTTCACAGCAAATAATCACATTAATACCAAATTCTTTCTTGTGGAAAGTGTTTGGAAATCATACATCATCGTTAACATGACTATTTCCTGCTATCCTACTGCCAGGGTGCTTCCAGCAAAGCCTGCGAGAAGGAACTAGGCATTTAATGATGGTGGGGCTTGCAGCTGGGTGGGAGGGCACTAATGCCACAGCATTGAGTGGGTCAGATTTCTCTTATGGTTTTAATCTGTGTTCATCTGACAGTGATTCTGACTTGTTTTCATTGAGCATAACCATATGTTCAGTTTTCAACAACACATGAAAAAGTAAGGGCAGTGTTCGCAAGCTGAAATGCCTTAACAGAGAGGGAAAGGATAATGCTGCATGTGCAGCACCATTCGTCATTTATCTTCAAAGACTGGGTTAGATTTACTGCGTCTGCCAATCATCTCCAAGCACTTAATCCATTTTTTTCCCCCCTCTTTGTAAATCACGTCCATCAAATCTACTGCTGTCAAGCAGATAGTAAAAGCTGTCTCCCCCCTAAAGGGCCTCTCCAGCTGAAAGCAAAACAAGCACCTGATAATCCACTGGAAACCCTGCGGGATATAAATATACCTGCAGGATATCGGGTCAAAATAACCAGAGGGAATCTAAAGGTTGAAACAGCAGGGTGCTCTGCCCAGCCAAGTCCAGTTCACATGAGCGTCCCTTCTTGTGCGTCTCAAGTTCTCCTCAAATGGGAACAGTTTATCCAGTCTCTTAAAACTTAATTTTCCCCTCCCGATATTTACTTTGCCTTCTTGCTTCAGGTAGTGCAGTAAAATACTTACCCAGCGTCTGTTCTATGTGCAGCTGAGATTTCTGCTCTGGCTTCAGGCAGTTTCTGCCTCCACAGCCACAAAAGAAGGCAGCAGCACTGGAATAAACATAGCTTTGTCCTTGCATAGAAGGTCCAAACTCCGTGGGACAATCCTCACTGCCTGCTAAGCCCGATGCAAGTTCACAAGTATTTGACAATTTACATTCTACTTCGGATTACATTTTCTCTTGCATCCTGTTTCATGTAGAAAGGGTGATTGGAATTAGCTACTTGGTGCTCACCTGACAGATAACTATCCTCCAAGCTGTAAATAGGAAGCCTCTTCAGTTTTTCGCCATAAATAAAGTTGTAGGAAATAGTAACTATAGGAGGGCAGACTTCAGGCTCCATGTTGTAAACACTGTCAGATGCAGAAAATAGTTTCTGGATTTTATACAAGGTATTAGACTATCAAGATGTGATTACAAGGCGTACGTTTTTCTGGAAGCCTATTTATATGCAGCTGAACACTGCTTTTGATTCATGAAGCTCCTTTTTTATATAAAATGCAGTTTGGCAAGTTTTAGCACTTAGTTAACTAATTCCCACCAGAAATACTGAAAGCATGGTTTCCATTTATAGCAAAATGGATTAAGCTGATTTAGAAATACAGTATGTTGACAGTACTATTTAAAAGCATATGGACAATTTGCTCCTTTCTTCTTCATGACAAAAATGAGTGGTAACCATCAAATGCTGCGCATCAGAATGCTAGCCTCTCCTTTTTGTAAAGATCAGCATAATCTTTTCCAGTTGTAAAATCAAATCCAAAGCAGCCTGATTTATTGTTCTTTGCTATCCTCAAAAGGCAGAGGCATCTACGCAGCCCTTTCTAGGCAAAGTTAGTGTAAAGCTCTGCATGAAGTTTTACAGAACATTACTTTGATTGGTACAATAGTTCACAACACTAGATACTGTCTAATTGCAAGTATTTGGTGATGATTTTCTATTAATTGTGAAAGTTTATGCTAGTGTAACTCTAGGCTTCAAGAGATCTATGATGATATAAAACTAATGCAGAAGGAGAATTATGTTTTGTTTGTTATTAGCATATGTCTTGTTGGAGCCTCTATAATTAAATATTCTATTTGTGCTTTATGGAAAGAAGTGTCTCTTGGAGAATTCTGCAGTAGAATAGAAACAATCCCAGAATAAAAGATGCATATCTTCATACTTAGATATATATACACACAAGCACAGTGTGCCCTTACAGAATTTAAGTATTCACAATGAATGTAGAAAATAGATTTTTTTTTTTAAATCCACATATAATTATGACTCAGTAAAAAAAGACAGCATGATATTTGATGACTACCTAGGCCACATTTTCAGTTGCTCTGACTGATGTCAAGCAGTTTCTGACTCCGATTATCCCCGCTGACTTTTATTAGGTTGGAAATAGATATAACTACTGAAGTCAGTGATAGAGGATTTGTTAACGATCCTAGCCTATGAAATGTCCCAATCACCCAGCAAGTATACAAAGGTTCTTACTAGACATAGGAATTGATCTTTTCCTTGAAATACTGGAAAAAATAACTGACTGGCATCATCCAGCAAAGTAATGAACCATAGGGTAAAAACACATCACTCTCTGGCAAAGAGGAGAATCTGTTATTCCTTGATTCTCCCCCGAGAATATTACAGCAACTCTCTGTAGCTCTAAGAGCAGAATTGTACTGCTGTCCCTGCCAGTGTCACCTGCTAATCCTGCAGGTCAGAGGTCTGGGAGCAAAGCGCAATGCACCCCACGCACGGCTCCAATATGATATAGTAACATTACGGGGAAAGCTGCCACCGTGGCCAGCAGGCATTGGTTATGTTCATCCTCTCGGGCTGCCATCTACCAAAGGATGCAGGCTGCAATACAGCTCAGGATTTTCATATAGGCACCGAAAAGAAGGTACCGGAGCAAGAAACGGTGCTGTCTTTCCCCTGAGACATTTCAATTTGTCTCACATATCTGCACAATTTTGTATTCACAGACCCCAAGAAAAATATATAGACTGTGGTACAGAGAAGTAAAGGGAAGAGGTGGGAAGATCCATGAGCAAATCCATGTAGCAAGTCCTGCCCTCAAGTGTGGAGAGTTCTCTCAAGTCCTGTGTGAACAGTAATAATTCTTATTTACAGTAAATGCACTGAACTGGAAAAACGCAAAGCCTCTGACTTTCAACCAGTGGGGACTGAGATAATTTTCAGCTCAAGTCAGTGAGACTTTGTGTGCCTACATGATCGGATATTCAACTCAATCTGCAGTCACTCTCCTTATCCATTTGCTGACTGCATTATATTATAGTGAATGAATAACACCATGATATTTTCTTACAAATATGCTAGACTAATGCCATGAATACTTTTGTTAATGATCCAGAACATTCACAGTCTGTTTTAATTATTTCTTCTTCTTTTTACATCTCAATTATTATTAAAATAAGCAGAAGTTACCAAAAAGTGTTAGGAACAAAGCTGAAGCATGAAAAAGCAGTATAATACTACAAAAGATTGTAAATAGGCAGCAGGCTTGTCTGAGCAACTGTTTGCTCTCAGCAACACCGTCCAAAAAAAATCTGGTTGACAACAGTGTACTGATTCATGAAAATCACGCATCTGAAATCCCTATTTGGCAAAGGTACCTACATCCTGAGAGTCACCCGGCAGGTGGTACCGTGCTGTCAGATGTAACACGCAGAAGGATTACGGAGCACTTCAGGGAAGTGGTGTTTGAAATGGAACAATCCAATGTGGTTTTTTGTTGATCCTCAGGTATAAAGGATTTTGGAACTGTACTGACTATTTGGGGGCAGAAGGAATATAACACAATAAAACCCCCAAGTTTCTCTGTTACTGTTGTTACATGCTGCAAATTATGGTAATATTTAATGCATATCAAAATCTGGAACTACTGAATAATGAAGCCAATAAAGAAAGTAATACATCAGAAAAGAAAATTAATCCAGACAAGTGTATGCCAAAATTATTCAAACCTTCCCTTGCTAACGAATATCAAATGAAGATAATTTACATTCCCCTTAAGCAAAGCCATCAGATGTTTCACTCTTTAAAAGCGGCCAGTTGGAGAAATATCCCCAGTACAAAAAATGCTGCGCACGCCAAATGCTCCACAGAAATACCACCTGCAGGGCAGTAAGCTAATGCTTACAATCCCTGCTTCTCATGGAAGAGCATAACACGAGGCAAGTGTAGGTCTGCATTATTAAAGATTAGCCTGGTTACTATCAAGCTCCAGAGTCCCTCCAACACTTGAATGACTGTCCCTAGATAAGCCAGCTATTGACCACCAGATATATTACATTACCTTTTAAATATACATACATACACAAAAAAATACATGTGTGTATATACATCTTGAACACAATTTTCAGAACAATGTTTTTATGATTTAGTACTTTCCCAAAATAGATGCATACATCTGCAGACTTGAAATATCTTACCCTTAGGAGTTTTAAAAAATACATATAATCATGCCACATTTTTGAGAAAAAGTCCTTCCTATTCTGGGATCTTATTGCACTCAACTTTGTTATGGATACATCAGTGTCTCCAGGGCCAAGTGCACTGAAATAATTGTAATCCAATTGTGCTGAAATATTTAAGGGAGTTTGTTGCTGTAAGAACATTCCATTTGACTCAATCAAGACACACAGCCAGAATGTTTTCAGAAATAAAAGTTATGGCTTTTATCCAACTTCCGTGAAAGTAAATGGCCAGGCTATCATCTGTTTAAGTTGGGCTTGGATCGGACTCCGCATTGCACTACCTGGTTCACATAACAATTGTTTGTTAGTGTTAAATAAAAGGAGTTACCAACTGTAATAGCAATTTACACAAGGTATATGGCTAGATATAATAGTAAGTTGTTTTATTCTGCCAGGTAAATATCCGAGAACAGCAAGGAATGCCATATTTCAGTCTTACCCTTCATTAACCGCCCAACATACTGCGCTTTCAACCTAGCTTTTACCACCCATATAGTATTCCGTCCTCCTGTTGGCTAAACATACTCATTATTTATTATTGATTTTGAAACATTTGAAACCTGTAAACACAATTTGTGTAGTTTTATGCAAGTCATTTCAGGTTTTCAAAATTTTGAGATTTGGAAAAACTCTGATTACGTTAACTTTTCTAATACATGAAGCTCTCAGTCGTGTAATGCAAATCAGGACTTCCTCTCAATTTAAGTTGTTCATGTGTGCAGCAAATATATGGCCTAAATCTGAGAAAACAGCAATGAAGTTTTTGAACCTTATTGATGATGATAATCACTGCAACAGTGTGCCCAGGTGGCCAAGAAGGCCAACAGCATCCTGGCCTGTATCACAAATAGTGTGGCCAGCAGGAGCAGGGAGGGGATCGTGCCTCTGTACTCAGCGCTGGTGAGGCCGCACCGCGAATGTTGTGTTCAGTTTTGGGCCCCTCACTCCAAGAAGGACATTGAGGTGCCGGAGCGTGTCCAGAGAAGGGCGACGGAGCTGGTGAGGGGTCTGGAGCACAAGTCTGATGAGGAGTGGCTGAGGGAGCTGGGGTTGTTCAGTCTGGAGAAGAGGAGGCTGAGGGGAGACCTCATCGCTCTCTACAACTGCCTGAAAGGGGGTTGTGGGGAGGTGGGTGTTGGTCTCTTCTCCCATGTAAATACCGACAGAACAAGAGGAAATGGCCTCGAGTTGCACCAGGGGAGGTTCAGGCTGGATAGTAGGAAAAACGTCTTTCCTGAGAGAGCGGTGAAGCACTGGAAGAGGCTGCCCAGGGAGGTGGTGGAGTCACCATCACTGGAGGTGTTCAAGGAACGTGTGGACGTGGCACTGCAGGACATGGTTTAGTGGGCATGGTGGGGTTAGTTGATGGTTGGTCTTGGTGATCTTACAGGTCTTTTCCAAACGTAGTGATTCTGTGAACTGTCTCTTAGGTTTCTATGCTCAAAGACCCTCCTCAGATGCTTTTTACAAGTCCAGTTAGTTACTTGTGCCAACAGAGAATCGTCCTGGGGGCACAGACCTGGCTCTTGCAGTATATATACTTTAAGACTTAGTTGCAGCATACTTGCTCTATCAGAATAACCACCTTCAAGACTTACGTTTGAAGAATGGGTTTGCTAAATCTCACAGGTAAACACACCAGCTTAGCATGTGAGATGGTGTTTATACTACTGTCGATATTTATCGATCATAGTAGCCTGTTAAAGTCCTGCTACTTCACACCTTTTCTACCAGGGCATAATTTCACATGTTTTAAGTAGTTCCAGAGAGCTTTTAGAAGAACCCAGTTCTGCTGCTTAGTTTATGCAGCTGCTGATTTTAATGGGACCATTGGCATAAAGTTAAGCATGGGCATCAGCATGATCTCAGACTGTCATAAACAATATTTTGGCCTTGATGAAGTCACTATTAGGTATTGATGTTTACTAACACACTAGGTGTTTGCACAAAGCAAATCTGAAGAACGAAGACCCTGATTTGTGTTTCTGATGTCTCCCTGTAAATGTTTTTGCTTCCAACATCCATAAGGCTATAGAAGACTAACCCCTGTGACTTGCACAAGGTCACAGAGAAGAGTTAGAAGAATGGAGTCCTGTTTTTATACAAAAGCCCTTAGTCCATGGCTTAAAAGAGTAGACCACGCTTACATTGATGTAGCAATGACATGCAAGTGTACATTTTCAGCCTTTAGCTATTAATCAACTGATGTTGGGTTATTTCATTTTACAAAGAGTTGTTTGTTTGCTTCTGTGTCATTTTTGGCCCAATGGCAAACTAAGAAAAAATGTACAGAAAAAGCATGTTTAACCACTGCAATTGTTAAATCTTTCTGCAACACCTGCTACCTCATGGGACCAGTTCTCTTCTGATAAAAATAAACAGAGTTGCTTTGATTTCAGTGGAAGTCCATGGCTGATTTACACTAGGTGAAGATGTGGCCTCCAATTCCAGCCTGATGAGATCAGTGTATTTTCTTTGGTAGCAACTGGTATTTCTAATGGGTAATCTGTATCACTGGAAGAATGAATGGGGCAGCTAGTATTTGATTCATGACTTCATAATATGAATTAAGAGGGCAAAGGGACCCTATTAGCAGAATTTTATAAAGTTAAAATTGTGAACAGCAAGGGAAAATCTACAAGTAAAAACTCAAGCGAATAAAAAACGCTAATCCTTTTGTCCTATGGCAATTAAGTGTTTTCTAAGTAGTGGTACAAGGCACTTAAGGTGATTTGAACACTTCTACCATAGTTAATATTTGAGAACTATGTCCTGAAACTTTTCAGATGAAGTCCTGCTTTCAGCATTCACCTCTGCTAATGGAAATCAAGGATAAATTGTGACCACATGGTCAATCTTACTCCTGAAGTCAGAGTGAGGAAACATGCTGACGGAAATCAGCTCAGAAATATTCAGTGAAATATTTCCAGATTTCCTAACCCAAGGCTGATGATCCAGTTCCAAGAAAAGATAATGCAAATTTTATAAACGCAAACCAGCTGCTTTCTTTAAATCAGCATGATGTTTTCTTTCAGAAATGGGCCAGAAAGCTGAGCGTACTGACGAATGAATTTGCATTGTTCTTCTTGAAACAACTGTCATTTATCTGCAGTGAACTTGTTATTTAAAAATCATTGCAGCTTAAGGCTTAAATGAAAATCTTTGAAATTACACTTGTAGAGCTCCATTAAATGGCACGGTATGCTGTCCTGAATGGTGCATGTGTAGTTGTGTATGTTCTAGCAAACACCACTAATTATTCAATTATTTCCCTTTCAGTATCTAAACCATACAAGACAGGGCTGTTAGAAAATGTAACAGTGATTATTAAGCATCACATGCTCTGTCAACTTCCTCTTCTCATTTCTGGGGTACAGATTGCATAAGTGCATAGCGCGAAAATGGACATTTTCCACTGCTAGCGTGTCCCCATCTCCTGCATCGGTTTGTCTTCCAATTTTTTTTACTTACACGGCCAGCCTCACAGCCCTGAAGATGCCTTGTAGCCCATCCTCAGACCCACCAGTAGCAGGGAAGCTTTGAACCACTGTACTGCTCTGCACAAGTAGAACTCCATCCAGCTTGCCATTCAACTCTTGGCTTTTCCCCTGCTGGCACTGGGTGACATATTTTCTGATGCAAGATACTGTTTGTAGTCGACATCTGTATCTTATTTGACTTAAGGCAAATAGTCAAGTGTACTATTTTAGTCAGATTTGTAGGTATGCCCTAGTTCCTTGCATTTCCTTTCTGCTAAACACCGTACAGGTACTCTAGCCAAACCTCTTTCTGTGTTTGTACTGGTCCATAATAGGAGGGAGGGAGTTATTCTAACCTTCTTTCAAAAGATTTAAAACCAAGATATATAGACTTGTTCAGTGGGATACAAGCAGTCTGTGGTAGAGTTGGAAAGTAAGCCCAGATCTCTCAAATCCTTATCCCAGCATGGCAAGCTTATGAACATGGAGTATTTGCTATGTAGCTTGTTCTGAAAATAGGGTTTTCATTTATGTTTTGTGCGTTCCTGTGATTTATGAGAGCTGTTGGCTCTCATAACGGTTGTCATAAACAGTTGGCTTGCTCAGTGTGGGAGTCCACTGACTACCCTCATGCAGAGGTCATAAGAAGTGTGAATGAGCCCAGAAAATTTTACTCTGGGTTTGAGTGAGCAAAGTGAAGTTCACTTGAAACCATCTGACTTTCACCAGATTGTCTGTTGGAACGATGTTAAACAGCAAAACACATAGTGTTAAAGAATACAAACTGAATCAAGGTTGTTTTAAGAACTGGAGAAATCTGTTTCACCATTAGATGGTTGAAATGTAGCTCCTTTTTCATACCAGTGGAAGAGCTTTGCCCATCCAGCCTTTCCACCTTTCCAAGAAAATAGTTGAACAATTGATACTATTTCATAGCAAAAATAAAAATGAGTAATTCTTAAGCCCTTATTACTGCCTTTCTCCTTACCTTGAAGAGCTGTTGCAGCGAGTTATTTATAAGATGTTATTTTATGTTTCCTGACCTGAATGGCTGCATAGCCTTAGTGTTACTACACCATAATTTGTTACCTGGTCACCAACCATATTCTAGGGGTATGAAAAGTGCTGTCAGAATGTAGTAAAGCACAGCCAGCACTGGTTGAATGAAAGGAATGAAAATAGAAGCAGCACTGGTATTATTTATAATAATAAAGAAATTAATTTTCAGGCACTTAGTAGGTGTACCAAGCTTTGTTTTCTCCTTGTGCAAACATCTATAAATGCTTACTTCTACTTGCACTTTAGTAACTCACTGAGGATTCTGAAAATACAGGTGATGTTTCCAACTGTATAGCATTCAGATTTCAAAATTACCTTATTGAACAATATATAGGATAAAATCCACAGCAGTTTAGAGGCAAACCCAGCATGAGGCTATGTTTTACTATGAAAAACAGCAAACACCTTGAATTGTTGGCTAAGAAACAGGATTAATACTACCAATACAGGTAGGGACATCAGTATGAAAATTAATAAAATATTGAGATTGACCACTAAATTATGTTCATACATGCAAAAATTTTTGTCATCATATTCTATTCAAACAACTAAAGGGTTTTCAAAGGTGATAATTTTAAATATCGGAAGTAGAGATTTACTATAACTGTACCCATTGCTATAGAGCAGAAAAAGTCCCTTAAGCACCAATATCACTAGTGGAAATGAAAAGCTGATTTCAACAAGTCTTTGCTTTCATAGAACAGCATACAGCACTGGAAAGTATATACCTCATTAACAAACCACAATCTGTTCTAATTTAGACACATGTAAATAGCACTGGAGTTGTTCCAGATTCCTATCCATGTAATTGACAGCAGAATTTGGGTAGTATATACACACACATACAAAATAATCTTTCCTCACACTACTGTATACAAGGTTTTTAAAATAAGAAAAGCTCCTTTAAAAACAAGCAACTTGTATTTTGGATTTCGGATTTTTGTCGGAACAGTCTAACAGCTTATTTGATCCTGAAGTCTATTAACTTGTGCAATTCCAAATAATTGATTCTCCCTTGATAATCAGAGTTCATATTTAGGTTTCTGGATTGTTTTTCTTGAAGTGTTTCGTACCTCGTCTTGGAAAGTACTATGTGAGAAGGCCAGCAGTGAGTAATTACAGTTTGCTGTACTTGTGGCTGGATCACGGTGTAGGCTTGGTACTTGGCTGATGTCTTTTACTCTGTATACAATTGTATTAATGTCTTTCATATGTTAAGAACCCTTTTCATCAGAATATCTCAGCCATTTATAAAGGTGGGTGAATGTGTTGCCCATGTTTTTACAGATGGAGATCTATAGGTGCAGAGGGGTGATGCAAGGGGCAGAAGGCAGCATTAGAAGCCAGTTTCTTGGATCTTATTTCTGCACTCCAACCACGGGATTCTACTGTCTCCATATAGATTTAAAGGATTAGTTGTAAACTAAGTCAGTTTTACAAAATGTATTCAAGTTGCACTGACTATTTTTCCTACATGCAGAAATAAGTAGCAACATCTAACAATGTAATGGCAGGGAAACCACAATACAGATCCTTGTGCATTCAAACTGGGTTGTGCTGGTTAGATACTCCAGGGAGTGTTTGGCAACGCTGTCAGTAATTTTATCATCCGCAAAGTGGTTCATCTGTAAACCAGTGGCAAGGACCACATAATGGTTCCCCTTGTTCAAGCAGAGGAGAGGAAGAGGATGATTTTAGCAGTTTCAAAGGGGCAGCTGGTAGACCAAAACCTCATGGAAATGCCTTAAGCAAATTATTGCTCATTCTTCCACAGTAATCTCTGGCAACTTGAACAGCCCCTTGGGACTGTGGGCAGCTAGGCACAAGTTAGAGCAAACCTGAATTGCTCCAAGTCTTTGTCAGGAGCTCAGTCAGTCTTCTCAACCAAAGACTGGGAAAGGGCTGGTTTAGCCTCGACCTCAAGGAGAAATCTTCAGCTTAACAGACCTAAGAAGCAATGTCTACCAGAAGGACTTTGATAAGGACTCGACTGTAGGCCTTGAACTGGATCAAAGAAGTAAGCCTTTTCATCCACAATGAAACACAACCTTTCCCAATTCAGTTTTATGCCTGTTGCTTCCTTAGCAAAGAGACTCACTAGGATGCAACCAACGTAGCAGGCAAAGTGCCAAAACCCAGAAAGATCCAACCGGTAACAGACAGCGATCCTTGACCTAATACAACTAAAATGTGATTTTGATAGCAATGTATAACACCCCATTAAAAGTAAAAACACTACTGAAAGCAGGGTGGTGACGGCAAGGTGTCCTACCGGTAGTTCAGCGATCACCAGGCAGCGAGCCAGGTCCACGGTCAAGCCAAGAAGTCCAAACAACTCGGGAACAGGGCTGGGGACTGGTGCACCTCCAACACAGCTTAGGGAAGGACTGAAGCCCCAGGGCTGAGCTTAAATGGACTTCTGGCCCGTGGGTGGGGCGGGCAGAGACCCCAGGTGAGGCTGGTCAGGGCCTCTGAGTGCCCTCGGCAGTCCCTCTTTCTCCCAGGGCAGGACAAAGATCTCCTTCTGTTGTTTAGGCAGGATGACTTCAGGGTCCCAGAGCCATATTCTGCTGTCACATGTATTGCAGTCAAAATTTGGAGTGAATTTGTTGTGGTTGTAAGACCCTTAAAGCGCCCCATGTCTCCTCTGCTGTCAAGAAGCAGCACAGCTTTACTTCCTTTATTCTCTCTCTTTTTTACACGTTCCTTGAGGGTGCCGGTCTTTCTGCAAGTGGCCTGTGCCATCGATGGTATTCACAACCTGTGCAGAGTCCGTGTCACCAGGAGACTGGCAGTTCCCCCTTGGAGAAGCGAAGGACGGGAATAGCAGGGTTGCTGCCGGTCGCTGCACCACCGTCAAAGTTCACGCACCACCTGCGATATCTCTGCTGGGTTACCCGTAATAAAACACTGTTCCTTCAAATGCGAGGTCTAGCTCAGCTACTTGGGCTCAGCTGTGCCCCATTTCAGTGACAGTATATGGCAACAGCAGCTCTGGTGTGACTGCTTCACAAGTTTTGCTTTTTAAGTTAACTCCTTCTGCTGTTTTCCTTCCCTCTGAAAGACAGAGGCTTCATGTGCAGCTGGAGTATAAGGTGGGGGACAGTCTGGCGTTGACCCATGGCAGTGAGAGACTCCGTCTTTGTGCTGATTCGTATGTGCTCCATGCATTTTTCCCCTTCCCTTTTTGCCTGTCTGGAAGGACTACCAGCCCTGCGTTCTTAAAAGGGTGATAAATAGGAGCTTTGTAGGCTTGTCCCAATTCCCTGTACAGACGTATAGGACAAGTAAGTTGCTGACTTGTCCTTAGTAGAGTAATTTGCTGCCATCGATACCCTAACTAGACAAAAAGACTTGCTTTCTCAGATAAGACTAACAAAAATACACATAAATGCTGGGGAGGGGGTGTTCTTGGTTTTCCTTCTCTTTTTGTAAGCTCATTGGTAAAGCTCTAAACACCAGTGCTGGCCACGCCGGCTGTGTAGCAGTTTGTAGTCCCGTATGTACATTCACTTACACTTTTCCTATTTTTGCTTATTAGTCTGATAATAAGAAGCCCTCTCCCTTTCCCCATTTACCCATTTCTTAAAGCTCTTCTCCAGCCGGGGCCTGATTTTGCTTGTCCGGCTGACGTGAATGACCCATCACGCGAGGGCAGGCTGCAGAAGGGGGTCCCTGTCACGGACCCACCCAAGAAGGCAGCTGTGGGGCGCAGGGGCAGCCGGGACCCTGTTTCTCCCCTTCTTTCCCTTCCCCCTGCCAGAGGCTGCCCCGGCTCCTGAGGTGCTCGGCTGCTGTAACAGGATCTCCCCGCTGCTCCCTGCTCTGGACTTTGTTTTTCTTGGCACACCGCTCACCGAGACACTTTAAAACAGAAAGCAAGTCAAAGCACTTTTGGCTTACTTCCTCGCCTCTTCTCCCCCCCTTTCCTTTCTTGAAACAGTTTATGAATAAAATAGCAATATTCTCTCTTAAAAGCGTTCGGCTGCGATGTTAAAATTTGGATTGCAAGGACTCTTTTCAGTGTTCAGAAGTGGCAGATGTTTGCAAAAGGCACAGCGGGAAAAACCCATCCCAGATTCCTGCAGCGGGAAGTTAAGGTGCAGGCTCGATTTTTGGTAGAAATATGAATCCCCATAGATCACTTGCTGCATATTTTAATGACATTTAAACATAACCAGATACAATTAATACTTGAGAAGCAGGGAGCTATTCTAAGGAGCAGGATCTGAAAGCCCTGTGTTCAACTGAAGACTCATTCACCATTCACTTAGAAAGGGGCTGCAAACAGTTTGTAGGAAATTAACTAAAATAACATTTTGCCCAAGTGGAATATTTTAATTCATGCTAATATGAAACGCTAAGAAAATCTATGTATCTGTAAAGGATTCTTGTAAGCATAAAACAAACGGTATTTCCCATGCTTCTTTCTCAGCACGGCTGGTATTTCTAGAAAATGTGCAGGAATTTTAATCTGTCGTGACTGTGTAGCACGGTACTTGAGTCTATATGGGGATGGAAAATTTACATGTACCTGGAAGCAAACATAAATCACAGTCAGCCCGAGCACTTTGCAGGCTCCACAGCCTCCTCCAGCCAGCCAGCTACACATCGCAACTCATTCCAGACGTTTTCAAGACCAGAATCTCTGCTGCATGTTTTTTACACAGCGGCACTGCACCATTTACACTCACACAACAACTTCCAGAGAGTTCAACTGTTAGACTGCCTAAGCTGGCGTAGTGATGGTTTGGCCCAGTCTTCCATGATTTTACCCTAGTTGAGGATCTGGTCCATGAAACAGGAAAGTGAGAACAGCTGGGACTCAATGGAAAATCTGCCACATCTATAGAACCATAAAGAAACAGCATGTGATCTGAATACGCTCAAGTTTGCAATTTTTCAGCATAGATCTGCTGACATGGAGGGCCGTGGGACTGACACCAGCTGGGAGTTCACCCCAGCATTTCCCTAAGTTCACACCAGCCTTGTGAAGACAGGAACCCATTTCTTCTCCTTTTACCCTTCCTCTACAGCAAAAGGAAATCAACTGCAAGAGATCCCAGCTCAGAACAAGCCCGTGCTGACGTATCTTTGCAAAGGCACAAGGCAGGACGTTCAAGGCTGTTTCTCCCCAGGAACTGCAGCCTGAGAGCTCTGCTCGTACACAGCTGGAGGCACGTGGTGCAGTGATGAGAATGCTGCATCCTTTGAGAGAACCACGCATCTCCTGCCATAGAGCTATCATTTCTAGTCCATAAATATCTCACACAAAATGGAAGTGTAGGTCTGAAACTTAGCATCATGTAAGAGTTCAGGGGGAAAATAAACCCACATTTTCTAAGTTCTTCTAGCAGTGTAATAAAGAAAAAATCCATCTCTCTCTGTGTTACTGCAATGGCGGAGGTTTGTTTGCCAGGCTTTGCCTTTAATCTTACCTACATTACTGCAGAAAATTAAAGACATCTGAGAAATCGGAAGGAATTCCAGATATACTGTATAAAATGTTGATAAAATACTGCAGTTGTACAAGTACCTACAGGTAAATCTTATGTTTCGATGACTTCAATAAGTATGTAGTATGACAGAGATACGTTATATGATAGAGATACTAACCTGATATCCTGTTACCCAAAGGAAACAAACAGAATACTAGAAGAAAAATGTAGTAGGAGGTACTAAAATGCTTCAGTACTTTTGTATACCATCTCCCATATTGCAGCAGCACCCACAGCGTGACTAAGTGCTACATGTTTGGCACGTTTTGACTGACCATATATATCGTGGTTCAGAGCATAGTGCTGTTTCACAGCATGAAGGCATTGAGATGTGCCAGTGAGAACTCATCGTATGGTTTATAACATTCTTACTACAGTGATACTTGAGCGTGATGCTGGGAGATCTGCTGGCTCATGTTCTTTCCCCATTTTTGCCTGATTGTTCAGAAATCTTACAGGGAGCTAGAAAAGGGGGAGGAAAAAGGGAGGAATTAGATATGGCTGTTGGTAAGATTATTGATCAGAGATCAGTTCCAAAATACTGATATTTACAGATAGTGAGATTTCTTTAGCTAGAGATTACTAGAAGGATTTAAGTAAGGCTAGTTCTAACTGACCCTACTCGTTCTGCCTACTCTTAAATACCAAAATACACCAGTCAAAACTTAAGATTTGTGGGAATGCTCTGTCTTTAACAGTGAATTCTAAATATTACATGCCGCATTTCACATAACATGTTACTGTTGTTTAGCATAATATATTAAGTATTTAGGAAGTAAGACTATTTTCCTGGCTAGTTCTTTTGAAGAGGTTCTTCTGCTGGAAAAGTATGCAACAGCTGACGATACTAATTTCCATGTAAAGCAGATACAGTTATTGTTCCAGTGTGCAGCAAATAGTGAATAATACTAATCTAATTTTCCATTTTTCTGTAAGCTTCTATTAAAGAACAGTAATAAAACTAAGTTGCATTACGCGTCCTGAAGACTGTAAGCTTTTCTTGTTGCAGTTGTGATGCCATGAAGAAAATTTAATAGCCAAGGGCCTCGACAGATTTTTCATCACCATTTAGATTCACTTTTAGGTGACTTGCACAGATGTACACAGCCCAGACAATGAAGGTAGCTATCAGTATGGTTGTCTTAGTCTAGCACATTAAACTACTCTACTAAAACTAACCCAGTTAAAAAACAGTTAATCCCAGCAACTGGCCTCTCAGCTGATGGTCGCAGAAGAGGAACAAAAGATTGTCCACAGAAACGAAATCAGTTTGGGGAAAAGTAATGAATATTTCTTCTTTGGTGGGTCAGAGAACCAGTCCCAAGTAGTTAGGATCGGCTGCAGGGCACAGCTCGTGCTGGCTCGCTTCTGTTGACAGTTAATTTCAGTCACTGAGGTGATAAATTGGATTATCAGGAGTAGTCCAGGTGACAGAGCAGCTTGAGCACGTAGTGCTGCTGAGCTTGTACCGCGGTGAACCCAGCCCCTGCTCCGCAGCAGAGCACGGGCAGCGGCAGGGGACCGGTGAGGGACGGAGGTGACACACTGACATCTCGCCCCAGAGCAGGAGTGAGGCTGGAGCAAGGGAAGTAAAACGGGCAGTTCTGCTGCCACTGCTGCTGCCGCTTATTAGGAGAAGGCAGTTAGGAACAATCAAAATGTTGGAAAATGCTATATTTGGTAAGAAAATGCTGTCTTTTAAACTCCTGTTCTAAAAACCCATAAAAACTGGTGTGGGAGGTATTGCAAAATAGCCTATCATTTCTACAGTTTGAACTCAATATAGTGTTAATAAATGTAAACATTTGCCTTTTATTCGTAAGAAAATAATTTTAATGTTTTGTGCCTCTGCTTAATTTAATAAAACTGTTTTACATCTCTGGTATGTGTGCTTAGTGGATGGTCCTTATTAAAGAAGTAAGTGTATGCCAATGGATGGTAGTTATTAAAAAATCGGCGCATGCCAAAAGCTGTCAGACAGAATAACGGGTGGCACAAACATTTGTGTTTAACAAACAGAAGGGAATTAAGGCAAAAGCAGTAACGTTAGACTAACATACAGTGTATATTTCTTCTCTGAAATTGGTCTTCAAGAACGCAATATTGACTGTTGTTTAAGCACACAATTTCGCCAGAGCCTTTTCTGCCTGTACAAGCTAGGACTGCCTAGGAGCAGCGCCCTCGTACGTAATGCTGTGCAGCTCCGCCGTACCCAAGGGTGGTGTGCCATGTGTGATGTGTACCCCCGTGCCCAGCGCGCACTGCTGTGCTAGAAGGCATTTTAACTGCTGACGTACACTGAGAGACACCTTCGCTCAGTGAAACCTTACCAGTGGCTGTGAACTACGCAGCGAAGGTAATAGCTTTAAATGAATCCCTGAAAGAGAAACATTTTGAGGAACCGTTTACTCCAGTATTTCTCCGGTGACTGTGTTGTCTTCTTTTGCCTGGACCTTCTTCTGCTCCTCTGAAGTTCTCGGCAGCATCTCTTGCCACTATTGCTAGTGCAGTGCAGTGAGATACACCATCCTCTGTGGCTGAAAGGATGGAACCACTCACTCCCAGACGTGGAGATACAGTACCTCTGGCTCAGAATACTATCAAATACCATGATGACAACTCATTTTATGGATCCAGTTGCTGTAGGAAGACACAGATGTGAAACAGGAATCTGACTGCTTTGTATAATCTTGGCTACTTAACAGAGACGTGGGAGAGCTCGTAGGAGAATGGGGCACAGGAGAATACAATTGTGCACAAAAAACTGGAGGAGGGTCACACCCTGCGCTGTCCTTTTGCCAATTTAGAAGACAATTACAGAGAAGAGGCTTTGCTCAAGCCACACACATTGAAAAAAGTGGAATTAGAGGGAAGTGATTAAGAGAAGGGTTAAGAGGGGGAAGATGTAAATCCAGTCTCCTGGGCTTTATTTAGAAATGTCTGGCAAGCAAGACTTCCATAACAAGTCAAAAAGCACATTTGCATTTTGAAGTCATGACAAAATACATGTTATGCTCAGTAATGTTACACTTGGGCAGTTACAATTGTTTTTGATTAAGTTTGAACATTACATATATACATACAGATGCAGAAATGGATGGCCTAAGTTAACTGTTTGTCGCCTGGTTTCCAGGAAGGCCACAAAGAACTGACATTACAACACTGGACATTTTGTTTTTAGCACCAGAACTCTGATAACCACATTTTGGCTTCTCCATTTTGTCTCAGGACAATCTTACATCATGTACTACACTGTATACAAGCCAAGGAAAGTCATTTAAGAATGGAAACTATCCTTCATCTTAGGGTCATCACAGAGGCAATCAAAATCGCAAGTCCCATAGCATGTATTCTGAACTCTGTGTAGAACGAGATCAGTGAAAGTTAATGAAAGATTTTAGATAGCCAAAAGTAGAAATAGGATGGAGAAGCAACAAGTGCTTAACTTGCACTGAAGTAAGTGCATACCTTACGAATCCAAAAGATGGCTGTTTTTTTCAGGGACAGTCAGTGTAAAGTTGCAAGGACTTGAAGATGAATAAAATTATTAGAAGCCGCAGTGATAGTTCTGTATATTCACTTATCTTTCAGATATTTCCAGTTTTGGCTTGCCTGTTCCTTTCTCCACGTAGGCTGAGTGCAGGCTGATTGTCCTCTAATACCTCCCTCCTCCTTAGAGCCTCTGAAGAACAAAGAAAAAGTCCACAGGTGATCTGTTCTTGGGGAGCATTTTCTGTTTAGGAATTTATTTCTGTGTGCAAAGCTACAAGGCGTAACCAGCCCCAGTAGCGCAAATATTTTCAGTTGGAGATAATCCTGAACAGCAGTCTCGTTGTCGGGGCAGGGAGAGCCCATTGCCTCCAGGTGCCAGATATTCTGTGTGGGCACAAGTTCCACTGAGCAATGGACCATCACTGGCTCGTTTGGGGGGGGGATTAATTATTAATTATTAATTATCATTATTAATTCATTAATTATCATTAATGAACAGTAAATGTGCATTGTGGTATGACAGAATTTACTTACCTGTAGCTACGTAGCAGTGACCACTGACATTTAGGATTGAATTTTCTCACCATTTTTTCAACACCACAGGAATGGAAACAAATGTTTTTGGAGGAGAACATTGCACGGTGGTTTGGTAGGTGCCTTCACCAGAGTGAACTGTTCAGAAAGAGCAGAATACGTTATTGTCAAGCCAGGTGGTGTGGACTCTTATCATATAAAAGGAAAATAGTAGTTACTTACAGAGTTGCTGAGAAGAGCTTCGCTTTCTCAAGTAGGAAATTAAGCTAAATACTTCAAAATTGAAAACTTAAAATACAGTCAAAGCAACTGAAAAAATGTCCTCGGGTTAAAGTGAGCTACTTTGGCTTAGGTCTCTGAGCATTAATTCCTGCCAGCAATACTTAGAAAAAATATAAACTTAATTAGGACAGAAGGACTGGTGTGGGTATTGGCCTTACTTTTATAAATCCTTCAATGTTGCTCCATTTAACACTGCCAATGAATCTTTTCCTTTGATCTTAAACTAACAGGATTAAAACCAACTTGTTAAAATTGAATCCTGAGGTCACAGTGAAGATTTGTTAAGGCAGAACTTTGTTAAAGCTGCTATGTTTTCTTTTAGAAAAACAAAAGCGATTATTTATGGAGTTTATTATTCCAAAAAGCTTTTATTTCAGAGTTCCTTAATTATGATCGTAGATAACAATTACATTTTTACAGTTACATATTTTTTAGTTATAACAAAAAGCCATTTGTCATCCGTCATCCATTCAGTCTGGGGCTAGAAAGCCCCATGTTCAGTGAAAGGGCTGTCCCCAGCGTGTCACAGCATCTTCGTGTTCAGGAGGACTGACAGCCCCTCCGGCATCTTCTCTGGAGCTCCTATACTGTCCTTGATGGAAGTAAGTGGAAGCTTGAAAATAAATCTTCACAATTGTGATACTTCCTTGCATTTCATGCGTTCTCAAAAAGTAAACTTGAGTTTGTTAATCTGAGTTAATCCAGAGACAAATGGCAATAAAACGTATTTCTCTGCATGCTGAAATCCTACGGAAGAGGCGCCTGAGATGACCTAGCGGGTGGGCTCAACCTTCTGTCCTTTGCTCGGTTCCAGGGCAGTCCATAAAGTTACTGGGAATCTCATATAATGGTTGGGAATCTTACCTTGATTTTGTAATAAGGAGTAAGTCGCAAAGCATTGTATCATTTGGTTCCAGCATCTTTACAGAAATTTTATGCTTGAAGTGTTGGCAGCAACTTTGAGGTTACTCACATTAATAAGAAACTCTATAACAACATTTACTGCTACACAGAATTTAATAGGTGAATTAAACGTAGTAGTGGTTTCATTATTTAGTAGTGGCCTTACGTAACAATTTTATTTTTATTAGCAGGGGTGTTATATTGTAAAAGTTGCCTATATTATGAACTACAAAACTATAAATCTTAGCAAAGAGGCCAGTCAACCACGTGTAACTGCTGCATTCCAGAGCCAACATACTAACTTAGTCTCATGTCTAACATCATTTACTATATAGCTAATGAGAGTAAGTCATGAGAGACATAAAGAGTCTGTATTTATGTAGAAAATGTGAACCTTATTCCTTTACAAGTAGTCATGGAATATATGTGCGTGTAAGTAATGGTAAATGAGTAAGGCACAACCATAAGATTAATTCATCGAGATTAATTCATACAGATGTAACACTGTAGCAGTTCAGCACTGTGTTAGTAAAATGCTGAAGAATGTCATTTATGGGAAAGCCTTGAGAAACTGTCATAATCTCATGAGTTTGCTGGAAAAAAATATGATCAGTTAAAAAAATGATGGGTTAGGTTTTTAGTTAATGAGTAGCATTGCTTTTTGTGTTCAACAGAAAATGAACACTAACACCAAAAGATCTGTCCTATTCTTTCATTTTCATTTCATCTTTTCCTTTCTGTTATAACTAAATTAAAAGAGATTTCTCATTTCTCTCATTACTTAGTTGAATCTGTTTGAAAGCTGCTCGACTATTTACTTTCTTATTCCAATTAAAGATCTGTGGAGTTATGGGTACTGTTTATTTGCCTAGTCAATTGGCTAGATTTTTGATCCGCTTTATTATTATATACTAAATTCCTCTGAAGTCATATAATATTTACTTGTAGCCTTGCCTGGGTGCAAAAGAAAATATAAATTCACATCTTCGACTTACTGAAGACTAATGATATCCCATAAACAATTCTGAACAGGCAAGATGTGGATCAGATTGCCTTCCCATATGATTTTGTTAGAAGAACTAGTTAGAGATTTAAGTATGAAAAGTAGCATTATTTTACCTTCTAATTGCATTAATGTGTTCTGCATTCCTTCAGAACTCTTCATTATTAGTTACTTATACCATTAGCAAATATAGTAGTGGAGTACAAACTGATAAAAGCAGTTGACTGGTAGTGAGAAAATTTCCTTAGAACTAAAAAAAATATGCTATTTGTGATCAGCACGAGTTATAAATACTTCAGGTTGCGCTGTGAAGAAGAAAGCTGCTAGCATAGAAAATGAGGAGTGCATTTCATCAACAAATATTTACATTGTGAGAGACATTTTCTACTAAGATGGAAAAAAATGCTGTCATCTTTTCACACTTTCAGAAGAACGGCCAGTGTGTTGGTAAGAAGCTGGCTTATTTCTCTGGACCATTTACAAATAAGTATGAATAAGCAAGTTGTAACATTTCCAAGCTCACATCAAAATGCCAGAAACAGTGCAGGGCGCAGATTGCAAGGGAGTTTCCAGTGCCCCGTGTGACGGAGCCAGCCATTCATTGCAACGCAGAAAAGCACAGCGGCATTCAGAGGTTGCACTCTCACCTCTTAGAAGGGGCGTGGGGATTAAAACACCAGCGTACATAAGCGTTCTGTTAAAACCCTAAGAAAGTGTACGCCCAAAATAACAAAAAGTACAGCAACCCTGAAGAGCAACCCTGAGCGGTCAGTTATCCGCAGTTTGGATCAGTGGTAGTGCTTTACTGCTAAACCTTAAAATGCTGTTGCAAAGCAGTAAGATGAAAGCATAAACTACCATAAAAAGTCATAGTAAGCAGTTCTCTTGAGTAGGATAATTGCAGGTTGTATCACTTCAAAATACATGTTTTTCTGATGTTCTGAATCAGATCTGGCTGAAGATCCCCACAGTAGAAAGCAGACTACGTAAGGACTAAGAAACCACAGATGCAAAGTGTAGAGACCATTATTTTGAAGTTTATTAAGCAGATAATCACACATCTTGATTTGCACTTCTTAACTTACTCTGTATGCTGTCCCACTGACTAAAGTGATAAGGAAGCAGAGAGGATTTCAGAGAATGGAAAGTTCAACAACCTGCTTTTCCTGTAGTTACTTTTAACTTCAAGCTTAGTAGCAAAAAGTGTTTGGATTATCTAGAGAACTGAAATATGAGAATAAGGTATGTTGGTTCTTGGTCATCATAAGAAATGGTGACACAACAAACGGGCTTACCTGCACGGAAAAAAAGATTATCCAAAATTACATACGTTTAAAGCAGAAAAACCCCATTTCATGTGGAATGCAGCCACAGAGGAGGAGACACAGCGCAGAAAACCTTGGGGTACCTTTCAGACGAGAAGGAGTATCACCACGGCCATGGCCAAATTCCATTTTAGATCCAAAAATAGACCTAAAATGATGCAAAACAGAGCTCTATAGCCCCTACTGAAGACCTTTGCTGCCTAATGAAATCCACATCCCCAAGTTAGGCACCCAGCTACCTTTTCAACACAGTAAGAAGAGATAAGCACCTGAACATTCGGAAGAGCCGAACGCTGATAGACACGCTGCCTTCCAGCTCCTTGTGATTTCACCCTTTAATACATGCGAGCGTGACTTTCGCTGCTGAGGTTAGAATTATAAATGTCACAGTTAACATTCAGTTTTTTAAAGTTTGAAGGGGAAAGTGTTGTTTCTTGTTGAATATTAGCTTCTTCCTGAAAAGGCAATAATAAAAGTGTCAGCTATTCCCCTATAATCTGTTTAGGCATGCCAGCTTTCCTTGGGGAACATAAAAGCTTGACTGGTGAGAAGAAAAGCTTTGAGTATCAGACTAGCCTTCTCCCCCCAGCTTTGTAGCATTACCCCAACTATAACAGAGATATAATCTGTATTGTCTTAATGCTTTGTATAATTTGTGTTAAATAATCACTTGAAGCTTGTCTGGACACCATGAAACTCTAATGTCCATATCCTTCATATATCTGTTTCTATTCCAAATGCATTGTCAGGTGCTCTTGCAGGCTTTTAAAATTATGCTGGCAGTTTCTTGTGAACTTCAGGGGGAAAAACAAAAAATCAGGCAGTTTTAATCTTCCCAGTATACTTCATGAAAGCAGTCACTGGGCTGTTTGAGGGATTAACCAACAGGAGCTTTAAACTACCCACTCATGTAAGCAAGTGTCCCAGCCAGCTTCCAGCGAAGCATGAACGAGCGCAGCCTTTAATGGCAGCTGGCATTAAAGAGCGGTCCTGCATCACATGCTGCTTTGGGCTTTAGTGGAAGGCCCTTGACATCAGAAAGAGCTGAACTCTGACCTTGGCCCTTGCCACCTTGATTATCAACGAGAGCAATTTGTTAAGGGTTATTGTGTGTGCCGGTCTGCATCAGTCGGGCAGTTAGGAATTTCTAAAGCAAACAGCAAGAAGCTATATAACGTGCTACATACAAAGGGCTTTCACATTTAAATTCATATATCGCACACGCACACGTTACACATGCAAATTGCATTAAAAGATTGTTAAATTGTACACCGAAAGGCTCAGCAGCCAGGGCAGCTGGATATTCTTTCCTTTATTCCTATGATCACACACTGTCCCCAGTCACACACTGTCCCCAAGCCCCCTTTCAGTGCACCCAGCTGACGGTGCTGGCTGGGATGAGCAGCTTTTCAGTACTTTTGTGTTACCCTTATTGTTCAGAGGGTGTTTCACATGGCTGACTTGCTGACACGGTCTGAACTTCGCTTCGAGAACAGAATTGCTAATTTTGCCACCGTTGTCCCTTTTAGTGTCTTTTTCACAAACATTAATTAATCTTCCCAGCTGCAAAGTGAGATGATATTAAGAGGTAGGCACCTGAAGTACAGGGAAAAAAGTCATCCCGTGGTGGGTGACAGGCCAGATTTGACAGGTCGTAAGCCTTAGAGCTGATCTCTCAGAGTATTTAAGGTTACATCATCACTTTGAACGTTCAGAGCAGGGGCACTACTGCAGCGTGCGGTGGCAGCACTGCAGCAGATCAGGCGGACGAGGTGGCTCACGCTGGGCGTTAACACGCTGGGGAACGTTCAGCTTGGGGCCACCTGCAAAAAGCTCATTTTGAGTGATCTGCAGCACACCGCCGCAGCCACGCTCGACCGTTTTAAAAAACAGACCCCAAAACTCTCGATCATCATCCCCTGCCTTTCTGGTTTCTCATGGAGCTCCTGCTCCCTGGTGCTGGACCCCGTAGTTCAGATCTCCTGCCCCAGCCAGTCCCAGGCTCGCGCAGGCACAGCTTGCCACCGCACGCTGCAAACCCCAGGCTACGCCGTTGCCCTGGGGTTTTAGCCAGGCTGCTGCTTGTCTCCTGTCTCCAGCGCGGGAGAGGGGAGCTGGGAGCTCCTGGCTGCAGCCGCGCTGGCGCGGGGCATGCCCAGCACAGCCGCAGGCTCTGGTGACATTACCTGCCAGAGCCATGTGCCACCACAGCCGCATGTGAAGCGAGAAGTTTGATGTCCTAATACTTACAGTGTGCAAACCAGCATACTTTCCCCTATATTCATTCTCAGAAACAGATGAGCAGGTTTTTTTTGCTTGGAAATTTTTCCACAAAGCTAAATGTGAAGCAGATACCAGCATGGATAATTCAACCTCCTGGATAAAACTGGTAAAGTGGAAGTAACGGAAAAATGGTCTGAAAAGGTGCCAAAGATGACTAATTATAGGCATTTTTACCAATCTCAACTAAAATATATAATGTACAAAAAGGTGCTGTGAAATACTATGGTTTTCAAAACTCCCTAGTTATTCCATATGATATAACGAGATAGATAGCTATCCATCCATATGATAGAATGAAAGGAAATGGCCTCAAGTTGTGCCAGGGGAGGTTTAGGCTGAATATTAGGAAAAATTTCTTCCTGAGAGAGCGGTGAAGCACTGGAAGAGGCTGCCCAGGGAGGTGGTGGAGTCACCATCCCTGGAGGGGTTCAAGGACGTGTGGACGTGGCACTGCGGGACATGGTTTAGTGGGCATGGTGGGGTTGGGGTGATGGTTGGACTTGGTGATCTTACAGGTCTTTTCCAACCTTAGTGATTCTGTGTGATTCTGTGATACATCGAAAGGATGGAAGTTCTACTTAGCAGTGCATGTTCTGCAGCCGGGCATCAACCAAAGCATAGGGAAGCTGATAAATATTTTGAAGGGCTGTATTTCAATGATCCAGAAAGTGGTAGGGGTGAAGTAAGACAGATACCAAACCCATTAATTACAGCAGTCAACTGAGACTGGAGGGCAACCAGCAGTAAGATAAATATCCAGGCAAAAATGGGAATTGTGACATGACACAGAACAGGAAACCAACAGACTCTGTTGATGAAGCCAAGTGAAAACACAGGCAGAAGAAGGCAGGGAATCAGGCCCCACCACAGGGGCCACAGACTCAAGGTGAAGGGTAAGCTGCCATCCGCCACAGCTAGGTTTGGGAACCTGCTCCCTGCATGCCGCCTTAGGTCTTCTGCCCTGCTGGGGCAGAGATCTGACTCACAGAGAATTGAGATTCCCACAGGCAATTTCAGTAGCTCATAAAAATACACAGTTCAGCGATAATTTTTTTGTTGTTTAATTCTGATTTTTTTTTTAATTTGATACTGACAATTTTCATTTATAAACTGATGGGCTGAGGATTTTCATTTAACAGGACAGGTTTCTTTAAATAATCTACTTACGACAGAAATGCATACTTTGGCATGAAAAAATAGTTCTGTTCCCCAGCGTCTCTGGAACACCACAGACTTGAAAGCAAAAGTTTTTGTTGTATAAGCAAAAAAAAAGTGCATGTCAAAGCTGAATTTTCTTTATTGTTTTCCTTGAAAATATCAGCTAAACTTTCCAAGGGAATACATTTTAAAAATCCACATTGGTTGATTAGAAACAAATCAAACCAGATGCACTAACAGCGTTCATATGAAAATTCCCAAGCGAGACTAGATCATACTTTGGAACTGAAATTCTGTAGCAGCTTGAAACCTGGAGATTGAGAAAATATGTTCTGTACTCTTGTCTCAAAGCGTTACCCCTGAATAAATTCACAGATCTCATTGAGTTGTTGCCCATCATAGGGTGCATTCTGTAATGCGTGGGCTGCAGAAATAAAGTCTGGATGTGCTTTCAGCTTTAAGACTGGTAGCTCTGTCAGATGTCACCCTTTGCTAGTTAAAGTATTTACTGACAAACCACTCTCTAATTCTGGGCAAAAGGCATTCTGGATTTCCAGAGCTATATGTGCAATACATTTGTTCATATATGTAAGGTTACTCACGTAAAAGTACCTGCAAGGTCAGGACCTACATTTTCTCAAAGTAGCAAATATGAGCTGCATGTTAATACTGAAACCGCCTTCATGACTTAATATTATAGCGTATGATAGTATAGCTTCAGAAGAGGAATGCTGTTTCAATGGGGAATCTATAATGAAAGAGCTATATAATGAACAGAAATCACTGCAACAGCTGTAAATTTAGTATATGGTATCATTTGCTGTACTGTCCTAGTCTCACTCTGTGCCAAAAATGAATTTTTCATAGAGTCATTGAAATGCTTTGTTAAATACTTTATTTATAAATGCTGAACTGCGAGGCAATGCATTGACCCAGTTTGTGAGATGCCACCTAATTTATACCCGTTGAAATGTGTCTAAGGAGAGCACTATCTTTGAGCAAGTAAGTCCGGTGGACAGGTCCTCAGTTACACCGATTCACACCAGCAAAGGAAACATTTCTTTTTCTGACAAGTAACACCTGTCAATAGTGAGTTGAAGCTGAAGTATTTAGCATTTTAAATTTTGAGAAGAGGTCTTGTAGAGGCTGAAGAACTACAGGGAAAAATCATAATTGCTCAGAGTGCCTTTGCCCAACTCAGCACCCACTGGAGTCCAGGAAAAGGCCCCTATGGATATCACTTTAGAGCTGTACAGCAGTTGGCAAAAACCTTGAAAAGGGGTCTCCCCCAATATGAAAAATTAATTATCCAGCATTAAACAACATCACATTTTCTGCTGTGTTGCCTTTCAAAGTACTGGACCCTTTCTATAAATTTCATTTGATTACAAACTCTTCTTGTATTGTGTATTTCCTATTACAAATGCAACTACCACGGATCTTCTACTTATAAATCTGAGTTAATTAAATTGGAGTATGCCAGTGAAAGCAATCTCTTTTTAAATACAGACTCTTTGGGTCCTGAAAATCCCTCTTACTAGGAATAACTGCTATTACTTCAAAGCAGCTAGTGAAAACCGAGTGCTCTTTCATTTTTTAATAAAGAGATTTTCTGGTCCAAGGGGGCACACCTGATATTGTTTGCGTCCAAAGCAAGTGGTCTGTAATAAGTGGCCCAATGAAAGTTTAAGCCTGCTTTCAAGGGTCACCGGCGTTACTGACTGTTACTTGATCTGTTTAGAACTGGCTAATTTGTTAATCAGAGCAAAGCTTCAGACTTACTGTGATCACCTCCTTAATGCTGTTTTCACACACTAGTAATTAAAGCAAAAATTCTATACAAAATTGTTATATGCTTTTCTAAAAACACAAAATACATCAACATCTGGTGTAGTATTAAATCATGCTTCAGATGTCAGAAGTTTGTTCCGGTCATACAGGGATTTAAAGCTGATTTTCTCTAATATTTTGCATCAAGGGTTTTCCTTTTCCTCTTACATACTACCTATGAGTTTGAGTTGATTTTCATCTCTCACTGGTTTATGTCTACCTTTTTTAGTAGGATTAATTCCTATTCAGATGGTGAATAAAGCAAAACAGACTTACCATCCTCCCTCTATCCTAAAGCCAGTCAGTTTGGTTGCAGAAAGCAGAGGATCTCAAAATGATAGAGAATTCAGGGGTTTCTCTGCATGGAAAAGTCACCATGATATGATTTGAATCTGTTTTTAAAAAAAAAAAAAACATAGTTAATCGGTGCCAAACTCCAACTTTCAAATTAAACTTTCTCATTTAGTTCAGTTGAATCCTTTCCTAATAGCTTTACATTATATAAAAATATTCCAATCTCCAATGAAAAGAGTGTCCACACAGGTTTTTACTCCAGTTTTGCTAGAAGAATTTAAGTTATGCCAGGTCAATTTTCTCATATAAACTGCTTTACCTGTAACAATACAGACTCTGTGTATAGGGAAAATAGGGTGAAAATAGCGGAATGCAAAATGCATGTCAGCTGGAAAATAAGTGACCTGCTTGGAAGAATATTTATGTGTTTTCTCCTGACTTGGCTTGGGGAAGAAAACAGCTTGACAAAACATCAGCTGTGAGCAGGATGTTTCTGCCATTGAAAATCCACATGGTCGTACTTGAGAGGCTTCTGGAAAAATGAAATGCCGTAGTTTAGAATCTGGAGAGTTTCTTGGGAAGGCATTTACCCTAACACCCCCCAGGCAGGGGCGTATTTTGCCTCTGAACTGGTCACTTAGGAGTTATCATCATAATGTCTGCTTTTAGCTCGGTGGTGCATGTTTCGTTAGCTAGAGAAATGCACGGTGAAATCTTCCATTAAAAATACCTCCGTAGTTACAGCTATTTGCTGATTTTTTTAGAGCCAGTAGAATATTTTCTCTGCCAGTACAGTATTTGAAAAAGAAGATGTATTCACATCTGAGCTTGCTAAAGCACAAAGTCCTCCTCTCCCTGACTCTATGTGTATATAAGCCACTGAAAAAAATGCAGTGAAGTTCAAAATCATTGTTCTTTATAGTCTTCCCAGTCTGAAAGTCAGATACATGACTGTAGGCCAGTCTCATTGCATGAAATAAAATATTTCTCCGGAACACCACAGTTAGTCTTTAACTGATTTACTATAGTTAAACAGTAACAGTGAGAGTGTTCATAGTACCCAGCCTGGTGGCAAAACCACCCGTACAAACAAGCCATTCATGAGAGCAGGAGAGGCTGTGAATAGTCTGAGCTTTTTCTCAGCGTTGCGGCGTGGGGCAAGGCTATCAAGGAAATCTCAATCCAGCTCAGCAGTCCAGCTGGAATAGATTCTAAAATGAAAGGTCTCTAGATACCAAGTAAGACCATTCGTGTTTCGAACATTACAGGGAAAAGGATGAGTCTCTGTATGCATGTCCGCGGTGCGGTGAAGGCACCTCGACGCCCTGGCAGCCGCTCTAGACAGCAGATGAAAAGCATGAGAATAGCTGGCAGTGGGGATCGTCAGCATTGCTGGGCTGGGGAGTTAGGTGGTCTGTTATTAACGGGAGCTTCTCCTTCTTTGCTAGTTAGAGGAGGGAGCTGACAAAAAAAGATAATGAGGATTATTAAATCTGTTCAAGGTGGATGAGCTAATCTTCTTCCATTCCATCCGTTTCATTTCCATCACACTGGCCATGATCAGCCAAAAGAAATAAAAGCAAGCTACTGAATGCTTTGCTTAGCTACCACTTTGCAAAAACCATGTCAGATGATCTATGATCTATTTATTACATGAAAATTGCTTCAGTTTAGATGGCTTGGGGAATAGCATCTCATCCACTTACGCAGCCCTTCCACCTTTCTCTAACCATCTTTAAGCTGAGTATCTGGTATCTGGTTTTGTTACTCCACCCTCCTATTTTACAGGCAATTCTGCTAAATAGAATTCTACAAACTTCCAGAGATTGTTTTGCTTGTACCTTTTCTAGCTCTCTAACCACTCACTGTAATAAGAATTTATTATTTGAACACTTTGGGTGTTTCAGGCAGTGTTTGTATTCTGTGTCATTTAAATACCAGGCTGCCTGATTACTTATGAAAATACTAGTATCTGTTGAACGCAATGGCCTTTCAAAATATCTGCAATTTTGCAAGATTATTTGTGTCAACAGAAAACAGAAATGGAATGTGGTGGTAGCCAAGGGGGTGCCGGGAGCGGCAGCGCGAGGAGCTGCATGCAGTGCTCCAGGGCTTCCCTCCGGCTGGCGGAGCGGGGCGGGAGGGGTGATGGTGTTATTTAACCATAGCACTGCAAAGGTATAGTTTAAAAAAATCACTACTGTGTATGTCAGGAAATAAGAAGATGGTTCAGAGCCAATTTGCAGAGCAGATGTTGTACCAAGTACAGTACGGTTCCATTTATTTATTGTATTGTTGAACGTTGTGACTGCCATAGCATACAGGGTCTGCGCCGCAGGGCGACTCACCAGTACTTGAAAGGAGTAGGAGTCTGTGCGCACCAAAGTGCCGTACGTTCCCATGTCACTCATCCCCTCTAGAAGCAAACGCGGCTGAAGGGAGCTGTGGTGGTTACCTGGGCCAGGCGAAGAGCCCTGAGGTGGCCAGCCAAAGGGCCGGCTCGAGGAAGAGCTGGTTCTTGGCGGCGGGCTCCTGCCCGCTCTACAGCATGCTCTGCCCACCGAACCTCGGGGCTTGCACTGAGCTTGTCACTCAGCCCAGCGGGTCCCCGCGCGGGTGCCAGCGGCGGGGGGGACAGCGGTAACAATCGAGGCTGAAGCGGCTCCTCCTGCCGACAGCGTGCATCTCCCTGTAAAGAAATACTCCTCTTTACAACAGGGATGATAGCACAAAATGCATAACCTCCCCGGGGCGGAGGGACGAAGCAATAGGTATTTCATAAATAACGCCCTGCCATGCCTATAGGAAAAGCTCAGCTAGAGCCCGCTTGCTTTAGGGTCTCATAAATACCCTCCACCACTTTCCCTTTGGCGCGGCGGTTTCCACAGCTGAAGTCTGCTCGAAGCAGGTGGTCAGGGCTGTTTTGGTGCTTGTTTGGGGGAGCTCTGCAGCAGAATCACAGCTGCCATGTTCTCGTTTTCAACACGTTCAGAAAATAGAAACAAGTAGTCTTCTTTGTCGAGCTACAGACAGACACAATAAGCCAAGTTTTAAGGCTGCTTCAGTGTTTGTGGAGTTCTCACCAAGGGAAATGGTTTTTGTATGAGCAGTACGATTTCTCTGATTGCTTTTTGTGCTCGGATGGCAGCTTTGAAAGCTGTTGACACACATGCACAACAGACTTTGCCTTTTATTTTTTTTCTGCTCAATTGAAAGCAGCTTTTCTTTCCTTAGATTTATGATATCTTGTTTTCCTGAGTCTTAAAATGCTTTGAGAAAAGACAGAAAAATATATTAATTTTCCATGGGCAATATATTTTAGTAGAAAACTGGTGAATGCTTATGTTAAACCTAAACAATGCAAGCTGTTAGGACACGGAAATACAGTATTAACAAGCGTGCTTAGAAGAAGGTGGTTAAGCAATAGAGACATGGAACCAGCTCCCAAACCTGAGGAAATTCTCTGTAAAAGATTAACCTTACCTGTAAGCACATGCAGCAGGATGCATGCAAGATTTGTTTATCATGACCTTTAACAAATCTATGTTACCATTTGGAACCGAGTCCAAACTGGAGCTTCTGCCAGCTGCGGCTCCTGCGGCCACATCGCCGGCACTTCGGGAGGTGGCACTCTGCAGCGGAAAGCTCAGCTCTTCATTCAGTTCAGGGCTGACTTGCAATGGTTAAATGATTGTTCCTAAAATTAGGAAATTCTTCTCAATTCGGGGCATGATTCTGGAGCCCTTTATCACAAACCTAAGTTATGCCAATGCAGCAAAAAGAGATAGGCGCGCTTTGTGCGGTTTCTGGAGGAAAGGCCTGAGGATCTGTATACAATTTGCATTTTGCCCTTTGGCTTTCACATAATTAGGGACATCTCCAGATTTGTTTTTCAAATCGGGACCATCGGGGGAGGACAGTGAATTCCTGAATGAGCCCACAGGGCTGTGTTTGCCAAGGTGCAGGGCTTTTCCCAGGAAAGGAAACAAAGACTTCATTTTAGTTAGCTTTATAATGAGCCATTTAGAAAAGATGGGAGAATGTGTTAACAAAGAATAAACATAACAGGAACAGAAACATTTAAATTGTATATCCGATAGAATGATCTTCTGGGGTTTTAAGGTTTTAAAACTTCAGATGTTCTTGGAGGGGAAGTCAAGTATTCATTTTAGGGAAAAAAGTCAAGATGACTAACGTTGCACGTATTTAATTTAGCTCCACCAATGTTTATAGCACTGGACACACAGTGTTTTACTGCAATAAGATGAATATTTATTAACAATTCAAAATGATCTGTTCCAAAGCGTACAGTGCGCTCACAGTGATGTTTTACCACAGAAGTCCAGGTGTTTCCTGTCTGAGTTTGGAAAGGCTGCTAGCTTATGATACGGTTACTGAGCAATGCTTTTGTAAGTTTAACGTGCAGCAAAATAACGTTTTACTCTGCCTCATCCCTCAAAATGCAAATGGTTAAAAGTTTTAAATGCTGGTAGTGCCTAATCTAATGTGGAGGATGGACTTGAGAAAATCTATATAATATGCACAAGGAACTGCTGTTCTTTATTGCAGCATCTCTGCTGTAGTTCTCTAAGGAGTTTCACTAACATGGAATGGGAAAGTGAAGAACTCGATAGAAACTGAGATTTTCTACATTGTGCCTCCACCTGACATTTACGTTGATGGTAATTCCACAGCTGATGGCTGGTGAAGTTCTCGGTTTGGTGCTTTGTTCTTTTTTGAACAGTCCAGCTGGGCGCCTTGGGCTGTGCAGTAGGTCGCATTTCAGCCAAGGGTTTCCAGACTGTTAAGGCAACCTGCCTGAGCTGTAAAGTAGACCCTTTCCCCATATCCAGAAAGAATTTTAGTTATCATTGTACTTGTAGGAGATTGCAGTGACACACCTCTCCTTACCCCAGAGAACTGTGAAATTGCAAAAGATCAATTCCCGATAGCAGAGGTGAACAGAATAGGTCATGCCGGCACACTGCGGTCCTGCTGCCGGCCCATCCCTGGGCCCCCTCTGCCCACCCATGCAGCTTTCCTTCCAGGAGAAACAGGGGAGTAGGAGTAGGACAATAGGCACTCGGATAACATCCATGCTGTCCGGAGGTTCAGCAGCTGGAGCAACCGTACTCCAGGAGAGGAAAGCTCCCAAGGCCAACCGTTATCATACAGCCATCACTTAATGGGCTAGAAACCAGTGTTCTCAGTGACTGTAATCTTCATAAAATTCTACTTACATCTGAAACCCGTCATTATAGAGCTTGAACTCTAGAGTATATCGTGCCAACGTGTCTGCGTTACTAGTGTAGGTGTCCAAGCCACTGAATACATATCCCATGATAGGCAAGCTGACCTGCTTTTCCATGACACGTTCCCCAGATGGAAAACTTTACCTTAGGATTGTAAGTGCGTGCCGTGTTTAGAAAGTATGCTCCTCTATCTGTTTTCACAGAGAGGAAATGAGGTTTCTGTTTATTTCTGTTTAGCAGAGATAGGCTACTAAATCTCTCAGCCTGCAGATTTTCTGAGGAGCTCAGAGCTGTGCTGCTGTCAGCAGTTGTACTTCTGTGTGATCACCACATCACAACAGGGAGAAGATTTCAAGAGCATTCAGTTGCTTACAAAGTCCATTTCTTTTGAAAATCTAAGCTTGCTGGTAGCTGTTTGCCTTCTGAAATGGTAGGATAGCTGTCACTTTCTCAGAAGGACCAGATATAAGTGCTTCTCTGTGAAAAGGAACATGAAAATCACTTCCGAAGAGACATGACCAGCCAAGAGAAACCAATTAGTGCCAATTAAGCCGGCTCCCGGCTAAGCTAACTCAGTTCTGCAAGTCTTCATGAATGCATCGGTGGAAGCCGGGAAATGCTTCCTTCTTCCACAGCCACGTCTTGTGGCGGCAGCCCTGGCCATTCCAGCCAGTTCCCCTTCGGCCCTACGCCCAGAGCACAGCAGAGCCCTATTTTCTCCCGTCTGCTTCAAGAAACAACAAACTACACATTGCCGGTGAAGGTAAAGCTGAACTGTAAAAAACACTGTATGGGTAGGAGGGAGCAGAAATTTTGGACAAAGTTCTAAGCTGGGAAGTGAAGATATTATTAGAAAGCTCAATTTCTAAAAAAAACCCAAGCCCGTCGCTCGGGAGCCATCTAGTGCTGGCCTGGTCTCTGCACCGGGAGCACGCCCGGCCCGGGTGTCACCACTTCAGCTCAGACCTGGCTAAAAACTGAACAACTAAACCCAAAACTAAATAAGGGGACCCGTAACGTGTACGGTCAACCATCACAAGAGTTGGTGTCTGGTCCTGGAAGCCTATATGCATATAAATATTTTGGTTCTCCTGATTATTTGCATGTCAGTGTGCGCAGAACTTGACCTTTATTTTACATAGTAATTAACACATTGGCTGTAGGTAGTAATCAAATACAAGAAGGTGAAGAAACAGAATGCGCTTTCTGCATGGGTTTATGCAATGGTTAAATAGGTGGCACCGGAGGTAGGACATAGGTAATCCTATGAACTCCTTCCCCACTTATTGCCACTCATGTGCAAGGGATGTTCAAATTAAAAGATGTGCTCTGAGGACGGGAAGCAACATGTCTGAAGTTGGAACATGCTGGAGTTTTCCTAACTTCCACCAGCCCTCACCTCTCACTACTTCTTTTTCAGTCTCACCTTATAAGCTTTAATTTGTTATTCTTTCTTCACTTGGGAATAGTGGCTCTCAGGAGCAGAATTATGTAAAGCATACTCCTCCTTTTATCAAGAGCTTTATATTCCTTTTTTGTCCTAAAGAAGTCTCAGTAGGGTGTGACTTGTATTCATGTACTGTTGCTGAAACAAGAAAAGGTTTTTCTAAATGTCTTTTAGCTGAAAGTTCAGGAAAAAGGAACGGAGCTTACAGAAGCTATCTTCAGAGATTCTTTTCAAAAAAATATATGCATTAAAAGGTGTTTGATACAGCTGCCTATTTTCACTCACAACACAACAATCTACCTTTGAGTTAAAGACTCAGAGGTGATTATTACACTTTATTTTCCAAAGTGACTGTTAAGCATCTTCATACTGTTCCAGCCCAGCCACTCCAGAACGGTGGCTATAGCCCAGTCCCTGCTGTCCCGCCCGCTGCTGCTGCATGAATGCTCCTTTGTGCTAACTCATCCTTAGACCCAGCTTGTATAACGTAGGAAAAGGTCCAGTGTAGCATTTTACACAAAGAACTGCAGCTAGAAATCACCTGGCCCTGGCCCGTGTACACTATAAATGCTCTGCAGAGCTCCAGACCAAGGCTGGAACTGCAGCATCTCTCTCTGTCTTACCCCTTTGCTGAACACGGCTCAGACTGAAACAAGAGAAGAAAATCTTTGTGAAAGAAATACTGTTTTCAAAATGTGGTCTCTGATTATGGATGCCAACAATGTCACTATGAGCACGCTAGGTAGGACTAGGTATGTTCTGCCACGGAGGCTGAGCTGATGACATTAAAGCAAAAAAGTTTTTCTGTGGCCAGAAAAGCCAAATAACCAGTTTCTATAAATAAAAGCTCCTTTTCCGAAAGGATTTTCCTAAATCCTTTGTTTCCCTCTCCCACACGAGCCTCAGCCTTCCCTGTGTCCCCGTGACCATCCACCGAGCCATACCCAAACGCGCTGTGGCTTGCCCCGAGTAGGACCCGTGCTCCTCGGCCGCCTGGCTCCTGCCCTCCCCTGCCCCCTGCCCGCTTTCACGACAGCTGGGGCACCTTCTGGGCTTCCCGCCGTCTGTCAAGGTGGCAAAAATTAGCCCAGAACTTCAAAGGTTCCTGGGAGGAGACTGGAGAGAGCACATTCAGACAAGCCGCATTTCCCTGCTAAGTCAGGCTAAAAGAGACCTGGAAACATTTGTTGGGCACTGAGGAGGCTCCTCCTCCTCCTCCCTGTGGGAAGCGGAGCGTTTCCAGGAGAAGGGAAGTATTTCACGTACTAGCACTTATAAGGCAAAATGTCACGCCTAATGCAATTGTATGCTCCAGCATGTGGTGCGTCCCTTGGCTTTTGCACGGTGCTCTGCTCCGAGGCAGGGCTGCTGTGCCTGTTGGGGAGCAGCAAGGAGGTGCCCGGCGAGTCCTCCAAGAAAGAGCCGTTGCTGCGAGCCCTTGCAAACTCACCACTTGCACCGAGTTGGCCAGAATCAAACGAAACCAGCCCAGAAGGCAGGGAGACAGTGGCGCATCAGTCAAGGTCTGGGCAAGTCAACACAGAGTTGGCCGTCTTGGGCTTGGATCAGCGTCCCGCTATGGAGGTACCCCGCGGCGGGGCTGAGCTGGGACCGCTCGGTTGTTTCCCCGGCTGAGACGTAATTCCATCAGGTCTCGGGCGAGTGATCGGAGCTCAAGTTCAGAGCTGCTTCCAGGCAGCTCTGGTGAATAAAACCCCTCATTATTTCGGAGATCTACTAATTGTTTTTTTGATTTGGAACACTGGAAATGAGAACACCTATTTTTCTATTTTCGCTGACTCCGGCGCTTTTTGGCATAGGCACCCTGGGGAAGCAGTGATTTAGTCATCCAACCACGTAACAACGTGGGGTTTAATGAGTAACACATTTGTACTTTCCATTCTCAGTCTGAGAAAGGGCCTATAAATAAAGCATATTTGCCCTCAGATCAAGAAAACCTTTTTCTTAAATAATGTCATTAAATTTTAAATTAGATGTACAGGCAATTACTGGTGAAAATGTTAAATACTGGATAACCCATGAATATGACCTAATTTAATATAATTTTATAAATGCTTGAATTCAATTAAATAAAAACTTTGTATAACATTTAAACTGTTTGCTTAGTTTTCCCCAGAGCTCACAGTAGGTTACTGTGAGCCAAACAGCATTACAGCATTTGTTTAAAATGCCAAAAGGCTTAGGATAGATCCTATGCACTTCTAGCTGAATCCCTAGTCACTGAACAGCAATTTCTGGGCAGAAGCTGCTGTATTAAATAATTGCTAGCTAATAAATATCTTTTAGGCACGTTATAAACCTGGATGTTAAACCTGGTAGAGTAAATGAAATGTTTATTGCAGAAAAATACACAATTTGCTGTTTTAACCTAGGTGCGTTGTCACGGAAACCAAAATCTTTCTTGTGCAATAAAAAATCTGCTTGTCATCTGATTTGAGCCAGTTATTTGCACAGGTGGTTTTCTTAGCAGACAAGTACTTAGTAAAAACAAATCTATTCTTTCTCAATAGTTCCATTATGTGTTCCCACAACAATGTGTTTCATTTCACTAGCTTTGTAATTAATGATCCATTATCAACTAATTAAGTCACATTTAGATTTTATATGAGTTCATCTGTTACACAACGCTTGCTCCCCAATCCTCCTTCCTGGGTGTGTTAACCTTGTAAGAGTTTTAATTAATGGTGAGAATGAAGTATTGTAGGTGGCATGGTACTTCAGACAGGCTAAAGTAGTAACAAATGTGGACACGTAAATATATCCAACAATTTAATACCAATTTCCTTAAATGAAATAAAGCAGCAGTAGGAGTAACTGAAATCAGATTTCCAATCTGTACGTAAAACTGTTGTAAAATATTAAGTTCATATGGTTGCAGACAATGGAAACTGAAATGTGAACTACGCTAACAGTTCCAAAATGTCATCCAAAAGAAAATTCAACTTAATAGGCAACATCTTTGCTGTTAGGCCTGCTCCAGACCTCACTGAGATCAGTGAAAAGACGTTCATTAACTGATTTTGGATTCAATCCTGGATTTGCAGTCCTTTGGGCGGAGGCTGTCTCCATCTGCGGCAGCCCATCAGACGCTATAGCTGCTTTGTAAGCCCAGGTTGACTTTTTTACGGTATCATAGAAAGCACTAATAGTAGAGGTGAGATGGAAACAGGTAAGACAAAAGAAAGCTCTTTCGATCGTGTGGTATTTTCTATGAGGACGTTAAGACAGACTCAGATGACATGATGATAGAGTTTTAAAAATAATCCATGTATGATTTTGCCGACATCTTATAAACTATTTGCACTTGAGACTAATGATATCCGTAATCAAGCGGGACCAGGTGGACAATCTTTTCTCATTTCTCTCTTCAACTGATTAATTGATAGCAATGGCACTTACACACCAATTTATCCAGACTGGCAGATTATTCCCGAGACTCACACAACATCCCCACTGGGGCACCCACCCCTCGCGCACGCTCCACAGCTGCCCGCATTACGCCTTGTCCCGCTCCGAAGTCTCCCCCGTGGCCGCCGTAGCACGCGTGCAAAGTCTGTCATCCACTGACCGTAATGCCCGTGGGCACGTGGTACCATGACGGAGGAAAAAGTCGGGTTGCAGGGAGCTGGATGCGGAGCAGCCCTGCTGCAAGGGGCACTCGGTGGCTGCAGCGTAACCTGTGTCCATCCCTGGCCCGGGCGCATGTCCTGGGGTCCCCCCTTGGGGTGGGGTGGGCTGGACACAGTCCTGGGCACCACCGAGTCAGCGGCCCGTGCTGTGCGAAGCCCTGACTCAAGGTGCCGTTCAGCTGAAGGTGAAGCCCTGAAGAAAGAAATGGTGTATCCTACCTGGAGGGCTGGGGAAGGGTTAAATGTGACATTTCCCATTTGAAGCCATCAGCTCTTGAGCTGCTTTTCTAGGCAATTTTGAGCATCCTCTACAAACGAGAAGCTGTGCAGGATTTAAGGTTTCAAGAAAATACTCTAGGTAAATAACAGGCCCTTACACATTCCTTTGCAAATGTGGCAAATAGTGTGAACGGCTTTTTGAGACCGATTATACAAGTTATATGTTTAGTCTACAAACTGGGTACCGTTAACTAAAGCTCCTTTGTTTCTACTTGGAATGGCTTTATCAAAGATTTAAGAATCAGGTTTTATATGTGCAATGGAATGTTAAATCACGTGCAATGCGAGTGCCTTTGAAACGCAACACCTCACGGCACTTTAAGAAATGACGTTAACGATTTTATTCTATATGATCACTATTTGTACCAAATTTTGCACACTTATAGAGAACAGTGGGATATATATTCAGTATTGCATGTAAAAATAAATTTATTGTATTAATGTAAAAATGGACTTTACTCCCATACTAGAATATTACTGTCGATATTTCACTAGATGGCACTACAGTACTATGAACGTTGGAAGAACATGTAGTTCAGTTCCTCCATCCAAGAGTTTTATCTATAATCCAGTTTACTTCTATGATACATATTAGGTGTGATGGTGATGAGTATTACCATGAGCAAACGATGTTGAGATCTCGACTCACGCACCTTGGTTTGCTCTGTCCCACACATGGACACAAACCCATAGGTGTTGCACTGAGAAGGTCAAGAGCTGGAACACAATGGTGAGACTCAAGGGGAACAATAACTGGAGCGAGTATTTCCGTTCACAAAAGAAAAGAGGGGAAGAATCTTCTCTGAAGAGTGGAAGGAGCAGGAAAAGAACAAGTTTCAAATTTTTGAGAGAAATCAGGGAAAGAGGGAGCTGTGGCCAAAAATGCAACAACAGCTTTAACACATTAAAAATGCCAATAAACTTGGAAAGGCTACGTTTATAGAACAGAAATTCTACAAAAAGCTTAGAAAAGAGGAAAGACTTTCCAGATTGAGTTTGAGGGTAGATAAGAGGTACTCTAGGGATATTATATTTCCTTATCTTGGAGAAAGAAAGTATTCTGCCCATAATCTTGCGATTTCCCTGAAGATTAGCGAATAGCAAACTAGGGCCAGCTCTTCATCTGCTGTTGACTTTCATGGCTCCTCTGACTTAAGTGAAGTCACTCTGACTTAAAACAGATGAAGATCAGACCTCTGTAAGTTTGAAGTATTTATCAAGCAAGCAGATAATATCTTCTTTTTTTTCCCTCCTGAAGAATATTATTAAATTATGTGCACCGTTTAGGCATCCTGTATTTTCTCTAAATTGTATTAACAATGTGTTTTTTATTGAAGCACTCAGATGTTCCAGTTGTTACTTGCATTTTTCTTTAATTGATCTCATCCGGGCTAATGCATTGTATTTAAAATAGTAATTTGGTAATCCTAAGGTTCCATACACATGAAGCTAAATGTATAAACTGTGTGCTCTGACAGATGAGATTTGGCAGATTTAGCTGCAGTGGCTTAAGACATGACCGCCTCCAGCTGTTCACCTAATACCTCTCTGCCTTCCAGCATCAGCGTCCTCCAGAAAGGGTGACAGAATGGGACATGTGTCAGCACTTCAAGTGCCCCAGTTCACCGCCTGGCATTTCAGCCTAAAGCACTGATGCGGGGAGTGTGAAATACAGGAGTGAGCTAGACTGAGGTACGGCCACATGCTCCCCACTACAACGGCAGCAGTCGGCATCAGCACAAAGCAGACAGCCGGGGGTAGGAACAACTGCCACAGCTAAATCTGTCAGAGCTTGCTAATGAGAGCCAAAGGCATCGGCAGACCTACAAAAGTGCACGCTTCAATCCAGCCCAATTAACAAAACGCTCGAGCACCTTCTCAAGCTCATTGACTTCACAGATCTTAATGCCTAAACCAAAGCCTATAAAAACTCACCGACTCACCTTTGATCAATTCTGAATGAGGAGTTAAAATAAGGGTATTCCATTTTGTTATTAAAATTATTTGCAATTTTGTGGCTTCTGACATTATTGCAGTATGTCACATTCCTTAGTGCAATAATACTACTTTACATTAGCTAAGTGTAAAGACCTATCTTGTGAAGGCTGTCCTGCAGTGACGGCAAAGAGTCAGAAGGGTGGGCTGTAGATGAGTCTGAAGCATAACCTTGTTCTTTTTAGAAAAAAATGGCTTACACAGTATTTCCAAGCCTGGTAATCATGTTTTTCCCGTTGATTCAGTGGAAAGGAGTGTTAATCTTTTCCCTGAGATGCAACTTCCATTGTATGATACATGCTTTTAGCATTAGAACCGGTATTATTGACAACTCGATAAGTCTCTGAGTAAATAAAAAAAATGCTATCAAAATTGTAACTGCTGTATACATGTACTCAATTTACGTCACATGGCTGTCATACAAATCTCGATTTTAGCTCTGGAGGATTTAGAGGCAAGTGAAACTGAAAGTTTTCCCAAATTCCGCAAATCTGAGCCTGAGAATGTCAGTTTGTCTGTCTCTGGTCACAGCTCCCAGCAGGTCCTGAAATGTGTGACCCATCGGAGCCATCAAACACCATCATCTCAGGGGAAAATGCAACATGAATTCTCTAGTGTTAAAATCGTTCTTTTTAATCTGGCCCTCCTTTGACTTCTGGCGCACAGCGACTGAAGCCGCTGCCTGGCTGGCAGAGAGTACGTGTGATACTAGTTCATCTCCAGGGAAGTTTCCAATTAGTTCATGTCCAATTCAGACTGCTGAGACATGCATCCAGCCTCCCCAGACAACTTGTCTTTTTACAACCAGAAGCATTGACAAGTGGAGGAAGAGTGATTTAGCCATTTGGCCAGGATTTAAAGACTTTGTTTTGCAAACAGAATGCCTGGCTTGCAGAAGCGCCAGATAAATGGGTCCTGCTCCCACACACATTGACTGGGCTCGGTTCTAGCGCCGCGGGTTCCTCGGTAGGGCAAAATTAGAGGTGATGAAATTTTGATGTTTGCTTCAAGCCTGAGGTGGGTACTGACCCATTTTGGACAAAAGGCCAATGTAACTTGTGCTCAGGAGAAAGAAGCGATCGGTGCAAACGTGACTGAAGCAGCTCAGCGGTTTGGGCAGCCTTGGGAGCTGCTTTAGAGAGCAAGAGAGACGTAGAAGTGCGGAGTGGCTTGGTGCCATGGTTTGTTCCAGGTGGGAGCTTCCACAGCACTTCTCATTCAGCCTAAGTGGGTTCCTCTGGAAGTCAAAAGGAGCTTGATCATTGCTGTCACCAAGAGCAGGGTTAAACAGAAAGCACTTTTGTACCAGTATCACCTTCATACACACAGGTATAGACAGTTACTTCAAGTTGACAGAGAGCTTGTATAATAGAGGTATTTAAATAATAAGCCTCATTTATTTGGAAATGTTAACAGGGCTGTAACCTCATGCAGCGTGGCACATGTGAGGCTTGAGTGCCTGTTTCCCCTTCATTCTGGTACGTACAGTGTTATGTTTAAAATAATTATGGAAATATCAAAAATGGCTGGGGCAGTTGTGTTTCTTTACAAATACTGTAATAGAATTTGTTATTGAAGTTCATTACTGTGAACCCATAAATATTTCCATATTTTTATGAGCGTATCTGCTGGCCATGACAGATGCAAAAGCAGTCTGATGCTTGAAAGTGTCAGTAAATAGCAACAGTTACGTGCTTTCTATGTTTTAATAACAGTGTGTTTATTTAAATGTTCTCTCGGTAGTCAGCTGCATGCTTCTAAACGATCATTCTGGAGGTTGTCTCTCCAGACAGAGATATAGAAATATATTTGACCCACTTGTAATATATTGGGTTTTTCTTTATAATCTCATTACAAGTGTGCAGTGAACACAAAACCATAATTTACCTGGTGTTGTAGTTTCATTAAACATCAAAAGGGTGCTTGATGGAGTAGAATAATCCTATTCTGCATCCTTCATTGAACATCTTTCAGAATAAGTTTATTCATTTAATTAGAAGGTTTCTCTAAGTGAAGATTGCACTGGTTTTACTAGTCTGACCGAATTTGCATTTGTTATCCAAAGCACCCTCTATTCCACTGCGCTTATGATAAGTGTGTTAGAACACATGCTGCAAAATATCTCCACAAATTGGCACTTATTTTCAAAATTGTGTTAGTACTAACTCAAAAGTGAAGGAAGAGAAAAGGTCCATTACACTTTAAAGTGGAATTTTCCCTTCAAATCTGTGGATTAGTCATGGCAAACAATGAAATGTTTAACTCAACATTAAATGGGATTATTAAATATCTTTTCAAAGTGGAAAATCACATGCATTATTCTATTCCCAGCACAAAAGGACAGTGAATTCGTTTCTCTCTTCATTCAGTATAAAACAATGAATAATACCACGGGCGCGCTTCAGCCTCAGAGGACTCTGCTGAATCACATACACTGAAAACTATCTGGATTGTTTTAATATGAAGGTGACATTCTCTGTGATTAAAACATGGTATTGTTGTAATGATGGTGAGGCTTGTAAAAGTTGGGATGCTGCAAACTGCAATATAGTAAACTGGGGTATTGTAGCTAAAGCAAGTTGTAAGTCCCCATCCCAGTCCTATATGTAGACAAACAGTTTTGGAACGATGCTGTGCAGCCCAGGAGCCATAACACACAGTTGGAAGAGTAAAGCCATTTAATTTCCATTTTTCTCTTTTATGTGTCTGGCTTTTGGGAGTTTGACCTTTCTCACATCTAGATCGATACGTCTGTAACCATTAATTCTAGGAAAACCAGGACCTGTTTGTAACGCTAGAGATTAGGATATAACACATGGTCAAGTCTCTCCCTGCCGAAGAATGGATGGGTGGCTAACTAGACAGTTCTCTTCTTCATCAATGACGCTGGCTTCCCTGGGAAAGGGATGTACTCAGGCTATAGAGGTGCAGAGACGGATAGCTCTTCAGCATGCAAAACAGCAAGAAGGGAACGGAGCCGGAGTACCTAGCCCAAAAAGTAATGCATCACCTTAAAGCAAATTCTTTTCTTCCATGATATCTGACTCCCTCTCATGCCTGTATTAGGTTAGGTGTAAGGTTATTTCATGCACGGTATCAAATAAATTGCAGGCATTTTCTAGAATTAGGTATCTTTTCTCATGTGAGTAGTAGTCATCAATCAATAGGTAGCAAAACCATTGCTGAGCCCCACATTTATGGTGCTCGGGATTCTTACCCCCAGGTAAACATGTAAAGCTTTCAGCCAACTGTGCAAAATCATTTTTAAGGAAAAAAATATCAGACGGAAATTATGCCAGCCTAACAGAAATTGTCTTTCTATGGGCACCTGAAAAGTTCTTTGGAAGTAGGGCTGTTGGTTAATGAGGTCATTGGACTAGCCTTTGTAAGTGGCTGGCAGCCCCAGGGACGGAAGGAGCACCAGGCTTTCCCCTTTTGGCCCATCCCGCATTGAGCAGTGACAAGGTCACCTGAGATGTATTCTTTGGAGACTGCTTGAGAGAAAACAAAGTGAAGGGCACTTCCTAGATTTTCGTACTACATCTCATTTGCTAAGGGATACCTCTCAGGAAAACCTTTCCTTTGCCCACGGCTGGAGTCGTTGCAGTCCACACAGAACAACACTTTCTTTGATCGCAAAGTCTGCTTACTTGGCTTCGGAATGGTTTCAAAACTCTGGGCTTGGTGTACTGAAGTATTCCTGGGCCAGCAAGTATGAGGAAGTCTTTGCTGTGGTGCACCAAGTCTGGTGTGAGTGGGTTAAAAGATTTATTATGAGTTGAACCAGCAGCGCTAAGAACTAATTAGGGACTTTGCCGTGGTTTGTTCCGGCCATAGGGGTGAACAGCAAGAGATAACAAAGATGCCCAGTTGTGTTCAGGTGCTTGCTGCTTTTGTTACTGTAATTACTACTGAGAGGCAGGTTAGTATTTAAAATAATCTGATACTTTTGTTACACAAATCCGTATTAACCCAACAGAATGACTACGTAACTTGAGGGGATAACTTACGCATTAGTGAGACATAAGACAGTGGCCGAGTCACATCGCGTTTATTAGTGAGACATAGGACAGTGGCCGAGTCACATCGCGTTTTGAGGAGCTCTTAACAGTCAGTACAATAAAACTGCATTTATCCCTAACCAGATTTTTCTGCCCACCAGAACACACAGGGAGTGCCATAACTGCTTCTGCAGAAAGGAATTAGATGGAGAAAAAGAATTGAGTCTGTATGCAAAATATTTTGAACCCAGGAGATGTGTTTCAAAAATTTATCTTTTCATGGGATGAAATAAAGTTTAATCAATTCATTTTGTTCTGAATATTTCAGGGCAGGAAATACATCTTTATTTCCTTTACCAGTTGCTTCCAGTCACCTCTTGTGCTACCACTATTCAATGTCTTGGCTATTCTATGATCCTGTGATCTCCATTTCATGTTCATTAGAAGATTTCTCTCACTTAGCTTTGTGCCATCCCTGCATACGGCTGTGGCAAATAAAACAAGAGCAGGTACAAAGTCGTGCCAAAAACTCAGTCCTTGAGCTAAGAACAAGTTTTGGATTGAGTCAGCATATGTCATGGTTCGGCCAGCTGGTGTTTTTCTGGGGTGGCTGCCATCGTGTGCTTCAGCAGCTAAGCATTCACTTTTAAGACAGCGTGGGTGTAAACCCGTCTCCACTAAGTCAGTGGCAAAATTCCCATCAACTTCAAGGAGACGAGGGTGTCTTCTCAAGTCTCGGGGCTCAGTGTGGTATTTCTTCTGTGTGGCACACTATCTCAATGCTTTGTTTTTCCCATGTTCCCTGTGGATTATTTGATACAACAACTATTGGTCTATATTAAACCTTCTTTCTCTTTTTCTTTTTTAATTTCACTTTCATGGTGCTTCCATCCAGCCCTTTACTAAAAAAATAAAACGTTTAACACGAAGACAAAGTAAGTCTGTAGCCCCTTTGAAGTAAATCTTCAACATACAAATGGAAGGCCAGGTGCTTGAAGCTGTATCTAAAAGATGCCAAGGTGAAATAAGCTTTCAGAGAAATCAGAAAAGGCAGAATTCCTTGCAATGACATGTTAACTCTGAAGCGTAGTGGTAGTTCAAAGGGCGTTAACCCTCTGGGTATTGCTATTGTTCTTTCACTGCTGTGCAGTTAAAAATGAGACAAGCTGCACACATTTCTGTGAGTGGTCATGAATGAAGACTGAATGGCTAATGTACCTTCTGATGTACTGATAGAAAAAACTTTTATTTGACATTCTTTCTATATGTTGTTTCCTATATTTTTATCAGCTCTCTTTCTTAACCAAATCTGCTTGGTTTTGTTTGTCCCTGCGTGCTTGAGGTAAGATGCTGATGACACAGGAAGAGTGAATGTATAAGCTGATTTAATTAACCATTACTTATATTCTTTTTTCTGCATTCAGTGTTTTATCTTGCCCTGTTCATCATCCACTTGATAAAAAGTACCTAAATATTTGTCATATGTAATACGTATCAAACCACAGCTGAGTAGATGCTGAGCTAAGATACTCAGCTTTATAGCCTTGCCTCATGGTGTGGGATTTCCACCTCCATAGGGTGAGGACTGGATTAAGTTGGGCTGTTAGAGGGACCAAGCCTGAAGTAGCTGTGTTGAACCTGTCCCAGAGTTACCTACGTACGGCTACTGAGAGAAACAAATCTAAGTTTGTTTTAAATGGATTAGTCAAACTTCACTAAATGCTTGTGTCGACATTCTCATTTGGAATTAAAGCGGCCTTAATTCAGTTTCATTCACTTAAAAAATTGATTAACTGTATGGACAGAGCATTGCAAGCAATAATATTACCACGGCTTAATGAGTTACCATTCATCAGCTGACCGTCAATAACTTCTTGTCTATAAGCTCCCGTTCCACAAGAGTTGCAGGGTTTGCCTTCTAATCGTGAGGGGTTGACAGCCTACACTCGCTCAGGGCAAGCGGATAAGCTGACGGGTGGGAATTGTGTCGTCTCAATTGCCTTGAAAGCACACCCTGTCCTTCTGGAGTTTAGGCAAGCCCTACCTTTGTTGAGCGCTGTAGCGTGGACTTGTGTGCTAACAGCTCTTAGTCACGTTCAGGACCACCACGAGGAAACACTACATTTCAGGCAAACAGCATCCCTTGTGAGAGAAGGAAAAAAACCTATTTCTACGCCAATTTATGGGTGAAGCCTACACAGGCTATGTCACAGGACGGGGTGCAGGCAACAGGGAAAAGGGCCTATTGGCATAGCGTTTCCTAGCGGTACTACTCCACGGAAAGCCAGCGTGCCATTTTGGAACAGTGTATACTGCCCCAGGGTAGTTGGTATAGAGGTACACCCGTATAGGTAGCAATCTAGCTTTGCCAACAAGGTCCTTACTGTAGGCTGACTCACCCTACTGAGCAGAGTGCAGAGCAGGCGTACCTTAAGCAATGCTAAATTCAAAGCAAGCAACCAAGGTAGATACAATTGCAATTTCAGTTTTGCCGTAATTATTTCCAGTAAGTGTTCCCGTAATTTAAAAACTCTACAAAGTTGGCTATACAATGAAACAACTGTTTGTGAATTATATGTTTAAATTAGTTATGAGTCCCAGTGAAGGAAGTAAGACAAACAAGTGAAAAGCAAGCGCTCTGCAGGGCTTTTCAAATTATTGTCAAGTTTGGAAAATTGGGCCCACTGTGTCTATTACCCACTTTATAACAGTCATAACTAGATTGTTTTGTTTGTTGCACTGCTGGATACTCTCATGGATCTTAAAGCCTTGCCAATTGTTTTATTTATTGGCAATTTTGTTGAATGCCACGGTAAAATGAAATAATTTTACTTTGTTTACAGTGCCAAAATATGTTTTCCTGAATGACTGTTTTCAGCAGCCAGTGCAGTTAAGTAAACCCATGGTCCATATAGCACAGAGAGATTTAAGACTGGTACTGGTTATTTGCTTATTGCATTATCTTCAGATTTAAATCAAGTAACGCACAACTGGTTTTCAAATTTGGAAGCAGCTTTTCACTACTTTCTATCATACTCATATTGAGATAGACTCCTTGTATGGGGTTTTCTCCTCCTCATGGTCATCCGAACTCACTTAAGTACCCTCCTGTTCTTGGCACGGGCTCTCCAACCCAAGCGCAAGCGAGGTCTTTGGGGAGGGCAGCGTGGGGTTTGGAAATACATGTTTGAACTACAATAGACCACACAATTAAAAGATGCTCAGTCAGTCTCTGTAGGGATTGACCTCTCTTTTCACTTCACGTGGTAAAGTCCAGATTCAGATATCTTGAAAGGGACTGATTTTTGGAGATTGTTAATATCTAATGTACATGAACAAGTCACTGAACTAAAATGGTGTATTTGAGCACAAGCACTCCGACTCCTTTTGTCGCTCTTTCCCAGACTTCTTGGAAACGTCAGGAATAAACCAATTCAGGAAATACGTATTCTGAAGAAAAAAGGGTCTTCTTGGATCAGCAAGAAGCAGGCATACAAAATCATATTCACACATGGAAAAGGCACTCAATACAGAGAAAGACCTAAAACCCCAGAATGATATGGTTCGGAGCAGCTGGCGTAGAGCCGTAGGAGATGTGAAAGGTGCATGAGGAAAGCAGGGGCATTATCCGCAGAGAAGTAACACCGTACCGTGTGGTAGAAGCAAGGACACTGGTGTTTTAGTTAGATAAAAATGACAGAATCAGTTGCTGCTTATGAAAGTCACCATAGGATTGATTTTTTTTTAATTCATTCAGCTCTCCTTTTATCAAGTACAAACCTGTTTCTAGTTAGGCTGTAAGAAATTTATCATTTTAAATGAAAACATTCCAGTAAATCACCCCTTTCCCACCCTTCTCTCTTCCCCAGAACTCACCTAATATCAAAACACAACCAAAGAGGGAAAAATGAATCTAAAAAAAGAAGTCTGCTCATCTATTCATTGCTTTAAAATAGGCATTGTGGGGTCTTTGCCATTATCTGTGGCAGGCATGTAATGGTGGAAAATTTTAAAGGTCCCATCTGGCTCCCCAGTACATTTGTTCTAATTGTGAAAAAGCAGGGATATTCTTGCCTCTCATTAGTATAAGCTTACTTGCCTTAGTTTCTTTCTCATAATGACATAGGTCAAAGAGGACACACCTTAATGAGAATCTTGGTAACATAAACAGGAAATATGGTTCATTTTCTTATCTTCACTTGCAACTCGAAACTTCATGCCCAAAATGAAAACACTGATTTTCTTTAATTCATTTTTTGCTTTGTCTTTCTCTTGGGCCTTTATCTATTAGGCAGAGCAATTATAGGATGTATTTTCATCATAAGTATTAATATTCCCATTTATGAATTAATTTACCAGCATAGGAGCAAGGAACTAAAGGACAGTATAATATGAATTCCTTGGTTTTATCTCTGGAAACAGTTGTTTTCACTTCTTCAACCCACAAATTAAATGGAAAGGAAGAATTGCATAGAGTCAAAGCTATTTAAAGTTGAGATGATCAAAAAGAAAGGAGCAGGGCACTTCAGCTTTCTGTCAACACATCTTTTATATGCATCGCCTTCATATAGTCATACGGAGGCCAAAGATAACAATTGGCCGTATTTTCCCTATATGCTGGGAAAGCAGAAAAGGGGACGCTGTTCCAAGCTTGTCATTTTATTTCTTACGTACAGAAAAGCACGCACATTTACGAGGCGCTCAGTCACCGTGCTATACAAGCGCTAAGCTATGAATACAGGAGAAATAGAAATAAAATCAAAGAATCCCTCTTTGATTTTACTTACAATGCAATTCAACATGCATTGCTTGGCTAGCGAAAACTGGCACTGGAAACAGAGCGATCTATTCTCTCAGCTGAGAACCGGGTGAGGGTGATCAAGTTGAAGCTGGAAGACTTGGCCAAGGCTATCTGGGTTAGGCGCATTGCTCCTAACCCCACAGGGCACGTCGTTTGGGGCTTGGCTGCTCAGTATTACCTGAAGTTAAATGAAGCGCTGCCCTGTCTCAAGTTCATCCACTAATTCCTGGTCCAAGTGTAGCATTGTTTTATATCGCATGTCAGAAGCAGCAGCTTGAGCCAGTGAAGCTCACAAGCAGCTTGCACAATCCTTTTCTTCAGCTCAGGTGTTATTTCCATAGGAGGGCTGCTCTCCTTCAAACTAAGCAAACACAATGATTTCTTTAACAAAAACTAACTCTCCTGTGAGGACATGCCAGAATATGTTGCCTATTGTGCAAAAAGGTTTAATGCAACTATTTTCTTATGCTTCTCATGCTCTTGTTGATCCTGGGATATGAAACAGTTAAAGTAACATATATCAAGTTGTTGCATATTTATTACCCAGTGCAGAATATCTGCACTTTTTTGAGGAAAACTGCTGAAGGTGAGAGAATTTAATCCACTACCACCTGGGGAATCTGAAGTTTCACAAACAGGATTGCACACATGTTCCTCCATTGTGTTGTATTTCTGTTTAGTTGATTGAGAATACTTTAAACACAGCATGTTAGTTCCAGCAAGCTTATCTGAGGAAGATCAGGTGTGCTATTTAAGCCACTTTCTGAAGCAACTCAAGTGAAAGGTTAGCAAATGGTCAAAACCAGCACTGCAGCTGTGAACGCCCTAGCTTCAGAAAATCAGGTCTGAATCCAAAAGTTACAGTTAAATCACACGGAATCACAGAATCACTAAGGTTGGAAAAGACCTGTAAGATCATCAAGTCCAACCGTCACCCCAACCCCACCATGCCCACTAAACCATGTCCCGCAGTGCCACGTCCACATGTTCCTTGAACACCTCCAGTGATGGTGACTCCACCACCTCCCTGGGCAGTCTCTTCCAGTGCTTCACTGCTCTCTCAGGAAAGACATTTTTCCTAATATCCAGCCTGAACCTCCCCTGGCACAACTCGAGGCCATTTCCTCTTGTCCCATCACTTGTCACTTGGGAGAAGAGACCAACACCCACCTCCCCACAACCCCCTTTCAGGCAGTTGTAGAGAGCGATGAGGTCTCCCCTCAGCCTCCTCTTCTCCAGACTGAACAACCCCAGGTCCCTCAGCCGCTCCGCATCAGACTAATTAAAGCTGATCTCTTCACAACAGATACGTTTACAGATACATCTATTTTAGTTGGTAGAATACCAAGTACCTAACTATGTAAAACTGTCTTTTCCTCATTACGTACATTGCCTTGGGAATAACTACAAAACCAAGTAGGTCTATGTGCACTACATTTCTTGCAGTTTGTCAGGATCAAACTAACTCATGTTTTTAAGCATATATTTTCTGCATATCTTATATACATGATGTGTGCTATGAAAAGTCAAACCAGAAGGTTGGCTATGGCTTGATACAGAAGAATGTAAAATTTTGCATGAAAAGTATTCATTTTTCTTCCTTTCTGGTGAAAAAATGGTCTTCGAATGCTTGCATTTGGATATTTAAAATAAATGTCTTCCCAATCAAATTGCAGTTTAATTGAGCTGAAATTAAATGCTAAATACAACAGCTATAGATTTTTAATATGCTCCTTCAAATCACTGCCCTTTAGCATAAAAGTAGGTTACTGTCACTTTTGGGAATGGCATCATCCCATGAAATCAAGTGGCAAAACCTTACCAAAGTCACTTTTTCTCTGGCATTTAATTGAAGAGCTAAGTACACAATCACTGCATGCATTTTCATAAAGCTACTCGAGGGATGATATGCAAAAATAATTTATGTCTGCTTTATGCAAGGTCATTAGCACTCATACAGAACACCAATAATGACACTAAACCATCTCATATACTTATTATGTTTGCATAATACAGTAGTTTTGGTGAAAAAAAGAATTTAATGGCAAAGACTGTGTCTTTTGATATAGAGTATTTAAAGGTTGCTGATGTTTTGATGGAATTATTTTTGTGCGATGTTTAGTTTGTATGTGAATTGCATTAAAATAGACTCATAAGTGAAATTTCTATACAATTTTAAGCAAATTTTAGCTTTAGAAAAAAACAGCTGTAGCCATTAAGTGAAACAGCTCTGTACTGTAAGAATGGGTTTTGCTCCACGAGGATGACTTTGTGGGCTTGTGTGTGTTCTTTGCTTTTGGACTGCTACATTCTTTATGGATGATTAGAGCATGTAGCTGAAACACAGACTTTATCATGCATACCTTTACAAACACAGAATAAGAACCAGACTTTGCCCAGAAAGATTACAGTTTAGGCAGATAAATAGGATGGAATCTTAAAATAAAGGCAGAATAATCTCATCCTAAAACATGATGAAGAAGTAGAACTGATACAGGACTTGCTACAAAAGCATTAATTTGGTCAGATAAAAACGGTTAATTTTTTTCCTTCCTTTTAAAAACCCCCAGGAGCTTTAAATTCTCTTTTTGCACATAGCCATCACCGCCCCAAGCGATTAGGCAGTTTCCTTCTGCCTAAGCCAAGTTGCAAAGGCAAAGCATTCCTTGCTTGAGTCACCTAACCTGAGCAGGTCAGTCTGCTAGGTAGGCTCATTCCATCCCTATCCCTACTGATAGCATTGGGTGCTTAAAAAAATGTAGTTGACTTGGTTTATTTTTAAAATAATGCAGCTAATACTTTCATAATAATCTAGTCTTTAGGGTACTCAGTAAGAAACCTACGTGCAGTACTCTCCTCAAATCCACACTCTCCACAAACAAGAGTAATTCCTTATCCTTTTGCATAGGAAAAGGGAATGAAAATGCGTTTCTGTCTGTCCTGCTGAACTTGTGACTCGCACCGAGTCAGATTCTTCCTAATCTGGGTCCTCTTGGATATCTCTCATTATTATACTCATCACCATTTGTATTTATGCTTTTAACAACGAAGGTGGCGAATGCCGTGAGTGTTACACCGAAGCTCTCGGGGCAGCAAGCACTGCCTCTGCGCAGAGCATCTTCTTCCCTCAAATCCCCCTTAGGCCGCTGTGCGCACTCAGACCCACGCGCGTGGTGGAACATCCTTCTCCCACATCATCCTGCCTTTGCATGTCAGAAACGCGCATTACAGAGTGGTTGTGATAGGCATCCACTGGGGCCGTCTCACCCATATCGTACTGGCCGTGAAAAGGCATCATCTGCTAGTTAGATCCATACAGCGTGGGTAGTAGTAAGACTGGTAATATGCAAGGCTCTGTATCTCCTTGTCCGTTATCTCAGCCTTTTTCTTACAAGCATGCACATCCTTCACTACCTGGCAGCTGCATCCGCTCATCCGCTCTTCCTCAAGACTATCCATATTCACTAAGATAAAATCTTGTGGACAAAAGTGGCAAAGCAGTATCTCACATGCTGTTTATTGTTAAGGAGGTATTTAATAGCTTCTAAATTCATTTAAGAAAATGGGAGCAGTGAGTCACATGTAATTATTCCCAGATAGATCATTAATTACTTGATAAAGTTTCTACATAATGCTGCCTTTTGCTTTTTTGCTATAATGATGGGTTATTTCTCATTTATCTCAGTTTGCTTGTCAGTTATTCCAGTTCCCTTTCATCCCCTATCTGTGACATGTATGTAAATATTACAGATTGAGATTGATAAAGGTTTAAAAAAAAAAAGCTGTTACTTTATTGGATTACAGAAGAGTTTATGAGAGACTCATTTGATTATTGTGTTAGAATGGTACCATTTGCACCAATACAAGTATGGCTGGTTTGGTACCTAAACGGTAACTGCATTTTTCATAGGTTTTCAATTCGGCTTTAGGAATTTGAGTTTGTGTGAGAATGCCAAACAAAGATACCAATACAAAAATTACATTTGAAACTAAAATTGCTCTTAAAAAAAAAGTTCACCTGGTTACACTAGGCTTTTCGTTTAATCACAGCTTTAGATGAAGTCCTCAGAACTTTAAACATGCATTAAAAAGAAAGAGTGAGGCTGCAGGTGCATTTGAGCTACACGTTCCGTAAGAACAATCAGTATATGGGCTCGAGCAAATTAATGAGACGGATGTGCCAACTTAAATGGCCATCTAGATTGATGGCTTTTTCTCCTTTGACTCTTTTGAGACCCAACCTCAAGAGTTCAGAAAGAAGGAGAAGCATGAGAGGCTGAAACTCAAGGAAAAGTCATGAGTTCTCCCTCGTTTCTATCAGTTTCCTAATTTTACTGTTGAACTGGTTGGGATATCCCATGGCAACGTGTCTCTTTGGTGCTGCTTAATCTACCACCTGCTGTGTCTTCACACATTCCTCCCAATACAAGTTAGAGAAGAGCAGCAGTCCAGAGAAGGCACGCCGCAGCACCGCTTTCTCAGAGGTTCCGTTCGACTGCAGGTAGCCCCTAGCTGTATTGCCTTTGGAATTCACCCATAATCAGAATATCTGTGCTAACGTCTTCCACACACCGGGCTGACCCAAGTAGGTGTGTACGTTTTATACAAAATAAAAAGAGCGTCAGGTAGTCGGACGGCTGGCAATTTGATGGATCTTTGCAACCAGCACGCTGATATGCCCATATGATTGAAGGGTCTGACTAGGCACAGCTCCCCAGCAACACCTACAGAAAATCTGAAGCAGGGTAGTGATAACTTGCTCAGTAACAGCGGGTGAATTCTGGGAATAAATTTATCCTCCTCCATAAACACTTGGACATTTATCAGTGCAGGCTGTATTCGTTCTCTGATACACCCGATGCTGTTGTGGGTTATTACTAAGTTAGTATTGTCCTGCCAACTAAAACACATCTAGCTGAAATGTTTTACATTAGCTTTACTGTTCCACATCATACTCTTTATTTCTCTGTAAATAAACAAAAATAGAAGAATTACCACGGGGAAGTGTAGAGAGCTGAACTCAAATGTCTTTACTGTGTTTGAGTCCTAACTGTTCCCAGTATCCCAAAGGTTGTATACTTCACCCTATGGCAGTTGATAGTTACAGCCATACCATGAGGGATACGTTGCTGTTTTAGTAATCATTTCAAAGTGTCTTTCTTCCGAGAAGACAGGAAGAATCATCTGCTGTCGTGTGAACTGGTAACGCGACAATCATGCTTGTTGCAGCGTTGCCCTACGGCTGCTGACAATTACTCTGCAGTTAGCTTAGTGCAAAGCTTAGTGGGATGTGTGGCAGCAGCGAGTCTTAAAACTGTCTGCAAAAGCTAAACAAAGCTTAACGAAGTTAAACATTTGAAAAGACACCCAGTCGTTGTCACCAATAAGCAAGCTCAGCTCTCTGTCCAAGCTTCAGGCTTCTTGGGACTGAACTAAAAGTCTGAGTAGACACGACTCAGTGTTACAGCACCTTCCAGTCAGAGAGGTTAAATGATGCACACGATCACAGGCTTTGGGACTAGGCTCAACTACTAATTCTTGGTTGTAGCACCTTCGCAATGGTCGCTGAAAAGTAGCTGTCTGCTTCTCACGGGTTGTTTTCAATGCCTGAATTATTGAGTAGATGCCATGACATTGTAAGATTTATAACATCTTGCAAATATTTTTGCCAAAATGAAGATTCAGAAATTCCGATACAAAGTCCGTTCTTCCTGCAGCACGGGTGTATGGCATAAATGGCTTACTTATATAGCCCATATAAATGGAATACAGGATCAACCTTAGATAATGAACCTAGGCATACTTGTTTGCATCACCGATGTTCGAAACCTGAGGACCATAGACAGTGAAGTGGGAATTAGTTCGGACCAGCAACCGAATCCTAAATTTGTATTCTAGCCTGGGGAGTTAATGCAAATACACCTCACTAGGCTATCAAAGCTTAAGGCATATTTCACATTTTCTGGTCAAGGTAGTAGTGTTTTGAAAAATAACAAAACCAGAATCTGTCTCACCAGAGTTTGATGAAGTAAGATGCCAGCTCTGGGAAGCGGTCTGCTTAGGCTGTGGCACTGATGCTGTTAGCCCTGCCCTACACAAATTAACATTTCTCTCAGTCACAGAGATAATCTCTGATGTAGTGGTCATAAACTAAACTAAGTGGAAGCGTCTGAATTTTTAGACTCTTTGATCCTTTCTTCAGGTTCTCATGGGACACGTGCGCTCCCCAGAGCCTGATGTGAAGGCGTTTGAAGTCTACGGAAATCCTTCTTTGACTTCATACAGCTTTGGACTTGGCTGCTAAGGCTGTGGCTGTAGAAATGTGCTTCATCTCTCTGGATCGACGTCATCAGCTTTGCTTGCCTTTTAAGGACAAGCTCTGGTTTTAGGTTATCTCAGTAGGATATGAAGCAGCCAGAAACAGAACAAACTTCCTCCCTCATTACTTCACTACAACTACACTACATTACTCCCCATTACTTCACTACAACTTGCAAACGGGTTGCTTTGGAGCAGTAGGGTAATACTTTGGTTTTTAGCATCTTGGCTATGTTTTAAGGATATTGCTTGCTGTAGGATTTTAATGACATTCCCCAGATCCTGATCCAGGCCCACCCAGCCCCATCCCACAGGACAGTGACAGTCAGCTGGAACAAATTTCAGCAACCACTGACCTGGGATAAATCAAACCAGTAGCCTTGAGATAAAACACCTTTTCCAGTTCCCAGCCCACAATCAATCCATGGGTTTAATACTGTTGTATATAACATGTGAGGCTTCACAGCTGATTAGCAGAACTTGCTTGTAAGAGGAGCAGAACTTCCCAAAATCATATTTGTGGAAGTTTAATACAGCCCTCTTGTGCGTTAAATGCTATGTGGCACACACGTTCCTCTGTATGGGAAGAGTGTTTTATGTATTTCATGTTAATGACTGCAATACAGTTAGTAACAATTTATACCAAATTTCACTTTAAATGTTCTAAATATGCTATTTTTTTAAAAAACATACTTTGGAAATATTCTAGGGTCCAAACATTTTATTGTAATAATATATCTGTCACTTTATGAGATGAGCTGACTTAGGGCTAATTCAGTACACGCAAAAGTTAATGTAAATCATTAAATTGATTTCAAGGAGGCAAATATTTCACTTTGAGGTCTGCTGTATTAGCATCCAAGTTTTAGGGCATAAAATATATTTTTAGATTAAATCTATTTAAAACATTTCCGTTAAAATATTTTCATGTTAACTGTTAAAATTCTAATTCTAGGGAGCTAACTGCCACGTTACACTTTAATAATTACGGTACCTTGATTTGCATCACTGGTGATTTGTAGAACGGTGCCATTATTCCAGGTCTGGCTTTGTGTGCACTCCAGCCTGCTGTCAGGTGTGCTACAGCTTGCCCCCGGAGCAGCAAAGGTGGGTGTAATGACAAGGCTGTTGGTGGGACAGCATTCCCTGGGAGCTCTGGGTACTTCCGTGAGGATTCTGAGAGAGTGGTGAAGCACTGGAAGAGGCTGCCCAGGGAGGTGGCGGAGTCACCATCACTGGAGGGGTTCAAGGAACGTGTGGACGTGGCACTGCGGGACATGGTTTAGTGGGCATGGTGGGGTTGGGGTGATGGTTGGACTTGGTGATTTTACAGGTCTTTTCCAACCTCAGTGATTCTGTGATTTAAGTTAATATTTCTGCCTTCCTCAGCTTTCCGTTCTACCCATTCTTCATATTTTTTCTCTTCATCCTAAAGTTGTTTTTAATAGGATGGGGTAAGGAGGACAGAAAATAATCTTATAGTGACCAGTAGCAATAAAGTTCGAAGTGGATGCTTTCACTTTAAAAAGGAATTACTCATTTCCTTTGTGGCAAAGCATTAAGAGCTCACATAAAGCAGCCCCCTCCTGATGGCGAGGACTCTGATTGCATATATTTGCACAGAGTTAAGCATGGACTATGTGTGCAAGGTTTGATGGAAGTAAACAAGCAAGAACTGTAATCAAGTGGTGTACAAGTATAAATCAGTTGATCAGGTCATAACTGTGATTTTAACCTTACGGTCTTTGGTTTAATAGTGCTAAACTTTGAATTCAAGCCTTACACGTATGTCTTCGCTTACCCTCCTGGAGCAGTAGGCATGTGTGCTCTAACTTCAGAGGATTAAGAACCATCTTGTTTATCTTATAGCTCATTTCACAGCTTGCTGCCTTTATACCTGAAGATTCACCTTTGCGGGTTTTTTTGCTCTTTCCAGTCACTTAAGAAAAATGTATTTAAATAAAAAAAAAATTAAAGAAATAAAGGGCCTTGAATGGTTATACCCCATGCTGATTGCTTTTGCTTAATGGCCTGTTTTCTGAGCTTTATAAAACGACAACTTTGAACACAATAACGGCATTTGCTATATGGTTGGGACTGGAAGAAAATTATAGGCCTGAGGCATTTGAATGCAGCCATCTTTTCTTTTGATTCATTTCTGAAAAAGAAGCAAGGGACTATATTTACCACTGTCAATAACATTTGATTTATTATTTACTATGTGTCATGATATGTAGTGCCTTAAATTTACATTCCAGCTTTAACAGGAGGAGAGTTGTGACATAAATTATTTTTCACCATAATAATAATGGTTGATGTGTTGGAAAACCTCCCTGTGTGGTATAACACTTTCTAAATAGCTGAACACTATTTGATAAATATTTGTTAAATCTTTTTATTTTGATTTTTGTTTTTACTTCATTAGTCATTCAGGATCAGGTTCATTGCTTGTTTCTCTTTCACCGCCTATACGAGATGACAGTAGGAAATGAAAGACAAGGCCACTTTATTTTTGGAAGCTACGTGTAAAGGTAGAGGTTATTTACACTATACCACCGGAGACTGAAGTTTTGGTTTTGGAACGTGCTGGCCCACATTCTCCAATAGCAGGCGAGCTGAGTTTGGCGTAAGTCCAAAGAGGGAAGAGCAAATACGGGTTCCAGCTATCTGGAAAGTCCTCTCGGATCTCAGAGTGGTCTTGCTGACAGTGTAAAACAGGGCAGTACCCACGAGCTGCCTTCATGCCACCTGAATGTGCCCTCAGACTCTTCCTTCTGTCTAGAGTAGCTCAAAATCATTTTCCATTTTAGCACTTTATAAATAAGTAGATAGCTGTAGCGACCCACAGACCAAATGTGTCTCTGTAATAGCGAGCCAGCGTAATTTTTAAAGAAAGGCTGTGATTTCCTTTAGCAGTAACTGCATCTTTCAAAATAGGTGTCTTATACGCGGAATGGTTTGCCCAGTTTGGATGTTTGTGGGAAGGTCAGGCTTTGAACAAAGGTGGTAGGAAAATATGTGGAAGAATTTTACAGGATTTTCAAAATTATTTTTAAAATTAACTGACGTAAAAAGTTGAATGTTTTGGTCCTGAAAGAGGAAAAGGAGAGGCCCTCCTGGATGCCTGAAGGAGCAGGTGGAACTAGAACCTCACTGAACTTCAGGCAAAGGATGAGAGCGTGGAGCCCCTGAGGAGAACCTGGGCTTTAGGCCAGCTGTACAGGTAGCGGTTCTTCTGGTTTAGCGGAGGATGCAGGGGGTGACCTGTTACTCATCTCTAGCCCTCAGGCTGCTGGCTCTACCACCAAATTAGACCTTTTAAAATAAATGAGTTCCATGTTAGATACTAGCTGGGGGGGTTTTGTTGGGCTTTTTAAATTTTGCAGTCTTAAAACTCCTCCAAACCTCAGTATTTACAACCTACTAATAATGCCACAATATATGTATTTTTATTAGACTTTCTATTGAACGCTAGTCTAATACCTTTGCTGTCTTTATTTATGATGAGATTGTTTCCAGCTACTGTTAATTTATTTTACACAGCCCATGATGTAATCGTTAAGCAGTTGTAATGAAGATTGAAGGTTTAATAATGCCAAGTGTTACAAATTTCTATTTAATCATTCCTAAATCGATTAGTTACTTTCACCCAAATGCTGTGCCATTGAAACAGAGAGAGCTAAAGATACAAACCACCGTGGCCAGTGTTTGATAAATGCTCTTTTGGTGCAGTGTAATTGAGTTATTGAATTTACTCATCTTCCAAATGATGTTTGCATTGTCTCAGCCATATGTGTTTAGGGCCAGGGGAAGGTCATTAGGAGCTTCAGACCGGGGGCATGTTTGGGTTAAAGTGATTTTGAACAGCCAGTGTTGAGGTTAGTCAATTAAAAGAAATAGCACAGAGAGATGCTACAAAAGGGCATGTTGTAGGCTGGTCAGTAGGGAGGTCCCAAAGGCCTGTTTAAAATAGTCTAAAGATTCTGTAAGTAAACGTCTACTCCTAGCCCTAGGCTCTTTAGCCGCTGACAAATTGCTGTGTAAGATGTCCTTCGCTTAAAACAGGTTTCAGCTATGAAGAAATTTCACACTTTCCTGGCTACATATAGGAGAAGCCTATAAAGGCCAAGGTAAAACATGACATGGTAATACCTTTCGTATATATAAACACACCCTTAAATGAACTTCCTTAAGGGAAGATCAGGACTGCAGGTGAGACACAGAAAATGTACCCAGGGCACGGCAAATTCTGCGGACCTGTGTTTGGTGGCAGGGGACATCCTGGGCTGGTTCGGTGGCTCATCCTTAGCGCGTGTGACTCGTCACCGCTGAGCCCTGCGTAAAGATCGGCTCCGTATTCAGGGGATTATTAGTCCAGTATGATTAAGCTGTTTCAGAGACACAGTTCAATAGATAATGTATTTATGTCCACATCCTGGACACAGAGCTTGGGAGTGCTTTGTTCTCCCAAAGAGTGCATCATTTCTATTTCAGACTGCGTGCTGATGACCGCATCTCTGTGGTGGGAAAGAAATGGGTGGGAAGATTCCCCTCCTAATGAGAGAGCACCTCTCCTGAGTGACCGAGTACCAGCAAAGATTTTCAGGGGACCTGATATCCTCTACGCTGAACGGAGTCACTGGAAAGAGTAAAATCTCTCTTGCAGTGAAAAATGGGCCCACTTTATTTTTAATACTTGGCTAGTTGCTGTATATAGAGACCACTTTTTAGTTCCAAAACACTGGAGAGAGGCTCGTGTTCTCTAATATTTCTGTTGTGCAATTCTTTAAAAACCTGTTGTTTCATAAATGCACTATTCCATATTTGATTTCTGTCCTCTAAACACTATTTAAATCAGAAGTAATAATTTCTAATCCTGTAAAATGCCCAAAGCTTAAATCAATAAACATTTGATGAATACATAACCCGAGGACATTGTGTTTGGCTGATAAATGATAATTGTGGGAGTGCCTGGCAGCTTTTGTGGTTAAACCTTTGCTTTTATACAATTAAATGACTGACTCCTTCAAACACTGGACACGCTCTTAATGATAATTGCACGAGGAGTCAGAGAGCTTACTGGGGACAAGTGAAACAAAGACCTTTCTCTTGGTGCCTGTCAGTGATCCGCGGGGAAGCCGGGGTGGTCGGGCTCTGTGTGCTGCTTCTCTGGGGATCTCAGGACACTCTGCCCAGGTCCTGTGCAACTTTTTGGGTCACCACTCATGTCGTGTCTCCAGTATCCCCTCTGCGTGCCTGCCCAGCTGCAATTCAGCTCCTGCCATAACCTCTGCCCGGAGCCATAAAGTCCCCAACTGACCCGAGGCTGGGAGAGCGTTCCCATGGCAAAGCAGCACTCCGGTCTCAGGGGGACACATAAAACACGCCAGGGCACATCTGCACCCAGTGGTACCCTAGAGACAGTGGAATCCTCCACAGTCATTTATGGCCGGTTTCTGTCATTTTATGAGATTTGAGCCCAGTAAAGGGACTATATGATCACTATAATAATATACAGACCGTAGGATTGCCTCCTGGAAGCATTATGTGTTACTGTGAATGTATCTCAGTCATACGTCAATACCAAAACCCCATCCCTCCACTGTCCACCCCCTCCAGCCTTCCCTGTAATTTTCCTCATGTCCCGCAAAGCCACCCCAAAGTATACACATACATGCAGTTCTTCATCCTGAATCTACCCTGTTCTAGAAACTGCACCTCCAGTCAATCAAACCTGGTTTGTGTCGTGCACAGTTTGAAAAGGAGAGGTGTCATTGCACGCAGAATGGTATTCTGTCCTGTAGTTGGTAGCTGCTGACTCATTTTCAGCCTCTGCAGTTGCTCTACCATATGCCAAATTTGTAAAATCTTGTTCACTGGTGTTTTTTTCCTCCCTTCACCAGAGAACAGCTCTTTAGGGCAGAAACACAGAGCTGACAATTACACCGCTTCCCGCTGTGAATAAACTGTAGGACATCCCTAGCCATCAGGCTTTACAGGGAGACTTAAGAAGTATCTTTAGCCTTTCCTCCCTGTGTTGATGAAGTTACAAAGTCAGGCTCAAGCAGTTTGACCGTAAGACTAGAAATCAGCCAGGAAAAATTATTCTGGTTTAACGTACTGTGGTTCACTCCTGCATCACTCAGGCAGAAATGATGGAAAAAAAGTGGGAGAAAATGAAACACTAATTACTTTTCTCTTTAATGATCACTGGCAAAATAAAGAGAGCATTTCGAGATTCTGGCATATATGATATTGTGTGTGTTTATTTTCTGTATTATTCTAGCCCCAATGTCACCCAGACCACATCTCACATGACAAGGAGCAATTAAAGGAAAATGTGTCCAGGCTATGCCCCTGCCAAACTGAATCATGACCCTTCTTTTGGCAGCCTCATGCATGAATCCCTCCCCTTGGGGAACACCAGGCAGTAGCTGATTTGCCAACTGACATACATTTTTTTGTGCATGTATGTCATGTTAGTGACATTACACACTCGTTGAAAACAGAGCTTATGTCTCGGCATAATGCGCTATTTTAAACGTTGCTTAGATATTCAGAGACTAACAGTAAGGTCCAAGGAGAAAGGCAGTGTCTCTTCATAGGGTGTTTGCTTTGTTCCAAGTCAAAATTCACAGCCATTTGATTTTAAAATAGGCTATACAATATAAGTGTATTAAATTACCTAGTTTGAATATAAACAGCTGCGGATATAGTAGCTGAGAGCACCTGGGGAGTTGTATACTACAGACATAGGATTTTCTGTACAATTTATTCAATTAAAGTGTGAAATGCATCTAAAAGAGTTATTTGAAGGGCTTTTGTTCTCCTGCACAGTTTCTGCCTCCCACTCCCTTCTTTCTTTTGTGCTGAAGTCCCAGAACACAGCTCAGAAAGGGAATAATGAAGTAAGAAGTATCTGGGAAGGACATGCAACTACACAGCAAAGCAAGCTTAGCAACAGCACTTCTAGTATTTCTGGTTCATAGAGGAGATTTGACTTACTGTCCTGTATCTTCAACATAAAGCTGTTCATTAGAATTCAACTTGTTTATATTTCCTCCATAGCAAATATTGCCTTTATTTCAAACAAGGGCACCTCACTAGCTAAAGGAACGTTGCAATGACTTATGGACCAAAGCACAATAAACATAGTGAGAAACTTTATACAGAATCACATCTCATCTATGTAAATGTGTACTTAATTCACGTAGACGTAGCTACAGCTCAGCTTGTTCCACCTGCCTGATCAGCTTGGCAATAGCATTCATACAACCCCTGAACTGGGCTTTTGTGGCCTCAGCATGGAAGTTTACTGGCATTGTAGGCACTGTGGGGTATCTGGCCTGGCCTGCAGATACTGCTGCAGAGGGCTGCAGGTCCTCCGAGCTCCTGCATCCTATCTGCCGGGTGTGTGGGCGTCTTAAGGCATCTGAGATGGCACTGGATATCTGCGTTTCGGCGAACGAACCCTGCCCTTACAGACTAACAGTGAAGTTGCTGGTTTTACTTATAGTCTGGAGAAAACACAGAACACGTTATTTACTTGTGAAAGTCACTCACAAAGCACTGAAATGAAGGCAAGGGAACAAAACCTCATGATTTCCATCTTGAAAACATAGCTCAGTTGACACTGTAAGTCTTTTATTTCTGCAGACCAACTATACAAGTCTTTGCTTCCCCACCAGCAATTGGAAAACCAAAGAGAAATACTATCTGCACAGCCAGTTCCCATTAGGGACACCATAGCATCTCCAGTTCAGACTGCATAAATCTGAAGTCTAAAAAATTCAGCAAGGCACACTGTTTCTCTACAGAAAGTGCATCCAAAGAGGCCCTAAGTCCCAGTGCAGGGTGAGAGGTCTTGCATTTGCACTAACTGGGTAGGTTTTACTCACATACTACCACCCACTTCCAATACTATGCTAAGAGAAACTTCATACTTCTTGGCAACAGAAAGCGGCTTTTGTTAATCCAAGTTTGCCAACGCAGACTACGTATTCACAAATCATCCAGAACTGTCTCTTCGTACTGAGTCTGCCTAAAACAGAAAAGAACAAAACCTCTGGCAAAGTCGGAGTTGCTGCTCCAGGAGCAGTAGCCCACGCTGTCATCTGAAAGCCCATCACACAAATAACGCTGCTAAGAACTTGTAAGAATTAAGATTTTGGGGATCTCATCCTCAGTCCCTCATTCATAATATGTCTGTTATATCAGCTGAAGAACGTGACTTTGAACATTTGCCTTACTTAAAGACCATCTCAGGTCACCGTTCTGTTCTGCATTTACAGAATGGTACCTTGTGACACTGGATTTGAGTCAGTTGTACAGTATTCTTCTACATATCCTATTTCTCTCCTTTCTAAAGAATAGTTATAGCTCGGAATTACACAAGTACTGCCATTAAAAACAGATTCAGGTTTTGATAAATACAATTGTAAACTATTTTACACGAGAGCAATCATAATATATTCTCAAATTTATAATTGGTCATTGCAGTCATTGAAGTCCCATCATTCCCCTAACATAATCCACCTATTTTTAAATTAAATCTAGTTGGTATTAATAAGTATGAAAGGTGCAATAATTAACTGGGGTCATCCGGTGAACACGAAAACTCCCACTGGTGATTAAGCATAATGTTTATGATAAAAAGATCCCAAGCCCTAGTACTTCAGTACTCAAAAGTATCATTCGTATTTGGAAAATTCTGCAGTTGTTCCAGAGCAACCTTTTGTCCAGCTAATACAGTGGCTGAGTCTGTGTCTGTGTGTGGTTATAGCATGAGCCAGCATTAATTTTACCAGTATCCTAATATCCAAAGTGAAGGTAGACACAATTGATAAACATGAGACGGTAAAACATGAGCCAGGTACTATGTTCATGAAACCCAGCCTCCTTACAATTTCCAGAAAATAGAGACATAAGAAAAAATGCTACAATTTCGGACACGACTGCTTTGCTAGAATCATATTTCTCATTTGCATCGGTCTGTAAGTGCTTGGTGCTATGTACTCGTCATACAGCTAGAGAGATAAAGAACGGTTCGGTATCCCTAGCAGGCTTCTTGTGGCTTCAGGAGGCAGGAATACCTACACTGTGCGCTCATTCCTCCAGCTGCTGCTTATATGAGGAAAGATTTCCCATGCCTGCTTTTTTGCTTTGATGTTGTGTGTGTTCCATGTCTCAACAAGTATTTCTGTAGCTGTTCTCAGCCTTCGTGCAGCATAGGTGCCACAACAGCGACATGATTCCTGATCATTTAGCAAGGTTACGAGCAGCAGTGTAAGCACTCAGATTGTCAGGGCTACTGGGTTATTTCAGAGTTGGGACACTTGATGGAAGAGGTAGAAATGTTTTTTCTTTTCAATACAAGTTCATATCTGCAGTTGCTCATGGCATAGATCAGGACTTTCCAGGATAAGCTTCTCAAAGTCGAACGGTTTTTCAGAGCCAACGACATTTAGTCCAAGCAGTTGTTCAATTTATCATCCTGGAGTGCCAACATTTTTAATAAAATTAACAAATAGGCACCTCATGGCAAGCAGGGTGAAATTACTTTTTTTTGTAATTAGACTTCAGACAATGTTATATTATGTGGTTAAGGGAAAGGAACTTTGCCTCAAATTTCAAAGTGGTGAATCTCAGTTTAATTCTGCTAATGGCAGTTAACACAGATGGCTAAAAAGAGTAATTATCTTCTTTAGCTTTCTGCCACCTGCCACAAATGAACTGTTTTCTTTAATTGCTCAGAATTACTCTTAATCACACAAAACAGATACTTAAATCCTAGTCACATATTGCAACTCAAGAGCAAGATTTTAACCCTAAGCATGCGACTTAAGAAATTACCACCCTGACCAAGAGTACAATGCTGGCTGTGTGCTGCGATGGTTGAAAAGATGAATCCAGTCTCTTCCAGGCAGGAGCCAAGTTTGCAGGCTCATCATACAAGTCCTGTAGTCTGATCCAAGTAATTACCAGAGCAACCAAAAGGTTATATCCGCAGTAGCAGGAAGAAAATTCGCATCATTTCTTCCTGCTGATACGCTTTCTCTAACAAATGGTCATTTTTAAAAGCCACACAATCAAATAGGCTTATCATAAAAATGACTTACTGAAGAACTTAAAGATGTAACACAAACTGTACCTGACTGATGAGTCAAAGCTTTTTTAGATTCCTGGAGATACTTTAACAGAGAAAATAATCCCATTTCCATTGGAGCATCACTTTGGATTAAATCGACGTTAGGCATTTAAAAATCCAAATGACACCCTTTGGAATATAAGAGCAATACTTGCCCCCCACCATTCCGGTGATGTGTGCGTTGGAAGAAGAGAAAGTCTTCCCTTTCGTCTTTACTACTTACTGTTCTCGATGTCTGAACTAAAAACTGACAAATTCAGCTTCTGTAGAAGAACTCAGAAGCCATCTCTTTAATTCTACCTACTGAATCACCACATTAAATTGAAAAAACGCGAATGCAAATCCTGAGGTTTAGATAGATCTCTGTGCTTCAGGGAAGGGAAAAAGCACTTACTGTTCCGTGAATTACAAAGTCAGTAACTCTCCATCACCCTTTCTCCCAAATTTGTTAGAGAAAGTTCCCAACAGAATTTATACACAAGGTGATAAGAGGAAAATTAGCGTGGACACCTCTTAATAAGAACTCCTTAAATGAAAACCAAAACCAAGCAAACAGTTTTACTTCTCAGTCTGAAATCATCTACAGTAGAACTGATCTGTACTGTACCTTTTTGAGAACACGTATTGTTTTTAAAAAAAAATTCCATTATTTTTAAATTAGATAAACTCATGAATAGTGCCGTTTAGCGTCTTTTTGCTGTGACAGCTTTGTATTTTTAAACGAGTGAGTGGCAGAGGGTAAGGAAATCACTTAGAAGCGCAGACCTGGAAAACAGCCTTGAGAAGCTTCTGCGCGTTCACCAATCTAAGGATAAACAGAGACCTGAAATATGCAATTAGCACTGACTGAGAAACTCCACAGAAGAGTATTTCTGAATTTGATCTTTACGGAAATTCATTACCTATGGCGCTAATGTTGTCATGTTTATGCTGTGCTCCAACTTAGTGAGAGTTTCTATTTTATAAATTCCTTTAACTAGTCTGACTGCCACTTCTAAGAGAGCCTCAGCTGTACAAAAAGTCTGTGAGTAGGTGTGAGAAAGAAAGGGTCTGACTGCATCATTGCCCCTGTGTATTTATAACCACAGCAGGGAAAGCTAGTCTAATAATAGTATTTACCTTTGTTACTTGGTAAATAACAAGCTATTATTGGACAATTATAGTAAAGGTCAAGATCCACTTTTTTTTTTTCCTTTAAGAAATATGCGTACTCTGTGTTTAGCTACAGTTAAAAAGTGCTTTTCATAAAGTAGTGTAGCAAACATTTGAATGTATCAGCGCTTATGACGCTGGCTTAATTTAGCAGCAAAAGATAAGAATCTTTCAGCGGCGCTTGCTCAGGTATCCTTATTACCATCCGGCTCCAGCTTTCATCTGGGTTTGTTACAATAATAATAATAATAATACGGGTTCATAAAACCTAGCTATTTTCATATAAATATTGTCCAAGTGACAATAGATGCTTATGATGGGCTCCAGCGGTGGCCAGCGACCACTCTCTGCTGCCGTGCTGGTGCTGGGAGCGCACGCTGCTGCAGGAAATGAAAACAACTTCAGAAGGAGGAAAGATTAAATACAATCAATCCATCGCTGTACGATAAGTAACGGGCTTTCAGAGTTTTAATGGACTAAATAGTGTAATGTGTTTGGTTTGGTAACCACAGAGTTTAATCAAGTATTTTTAAATTTTTAAACAGGAAATGGCCTTTTCTCCAAAGGATATACACATTTGCAGTGCATAAATCAGATCCTGAGTCCCAGGACCCTGATCTCATGGTCTTTACCATGCAATTAACTTTAACTCTTTTCGTGAAGCAACTCCCGGTCGTTCTGGTAGTGTAACGTGATTTGATGAGTTGTCGCTGTTGTTTTTCCATCACTTTGTTCCGTTCAAGCTCTTGCCTCAATGCTGTTCCTCTAAACCATTTTCAGGCTGTGGATTAGCCCCATACACCTTTCCGGGGCGAGCTCCAGGTAAGGGGGTGCTACCTGAGCTGGCCACTCGCCACCCAGACCTCCTGCGCGCCGTTCCCTGGCAGGCAGAAGACCACCGTCGCAGCCAGCGCTGCAGACACCACTGTACAGTCTCACTATGTCTCACCTTTCGTTTCTAACCCTTTCCCAAAGTACGACCGGCTTTGGTTTAAGCTCAGCCCGCGCGGTTCTGCGCCCCGCCGCCCTGCGCGGGTGTCCCCAGCCGCGGCTGCTGGTGGGGGGAGTGGGAAGGCTCACGTTGAGAGTACTGAGCACAGTATGGGGTTTATTTAACACTGTACAAATGTCAGATTTTAGACAGGATAGCATGTAGCTATGACAGCTGTCTTTTAAATTATGCAGCAGAACAAGCTGAGGACAAATACAACCGAGCAGTGGCTTGTTAAAGGAATCTACTGAATACAGCAGTGTTTATTCCTTCGGAAAAGCCATAGTATCATTCTGCAATAAAATCAGGTAAAATTGTAGGTGCGGGTATTTTCTGACATGCTTGCTAGATATCATGACATAAATGCATATTACCAACATAAAATATGCACACACACTCACACACACATATATCTCTCTTCTGAGATTACTGATAACTTATCTGTTGCCAAAACAAGACAGAAAATTATACAAAACATGTATAGTTAGTATAACCACTCACGGACTACTTTTGAAAAATCTAATTCATAAATTATACATTAAGTTAGCAACTATACATGCATGCATCGACAGGATATTATTATGACGAAGGCAGCTATCTTTTCAAAATGTAGGGGACACATTAAAACGCTATTGAATGACAAGCAGATTTGGGAGCCTTTCAGCCGAGCTTAATCAGAGACTCTTCTGGAAGCTAAAAAGAGGAGTGCTGGGAATCCCATTCTCTCCAAAGATTCAGATCTTTCTGAATGTAATCTGTGTACAAATCCCCCAGCTTACAAGCAGACGATCCCCACAGACTACTGGCCCTGCTACCTCCTGCACAAGAAATATTTTCAGTATTAAAGCTTGAATTTAGGAAAGTCTAATTATCCAAAGGTGGGGGTTTTCCCCTTTCTAATTCAGAACAAAATTAAATTAATGTTACAGTAAGGAAGACAATATGAGTGCAGAGACAGAATACGTTTGAAACGCTTTCAAGTGAACACTGAAACTAAATGGAGAACGTTTGAAACGTAGATGTTCCTATGTAAGTTATGGGAAAGGTTTTCTGAAGCATGCATTAATTAAGGAAGACGTACTAGATAGAGGGAAGCATTCATGACTGTACCTGTGATACTGTGTGGAAAAATACTGGAAAATACTAAAAAAGGTGAAGCTGCCTTCCTCTCCTTTAAAGTAGTTTTCAAGCAGAGTGTGTTCTACTTTAAAACTCTCCGATGAAGAATCGCTGTAAAAAACTGCACGTCAACAAGATACTCCTCTACTAAAATGCTTGACAGAAATACAAAAGCAGCCGACAAACTACTGGAGAAAAACGATCGAGCTCTGAGTACAGCATTGCTGTGATTCCGGGTTCTTGTTTCCTAATGCTATACCAATGCACATAGATAGCTTCATGTAGACAGCTTTCACAATGAAAATTATAAACCACTTGAATAGATTTAATATAAATTATAGCAGGGAAACAGATACACATGACTATCCCCCCAAAATGTTGAGAATTTTATGAGTTTTAAAAAAATGGGAAACACATTAAAAACCTGCACCCATGGGTCGAAGTGTTTGAGCTAATAAAACTGAATTTTAGATTGTAACCTTCTTTTATAGCCTTTTTTTTTCATTGGCATTTGTTTTCTATTCATTTGCTTCCTTAGTACTGTCTTCTGTGGTATCATGCCACCATGACCAAAGTGACAGACTTTTGTCTCTGCTGGATTAATCAGTGTGTTCTTTGATCCATAACATATGCTCCTAGTAGACATTTAGCATCAACATACTCAAGATTTGTGGTCTGGCAGTTCGGTGCCTGATGTTAACCTAACTGATAGACAGTTTAGAGTATTTAATTTTTATTTTATTTTTAAGTGAGCCTGCCTTTCATCCATAATAGAACTTAAACAAGGGAATAAAATATGTGATGTTAAATATTTGGGTAGATACCTTTGCTTGGAGATTAATTTTTTTCCTAGGTGAGAAAGCACCGAGAGGCTGCCCAGGCAAATACCAGCTCTCCATAGGCACAGCGTGTACATTTTTACGCACATCTTAGGCACAGGGTTTGTGTATCCACGGTCAGGGAAGCCTGTCCTCACGCAAGAGGACATGAGCTGCACACCAGCACTTCTGAGGTCCCAGGGGCCTGTCCAGGACCTCGCTATGCTGACGCTGCTCCAGGGGCATGGCCGGGCGCTACGGCCGGTGGAGAAGCCCCAGGGGCGGTTAGGTAGGTTACCAAAAACTGGCCTGCTGTGACTTAGGCTTGAGAGGACTTTGTGGTGAGAACCCAAAGTCAGTCTGCTGGCACGGTCCTGGCGGGGGGTGCAGGAGAGCTGGGGCGGCCCACGGCACCGGGAGGAGCCCGGCTCCTTCCGGCAGCGCTCTTCCCGGGGAGCACCCGCTCCTCGCCGTGCCTGCTCCGAGGGGACGAGGACCTACACGGGGCGGTGAAAGCGGGTGGTTGATACGAAGTTTTAGTTCCTCTAAGTGCTGTGTGAAATTGTTCAAAAGTTCCATCAAAAGAAACTGGTAAAGGGCAGGGTAAAGAACAGAAGGAGTAGGGTGGTAACCCAAGATATTTTTCCTTTAGTATGTCAATTAAATAAAGGATATCAATTAATGAGATTCAAACTATTTCATTATTTTTTTGTTGAGAGGTATAGCACATGATTTATGGCTCAGCTACTCCTTTACTGATCATACTGCTATAAAGTGCTGCATAATATATTGCTTTCTACTATGTCGCACACAGATAAAAATGGCAAGTGTAAAATGGGATTAAGTGCCCTCAAAATAGTCTGGGCTTGGAATTACTTATACAAGGCTGGTCTCAAAACTCCCTTTGACTTCAGAAGGTGCTGAATTATCTCCTCATCCCCATCTTCTCTGGCAGACAGGCACATCCCTGTCTGTGGCAGACCTGTGCAGGGCCCCAAAATAGTACGTGTAATACAGAGGAGAGAGGATCTATTTTTTTTAAAAGCACTGTCCTGCCATCAGGAATGAAACAGAAAATGAACGGAGAAACCAAATGTCAGCTGCTCCCTTAGACTTCAAGGTTCAGGAAACTCTGCTTAGTGGGAGTGGGAAAAGACTGGCAGGCTGAAATGTAAGAGAATAATTGTATTATAAGAAGATTATGGGAGATTATTTTTCTTGCGGGCCCCAGGTTTCTGCAAAAACAATCCTGAATTGCATCCTACAAGGCAAAATTAATTCACCCGTTCCTCTAAACGACAGGGTTTTATTAACCACGTATTCATTTGGTGTGCGCAAAATTAAAAATGGGCTCGTATTACAAAACGTTACGTGCATCTTTCTTTCATTTGACAACGTGGAGCTCAACGTGATTAACAATGAGGCAGCTCATAGCAAGAAGAAAAATAATTGTTTTTTCAATATACAACCCCCATAATAATTCAGAAATCAATATGCACCCTCAGAGAATCTCCCCCAGCAGAGGTTTGCGGGAAGCAGGGTGGCCTGCCTTCATTTCCTTATGAATGTGAAGCTGTTGCAGCCCTGGCTAGCCTGGCTTTTTCTTTTTTAATGTTTAACTATAACCACTGGGACTGGAATCATAGCTTCTAGTGGCCTCGTATGAATATTAATAAGACACTGGGCCATGGAGTTCCTTGCTGATTTTGACAGTTTAAAGGATCAGTTAGTTAATTAGAAGATGACATGGCACATCGCATCCCTTGGCTCCATCCTGCCTTCTGTCTCCTCTTTTCATTTTCTTTTTTGACATGTTAGATTACATCATTACTTGTAGTTTCACTTGTTAGCCACACCATGAAATGAGAATATTTTAAGCTGTAATTATTGTGATTTCTCTCCTCTGCTAAGAACATGAAACTCAAAGAAAGCATACAGAAACTTGAATTTCAAAGACTTAGGAATACGTGCTTGGTGGTTTATAACCTTCTAACTACGGCCAATAAACAGAAAAAGGTTTTAAGTAGTACAGAAAATTGTGTTGATCATCATACTGGCAACCAAGCTAGTATTTTAAGTAGGTGCTCCCTTCATCTGTGCTTTAATTGTGAGTTATTTAATGCTTTCATAGGTGCATTTCTCAGAAATGTAGAGCCTCTTCCCCCCAGCCATGAATGGATTTTGCCTCTAGACATGTACGTGCAACCCAGTACATCCATTGCATTGTACAATCCTAAAAAAAGTATGAGTTTTCTATTATCATCATAGTCAGAACGGACAAAACCCATGTGAACAGAAAGCACGGTACTATGCAGCAGCCCTCATTTTGGGGAACAGCAAGGGGTAACAAAGATAAGGATAAGAAATTTCCTTGAAACGTTAACTTATTTCTCAACTACACCGGACAGCCCAAAATAGACAAGCCACAACTCAAAACATAAAAATAAAAAAATGAACCTGCAAAGCTACAGTCATACCATAAATCACAGAAACTTTCAAGTTTCGCATCCCAGTGTCATACTGCAGTTAGCCATCGGGACAAAAACTTTGGACATGGAATAAGACTTTGGAAGAACCACAACCACTTATTTTGTGTATTACTAGATAATCTCATTAATTAATATTTTTCTTCTAACTTACATTTTGTCTGTAAAATTCATACCAAGGCCATTGGTTTAGTTCTGCAGAGAAATGCGGAGAAACACGTGTGCCTCTTACTTTCTCAGAAGAGTCTGCAGGGAACCTGGGATGCAGTTTAGGCACTGTGGAAAGCCTGCAGCTCTGGGGCTTCACTGGCAATGACAAGATTAGTGGGTGAACGGGTATTCCGATAGGAATGATCGTTTCTGGGTTATTATTCATCACTGTGTCTGATAGCCTGTGTACTTTCACATTTCTTTTATCAAATGTTTGTGTATTCATTTCAATACTACATAATCAATACTGGTTATCAGAATAGGTATTTTGAGGGAAGACATTCCAGAGGAAGTATATCTACGTAATAACTCTACGCTGTTAGCCAGTACAATAACCCATGTAGGTAATTTATTTTTTTCATTAAGGTAAATACGTAACCTACCGTTGATTCATAGGGCTTCACAAAAATACAGTGCTAATGACAGGTGGAAATCGCTTCCATTGCCATTTAAGATAGAGCTAGCTAATGTTACCCATAGAAGGAACAAAGTTCGGAGTTGTGTGCTCTCCAACAGCGGACTTCACTCATTGAATTAGAATTCCCTGTTCAAGATGAACCAAGTTAGGCATGAAATGTGTCTGTCTTGTATCAGAGAAGGGATAAACGGCTTAGAGTGTCTTTGATCAAATCAATGTTATTGCAATAGTATTGATTTCATAATGAAAGAAGAAATGAACCAGCATCGCTGCAATTTCATAGGCTGGTGAGATTATATCGTAAAGAGGATAAATGGAAACCAAATACGACGCTGTATTGTTGGTATATTTGATACACTAAACAATAGAAAACCGTGCACTAGAGCACTCAGTAGGGCCTTAGCCACCTTCTGTATTCTTCCATAGCTTCAAGATTACGTCTTGGCTGGTGCTGGGAAAGCACAGGTGAAGTTGGCAGCACAGACACAGCCTGTCTCTGGGACTGCAAACCAGTCGGAGTCCCCATGTGCCTCTGCTATGCCTTTCTCTTACCCCGTCCGTCTAATCTGTTTTGACTACTTTTGCTGAAGCAGAGACAGCGGCTGCTCCACGTGTGCAGTGCCCAGCAGAGTCCTGCCGTCACTGCTGGCCCCTCCGTGTGCCCACACTGGAATTAATCACACAGGCCAGTTCTGGAGCTGATGCCGATCTCCTTCAGTGGAAATACATCTTTCCCAACCTCAAAGACAGAAATGAACACTTACATTTCCTTTGTTCCTAAAAGCCTTAAATCCCACTTCATTCGAGGTCTGCTTGTCTTCTGGGTCTTTTCTGCATAGGAGCTCTAGCTGAGGATTAGCAATCAGATTCCTCATTGTCCACCTGAACCTAGAAATGAATGCAAAGGCAAACATATAAGCAACTTTTTTCCTTTTGACTGCCATTTACCATTAATACTTAATATTCTCACATATCCTTTTCATCAGATGGTTAATATAAAACCTAATGAACCATAGATGGCATTCCTGTTTTGCTCTGTTTCAAATTAAGTATGGAGCAGTAAAAACTGAGAAATGAAAGTTAATATCGTCTCAAATAGAAAAGGCTTAAAATTCATAATAAGAATACAATAGCTAAAATGCAAAAGTAAGTGAAGACTGTGATCCTTAGCAGGTCTTGGCAATTTCTGGCCGTATATTATTAAGCATTATTCAGCTGACCCTAAGGGGAGTTCATCTGGAGACATTAAGGTCAAAGAGTAGAAGCATTTGGACACAGTCAAATGGATTTTACACCTTTGTATCTTTCTGCCACTACTGTTTTGCTTCAGCAAACTGGCTAATATCAGATATATCCTACTGGGTACCTTTCTAAATCACTTCAATTTTCTTTGTCCCTGGGCTACAGTTGTATGATCAGGATCCAAAGCTATCACAGACTATGATATAGTATTTTACTTGCTCGTTTGTATTAGAATGAACTTTATTAGCTTTTGGGCACGTGCCTATCAGTTTTAAAGATTAACTATTATGTCAATAGTTTTTATGCAGTGTTCAAGTACACTGAATCATTTTGCTTGCTCTGAGATTATTAAAAGTGTATTACCGCTTTTTTTTTAGTTTAAAATGAACCATCACTCAGAGCAGCCTGTGCTTACCAATGCTATCCCTCTAAAGTGATATTTCACAGCAAAATCAAAATGGGGATAGATGCTCTGTAAGTAATTTTAGATTTGAGAGCATGTGAACCTTATAAACACAAGTGTGTAACTAACATTTGACTCCACACTCCTGTGCTTTCATTATCCACTTTCTTCCTTTAAATATTCTTAATTTTCTGTTTTATAGTCTTGTAACTGCTAACAATAACCACAGCACTTTTACCATATAAAAAATTTGTGCAGGCTTAAATGTGTCACTCTTCTTAAATAGAAACTATCTAGTTAAATAACCCATAAAAAATTACAGAGATGAGCATGGCTGTTCCAGTATCAAAACCAGGAAATCAAAGATGCTTCTTTGCGAGGAAGCTGAGGTTTCAGCTAACATGAAAGAAGCTTTCAGAGCACAAATCCAGCCTATAATCAGATTTTCTCATTTCCTTGCCAGTCTTCCGTACTTTCGGTTTTGTGGTTCGTAGTGGCCGACTACATTGTGTCACGAATGGGAAAACGGATGAGGATGGTGCGTCGGGGATTTGAGCTAAAGCACAACTCTTCAAAGTGTGATCTGCCTCCAGGTCCCTCACTTGGGTGTTGCTGGGCTTGGAGTACCGCAGCTGGCAGACGGTGATTTTGGAGCTGGTTGATGATTAGGTGAAAGAGCACTCCTTTTTTAATTAGTTCATTCCCTGCCCTCAGTAGCTAAAACCCTGTTTCATCCGCTTCCATCATGGTGTCATCACTGTAACCCCAGCGTGTACATCCTCTGGTTCAGGGATTGCCTTAATCTTTGACCAAGACCCCTTGGCACTGCCGTAATAGACACCCACAGAGGCGGCCCACAGTAGGAGGAGTTTCATAGTCCGTAGGTCAGCTCTTAGCATCCTAATTCTCCTCATCAGAAGGTCTCAGCGGCATATTAAACAGTTATTTACCCTATTCTGACCTCATCATTTCTGCTTCATGAAAGACTGAATTAACACCATAGCGTCCGCGTATCTACTGGCCTTGCAGTGCTTACAGTGATGTTGCTGTAATGTTCTTATAATATTACTGCCTTTCTCAAGTGGCATAAATTGAAGAGAGATCAGACTCCTTAAAGAGCTTAGAGGACAGAACAGTTCCTTCAGTGGTTTAACAATAAGTATCATTTCATTTAAGTTACTTCTGAGAATTGGAACTCTTTCAGAGATGCTAAGTGGAGCAAATAAGGATCTCAAGACTTCAGCATTAACTGATGGGAATAAAGCCAATGTTTTACATTTGCTTTCACATCCTCCTTGTGGTATGTTTTAGTTTAAATATTTTGGCTCCAGTCTTGAAGCTTCCAAGGCATAGGCAGATTGCTATGCCTACATGCAAAAAAAATGCAGAATTGAGATCTTTTTGCTGTTATGTTTAGAGTACGTATTTAATTGTTGTGCCTGCACAATGCCATAGAAAATCCTGGTTTGCTTTCACGTATTCCACAAAGGACGTTTTAGAAGAGTATTTTTAAAGTAGATCCACACTAATTAAATATATTACTAAGAATCCAACACTTCACAGCTATCGGCGGATTGTAGTATTGAGAATTTGCAAATAAACACTGGGAAACAGAACTCACTGTGAACCCATTCTCAACAACGAGGCACTCAAGCTTTAATAGAGGTAACCCAATGGCTATAATTAAAAAGCATCCTAACACACTTTGAAAAATTCCAGATTCTTACTTGAAAGTACAGTTGTGCAGCACAAACAGTGTTCTTTCGCACCACTCTATGTAATCATAATCTCTACAGTTTCCTGACTTCTGTTTATATAACACACGAATGCGAGAATTATTTATAAAGTCACAGCTGTTCTCTTTCCTAGCCTTTGTTTCTCGCAAGTCTTAAATATTTGTAAAAACAAGAAAAGTAATTAAAGTATTGATACATTAAGCAAACATTTCCCCAATCACACAGCTTAAATAGGAATCATTTGTTTAAACAGAACTTGCTAAGTATATGTACAAAAATATAATGTTAAATAGTTACTACATACTAGGAAAGCCAACTTGCATTTAAAGAAACAAAATAAACGATGCCAGACCGTTACTAATATTGCAGTCAGCCACTCAAACATTAGGAACTCCCAGAACCGAGTGCAACGGTTTGGTGTTTGCCCAGATCTGTGAAGTAGCTATGTGCCATCTGCTCCTCGCACAAAGGACGGGAGTTTATTCTTGCTGGTGGGAACTGCTGTCTAAGAGCCAAGACTTGGCAGCGAAAGTCCTTACCCTTGAAGAGCTGGCAGAAAGCGCTTTTTAGCCTTTGAGTTCCCTAATAATGTTCCCCTCCGGGGTGCAGGTCCCTCATGAGTGCTTGATTTGCCTCTTTATTCTGATTCACCGTCCCGTGCAGATGGGCAGGACACCTCAAGTGCATTGGTGTCCAGTGGATTCCCCTTACCTGCCAACACCTGACGGGCTTAATAGTAAAATAAATTGAACATTTAAGTAGCAAAATTTATACTGGGCTTGTAGTTACAAACTGAGAGATTGTAGTTTGCAACTAAGACAAATCCAAAAGGCAAAACCAGCCTGTGGTCTGTGGCAGGGTTCCCTCCTCGTCATCACCCACCGTCTGTCCGGGACACCCAGCTTCCCGGGGACGAGAGCAGCACCCTGCCCTTCGTGGTGGCCCGTGCAGTCTGGCTGCTTTCCACCTTCTCTTCCTTGGGAATTAGCTTTTGGACTCAAAAGCAAATGTCTAATAGTTGGAGCCAGGTATCTTGGTAAAAGGGATTTTGCAGACTTGGTCGCATGTGATCAGTCAGGGAGCAAGTAATCTAGATAAATGCTAATGAAAGCTCTTGCTGGCACCTTGTGTATTCAAAGGCTATTTACTATTGTTCCTAGTCAGCTGGCTCGCTAACTTCCCATTCAGTCTGGATTGCTCAGATTCAGCTGGGACCACTATAATATTCACATTACGCGTCATACAAGCCATCCACTACGCGTCTTAACTACATTTTGTTAAGCTCATTATCTGTGGCACGCTGACGAGACCACACATGACACATTGTTAATGCAGATGACAGATCCCGTAACGAGCTGCCTTATCTGGACAAACCAAAGGAAGCCAGTTCACCTCCACCACGTACGGCACACGTTGACGAGGGTTCCTGTTAACACTCGGGGCTTGCCAGCGTAATCACACAATTAACATCTACCCCATCCCAGTGGCTCTTCCCGGCTGTCTGGGTCCAGCAGTGAGGAGCACTGAGAAGATCTCTTTGTTCTTGGTATCAGTCCTCGAACCTCCCAAAGAGCAATTAGGAAACAGAACTGCAGCGCTGGGGCCTCGTCAGACCTTCTGGCATCACCCACCAACCTCGTTTATCGTGGAAGAAGTCTCGTAAGAACTTTTTACTCAGAACATGCAAACTGCAACAGCTTAAGAGATGACCAAATATAGCAGATTTCACAGGGACAACACAAACCATCCCTATGCCAAACTTCAAGTTCTTCTTTCAAATTATGGTGATACTAAAACCTTCCCAAAGAAAATACATCCAGAATTTCTTAACATGGGCAAAAAATTCGGGGGTTTTTCTGTAATATTACTCTTGGAAATGACTGAAACACCTCGGCTGAAGCGTACCATTAAAAGCAAAAATCAGCCTTGGACAATGCCCAGAACACAAGTTTGCAGCCCAAATGTTTAGAGTTTGGCAAAGTACCGTAAAAACTAGCCTGTATTAACCTGAGGCAGCGCTACTCTTTCTGCCTATGGGATGAATAGAGAAATACGAATTCGATTTCAATAATGGAAAACATCTCCGTTGAGGTAAGCGCTGGCCTGACTATCAGGCCAGCTTATTTACCAGAGCAACAGTGCAACAAAGCCAACTGCGCCGTTAAGCCACACTGCTGCTGAGCAACGTGCTTAGGCTTTGTTAGCTGAAGAATCTGAAACGTCACATTTATGGGATCGCCCCACTCTTATATCAAAACAACAAGTCTTCTGCTGGACTTACTCTCCTCCCTGATTTGCAGACTATCTTTCTGAATCAGATGAAACTTTATCTCATGTAGTCTATCATGTTACTATAGGAAAATAATAAATAGGTGCAGTTCCGTTGAAACTGGAAATGAAATATCCCGCATGTTTCTGTTTTATTTCTCATCAGATCCAGCTGCATGCTATTTCTAAAAAATTCCTGACTGAACCCAGCCACCTGAACTGAACTCCAACATTTAAATAGCAACTAGTATTTAAGAAGAAACATAATTGCATGGGGAAAAAAACAACCATAGGCAACATTTTTGAAAGTTATACGTTAAGTTGCTGAATCAAATTACATAACCAAAAATTATGTAATCAAATCCATAAACTTTTTTACAATTTCACTAGGGTCTTTTTTTTTTTTTTTTTTTAATTTAATTCACTTATCATCATCATCTTTGCCGCTTTTAGGGCGCATGAGTTTCCTCATGCAAGAACTTTCCAGTTATTCGAGATCCACAGCCACTGGCTGTCAACCAACTTTGGAAAAGCCTGTCGTACGTGGTTGGCATATCTAACCAGGGATAGCCTGAATCGTTCTTCAGCTTAGAGGGCCAGCAGTAAGATCCAGGCTACTTCTGTCTTACGGTAACCTTGCAAGTTCTACCACCATGGCAGCAGTAATCTCATCAGGACAACATCACAGTCACAGCACAGGGATGGAGTCCCTGTCTGCTTTCAGATATCTGGCAGGGATTTGAAGAGGTCTCCTTTCTTTCTTTTCCTCTAGGTAGTAGCTTTTGCTGCCAAAGCACAGTCTCGGAGTTAGGGGACCCCTTCTTGTCACAGTCTCTATTTACTGAAGTCTAGTACTAAAACATACGGCCAGCATGAACTGCATTTCAGCAGCTGGTCATTTTAATGCTAATTGTGAGTTGGTCCAATTGTAGCAATAGCTGGGTATCCTGCGAGATACCTTTGTACGGACTTTGGACACAAAAGCTGCAGCTGATGCTTGCACGCCATTTCCATTGCCCTCCACAGAAACTGGCTAAGCCAGTAGAGAACCGCAGGACGAGATGCGGGCACTCTGCCTTGCAACGCCTGTATCAGAATTACGCTCTTGGTCTCATTCCTAGCTACTCTGTCATCTTCTCTTCTTTACAGCGGAATGAAATGAAATGAGGATTATAAAAATGCACACTTTCTGAATGCTTAAACAATTGGAAATGGGATGGTCAATCCAAAGTCGTAACACAAGGTGGTGTTTCCTACAGACTGGAAAATATGCATAAAGCTTACAACTTATGAGTACTTTTCTAGTTCATTGGGCAGTTCACTGATGTTCTATCCTTTGCATCTGTGGCACAGGTTCAGTGTGGATTTAGGCACTCACATACTGAATAGTCATAAATGCCATACTTATTTTATTGTATATCTTTTTACAATCTGGCAAAGTTTATCTTTTTAATATAACAAATAATATGTGAACCTGTCATTTACACTCTTCAAATACAATGAGAGTCAGGAGCATAGATGGCCATTTTTCACTTGGTATAAATATTACTCCAAAGCTAATCTATAAATATTAATCCAAGGCACTCTTTTTTTTTTCTAAATCCACATACATTCATACCTATCTCTCTTGCTTTTTAGCCAAGTCCTAAGGCTGCCTGTAGTTCTTTCAGGGATAGAGATGGCCTTTCTCTGTTGTGTTTGTTAAATGCCTAGTTCCATCATCTCCTGCTAGAAAACTGAGGCTCTCAGATGCCACCACAGTATGAGAGAAAAATAAATGCTACCCAGCATATTCAACTTTGCCACTGCTGAGTTTTGTACCATTACGTTCGTTTCATTGTGACTTACATTTAAACTGTACTTCTAGCCTGCTTAAATATGTTAAGAATTATCCTGAGGCACCGTAGTAAAATGTAGTCATGTTTATTTGTAATTACTACAAAATGGTTTACAAAATTGTTAGTGTCTTTTATTACGCCTGCTACTGAAGCACTTGCCTGTTAATTAGAGAAATTTCAGCTGTCATAGCTGGCAATTACAGCTTCTGTATCACTGTCTGTTATGAATAGTCAATGAGAGCTGATTAATATGCATGAGTAGCAGTATATAGCCTGTGCGTTGGAGCCCGGTGCGGCAGCCGGAGCGGCGCAGCAGAGGCAGTGCTGTGTACTGCCAGGGAAGGAGGGAGAGCACGAAAGAGAAGAGCCCCGTTGCTCTGCAGCACCCTGCACGATAACCACCGTGAACTGTTTCGGTCCGGCCGACCCGCCCGGGGGTTTGAAGGATATCTGCATGCATGCTTGCTAACTGAGATTTCTGTGGCTGCTCTGGTGAATAAGGAAGATTATTTCTGCCACTTAGTTAAACATGGGATGCAGTTTGTGCACTCTACAGAAGCAAGAAGAACAGTACAAGTTGCTGTATGAAGTTTGTCAGGTAAAGAATTAGATTTCATTTCTAAAAGCAAATATTCTCTTTTAGGCTTGTGACCACTGTTAATGACAGGGAAAATGGAATACCAAAAGCTGCTTATACAAGTGGAAATGAAAGGGGGGTTGCCTTATTTGATATGTGTATGATAATGATTATCTTTTTATGATGCACCTTCCCATCCAATATTTAAATGTATGCTATTATACATAAAACTTTTTACAAAACTTTACATCACAAAATAGGACTCCAGTTTATATTAGGCAAAATTTCTTGACAGGGGTCATAGCTTGGTCGCACACTCTTTGAACGAGTTAGGAAAGACATGCAAGGAAGGTTTTGTATCTGTTTACAAGTACATACAGACACTTCTTTCTGTGCAATGCATTAATTCCCTGCTCAGTCCGGTCTTTAAGTGCCTGTTCTTGCCAATATAAGTTTATGCCTAGTTGTTGTAGTTTTTGCACCTCTGCGTGTAGGAATACCAGCTAACAAATAGTTAGAATTGACAGCAGATCAAAACTACTACGCTACAGATCTTTATATGTCAAATTATTCATATTAAGCATGTGATAAGTTTTCTAAAAACGTGGTAACACACTAACATCTATTACAAAAATGTTGTTTCCTATGTTTCTGGGTTTCCTTCTGCCTGTATTGACTCCCTCGCTGAAATTTTTTTACTCTGTCACATCTGAAGTACGATTTGGACCAAAACAGCATGACAGAACCGTGCCAAGCGATGGCCAGGTGTTCAGGGACGTACTCCTGCTGATCTCTTTTGAAATACTCATAGGCAGAAAGCTTATGATTAGCCTCTGAAAGCGTGAAGTGGGTTGTCTGCACAAACACTCCAGATAAACAGAAGCCACCCAGATCCTTCAAGCTGTACTTTAGCACCTTGCCGTTCCTAAGGCAGTTTAGAACAAGCGATGATTACCCCCAGCCCCAGGAGCCTCGGGCCGGTTGACGTTTCCCAGCGCTGACACGGTCTGCGCTCGCCGGCAGAGGGAATTGCTCGGCGGTGCACAGGAGTGAAAGAAATCCTGTGTCTTCGCTGCATTACCACCTGCATCTGATCCCAGATACTGGTGTCACGGACAACAAAGTGAATAAAAGATGCGGGTTGTATGTTATGCTAGTAGGGAAGTGATTAAATTTTAAACATATAGTTTTGATCTAATTCTTGCTCACTCACCCAAAGGACGCTGACGCTTTGTGGAAGGAAAAAAAACTTGTGAGAGCAAATAGGAAGACGTGTTTACTGTCATTTCTATTTATACTAACTCACTTCCACTTGCTAAGCTGCTACGCCTCCGATGGTGGGAAGAATTTTAGAGGAGGGTAATCAGATGTCTTGGGCGTTATTCTGTACTGACAGCTAGTTGCAGATGCTGCCTGCAACAGCAGACCTGGTGCCAGGTATTGTTTGTGTGACTCCTGTTCAGATCAAGCAGTGGCTGCGGTAATAGTTACTCATCCCCCAAGGTCGCCAAGTTTTCACACAACCTGAGCTTGATGACTGTCCCTGAATCACAGTCAGAAGTGCAACAACCAGAACAAGCTGAGACAGCAACAAATGATGAATATTTTGAGCGTTCAGGAAGCTTGCACATTTTTTTGTTGTGAAATGAAGGCAGCAGAGAACCTTTACAAGTTACTGACATCTCCTAACAGATGCAGGACAACATTCTTTAAATGCACGTCCTTAAAATCAGTCCCAGGGACAGTCCCACTGATATCTGAGACGACTGAACCATCCCGTGCTGGCTGCAGGTGCAGATCTCTGGCAGTAGTTTGGATTTAGAAATCAACCTGCAAAGTGCTGCAACCTTGTTTCAGCAGCGCGTGGCGCACGGTGCACAGCACCCCTGATTAACTTGGAGCATCGAAGCCCTTTGGGAAAATGTGGTTGCAGTTTCCACAGAAGTGAGAGGTGCATGTAATCCTGCAAAACTGGGATTTCTAACACAGTAAAGCCTGAATTACTATCCCTGATTGCTCTAGAACATAAGTTATCATGCGAAATTATTTTAACAGGGTACTACTTTGCTTTCTCTACTTCACAAGATAGATGGGAGGGAATTCTATAGCTTAGGGAGTACGTCCAGAAAATTAAATGTCACTATAACTATAAAAACGCATCCTCATGTAACCTACACATAAGAGCAATCACTTAAAATTTAACAATGAGGGAGATGAAGAATCATTTTCATTTAAAATAACAACACATAAAAGGCAAAACTTTCAAAATATGCTAAGAGTAACAAATACCTCTTACAGTGGTTTCATTTTGTATCATCCATGTAACCCTAGTATCATGTGATAAGATGACGTTGCCATTTCTGAGAAAACTAAAAGAACCTTTTTTTTAAGTCCGAGTTAGACAAAATTTGCACAACTTGGTTTTAGGAAATATTGAGCATTGTTACAAATAAATCCCCTTAGCCTTATTTTTTAAAAGTTCATGACTCTGAGATGTAGGAATTCAGAAAACACTTGCAAGAATTAATAATAGTACATAACTGCACTTTCTCTATTAGGCCAAGAGCTTTAGTGTGGCGGGGAAATTAATGCTTCAATAAATTACAATTCCAGAAGGTCCGGTACGTCTGGCTCCGTAAGTCCTCATAACAGAGAGCACAAAGAGGATCAAATATACCAGGGCTCAGGCTTTATCCCTTCCTCATCCATAGATAATTCAAAGAGATCCTCTTCATTAAGGGCTTTGGCACATTGCCTACAATTTCTTTCTGGGCTGCTGTGAGCTTAATGATGCAGAACAATGCTCTTCCCTCTTGTTGAACACATACCTTATTGTACCTTTAATCACATAATAAAAAGCAAATTAAGACACCTCGTCATTAAAGTCTATTGTAGCTGTGCATATCAATGCTTTGTACTACAAATACAAAGGGGATGGTGGCAGCTTGAAATCTTGATGCAGAACAGCATCACTGACGATAAGCGTGCTTGTGGCAGCAACGTGATGCATATAATATCTTGGAAGTAAACCTCAGGGTACATCTCAGTTGCATGCAGCATGTGAAATGAAGTAATTATATGCTATCAGATTTTGGGTTTCTAGTTAAATGGAAATTTTCTTAAGAAGATTTTAAAGGTTGTGAAAATGGAGGGAGACGGGGGAAGAAAGAAAACCAGAAAATTGGGAGTGTGTTTTAGACCAGTTTTTCAGTTTGCTTTTCTCAATGTCATCAGCTCCTATACAAACAATAACAGAAATAAGGGCTTTTCCCTTTGTAGGAAAATTCCTGGGGGATCAAAAAGTAATCTCCATTAAAGAAAACTTAGAGAAGAGCGAGTTGTCTAAGAGAGAGTTTTTGCATTTGTAAAATAGAAAAAAAATGATCAGGACCTCAATTTAAGAAACTTTCTGAGTACCTATTTCACTCTAAGCACATGTTTACACACAGTTTGGGAGGTAAGCACACAGTGAAATCATATCCTAAATAGACACTTAACATTTCCAAGGATAAGAATACAGAGTTTTAAATCACAGACAACTCTAAACTGGATGGGCAATGCTCAAAGCTGTTCCCTAGGATTCAAGATGATGGAGTTCGTCCAGTTCTCATGGTGGGAAGATATCATAAAAACAACCCATCAAAACGGGCACTTTCAGCCGAGAAATCATGCGATAAGTGAGTATGGAGACTAACGCCTTCCTCCAGGCTGGCCCTCCAGAATAAGGATAGGAACGCTGGCAGGAAACAAGCTCACGTTGCCGCTGCCCTTGCTTCAGATGATCTGAGGTCAGAAGATTCCTGCCTCCGTGATTGTTGAGCTGGCACCTTTCACAAATACTAAAGTTCAAATATAAATAAACAGTTGATGTAATGACCTTTGAGTGTTTTAGTAACTTGAAAGCCCTGTTCACATGCTCTTGGCTTGGCACATCTCTGAGACAAGCAAAAACGACAGCGTTGGTAAAAACAATAGCGGGCAAGCTGGATTTGTCTTTTAATCTAGACTAAGATACAATGCAGCCAAGGTTATATAAGCATCAAGGTCAGCATACAAATTGCTGTGCTAATGAGGAGACGGTAGTGATGAGGAACACTATATTTCATTGGCAACTTCCAGCAGCATCACTTGTGAGGAAACTATTCCTTCAGCAGAAACTCCCACGCAAACCAGTTGCACTGAGCTGATCACCGATACGGTTCCCTTCGCCATTAGAATTCCATTCACATGTTTAGACTTGCAAAAATTAGACTAAAGTAATCAGTCATTAAGAAAGCCTAATTCAAGGAAACAGTCTAACTAGACTTAAACCTACTGAGCAATGATGTTATCCTAAATCAGGGCCAGAATGAAGCTTGCCAAAATAAACATTCAGCTCAGAAAAAAATTCTAATCAAAACTGTAAGATTTGGGAAACAAAAATAATTGCCTCTGTCCATATGCTTTTCACACCTTCAAATTGAATTGGGTAACCAGAGAATTAGTTGGTCTACATTTCAGTAGTTTTCCATGTTAAGACCAAACTGGTTGTGCCAATTATAGTAAACTGGTCTACTTCAAATACGCTGCATGGCTTCAAATACTCTGTATGTACACTGTGTTGCAGCTGAAATTAAGAATAGCGTTGAAGTTCTATTCTGTCACTTCACTACCATTAAACTTGACCTCAATAACAGTTGTGAACCTATCACACTTACTTCAAAGTAGGCATGTGTTTGCTTAAACAAGATGCTAATTCCAAGAGCTTTGTTCTAGACAGGGTTTTCTACTGCTGAATTAGTTCAGCTGTAGAAAAACTCTGCTTGACAGACTGGAGACTCATAATCTTCAGAAAACTGCCCTTTAATGATTGTGGCGCCTGTCTGTGGCTCAGAAGTCCCCTTTCTTAATTAGACATTTACCAGAAACTGGCAATTGAAATTTTCCTCTTCACTTGACGATGAATAATGCAATGCCTCTGTTAAGATTTCTCTGGAAGATAGTCTTTATTGCGTGTTAGAGGAATATTTTGGTCATTAAAGGAACATAAACAAGATGTGATATGAAATAAACAAAATGCCTAATGGTCACCTGTGATACAAACGGATAATTTGACCTACCGTGCACCTGAAATACCTTTCTGCTTCATAATCTTCCTAAAATCTATGGTGCTTTTCTTCTTTACATTGAGCAGATAAAATGCTTAACCATAGCATAGCTTTATTTGGAATTTTTTTTAAGTGATAAATGATTGAAAAGATGAGTTTTGTAATGCTTTACACTTATACATCTGTTCAACACTATAAAGCAGGTGGCAAGAAGTCACAAGGGAGAAGGCACTAGGGACAATCACTCTGTGCTTTACTGTCACATGTCAGACATGGGCTGGGAAAAAGGAAACATATGGAGTAATGAAAAAGTGCAGATTTAATAAATGCGTTTTGTTGTGTTCATTAGTAATGAAACTAAAGGTCGGGCTTCACTTTCACTAGGACAGGACAACGCTACGTTTGTATGTACGTTGGGATTGTTCCTTTCAGAGGCTCAGTGGGTAAGTGTAAGCAGGTCCAGGTAGCCCTCCTGAACCCAGTAGCCAGTTAAGGATTTGACAGGAGGGTGACAGAATAAATAATATACATAAATTTTAAACAAGACTACAATACTCTGTGCTATAAACAGTGACTATTGAAGGAAGCCTTCTGATTAATACAGCATATCCTTAGGCAAAAAACCAGAGGTCGCCATCTAAAAAAAAATGGTAAGCAGCATGGCAGTTTTCTTACTTATGTCAATCCAGTGATAATTCTGGACCTGGACATGTTATAGGTGATTGGACACATAGTCCACTGGCACAGGAACCGGGCACTTCTTCATTTCATTTCATTTCTAATTGCTGAAACTTCTGGCTTTACACTGAGACGCTACCTTAGCTGTGTTCAGTAGCAGTCCATTTCTCAAACAGTACCATCAATCTCCTTGGGAACAATTGAGAAATAAAATGTACAAAAGAGTAATTGTACAGACTAAAACAATATTTGGTTTATGCATTTTCATGGATCACGTGCATTTACACTGAGTAAATTAGCTCCTACAGCAGCATTTGAGAGAAAGTGAACATTCATATGATGCAAGATCACAGCTGATAAGAAGATCTTTTTAAATTTGGCAGAGTTGCTTGCAGAGTGCAACAGAAGCTCTTGTACCTGACCTGACGGGATCTGTGTTTAACTGCCATCAATTTTAGCCAAAAAAGGAAAATGAAGGTGTTTTTATCAATAGCACCCTATGAGAATTCTAGGCCACGGTCAAGCAGCATGGACTGGAAGGGAAGAGTGAGGTGGTGGTGGGACTCGTACCTACCTGACACCTTTAGAGGTTTGTGTTCTTCAGCTGAGAACACTGCTCTGCTTCTGGAAGCAGATGGCCCAAGGTTACAAAACCTGCTCTGCAGATACCAGGTAGCTGCTGAAGGAGCAGACCCTCCTATTAACGAACCCACTTGGATCTGTCACTGCTGCTGGGCTCTCAGATGGCAGCACTGGGAGCTTTTTCCGTCTTTTCTTGGCAGCAAATTCAATAACCCTCTTCAGCACAGATACCTTCAGAGCTATCCTCAATTGCTCTTTCCCTGTCTTACAGCACTGAGACATTTGTGGAAGAAAGGAGGGGAGTGGGAGGATGGACTACAAATGATGAGCAACAGTGCAGAAATGGGAACGTCATGAATTGGAGTGGTCTTAAACATGGTGTCTTGGAGATCAGTGTTCAGGTTTCGGCTGTGGCGTGCTCTCATGTGACGTGGGACAGATCACTAACTCGTTTTGTGTTTCATCTTCTCATCAGTACAATACTCCTTTTGTCTTTTTGCTTGGAGCAGGCTCTCCAGAGGAGGCACTGGCTTTTGTCCTGTGTTTGCATAGTCTGATATGCTACCAAAATAATATTCGTAGTATTTTAAGGCCTGATCTATACACCAGCTTGTATTACTCCGGTTTTACTTGAGGTATGGTTTTAAATATTGCTAGACTGTCAACTATTTGAGCTGTAGGTGCCGGAAGGGCATCGCAGGGGAAAGCTCCCTCTGAGTATGTCTTACCCTTACAGCATTCTCAGAGCACCCTCTGCGTGCCACTGTTGGAGAAAGGGGACTGGTCTACAGGGACTTTTGGCCTGATTCAGTACAAGAATTGGTTTCTTATGTTACTCCGATTTCGCTTAAATCCATGTAACACTACACCCTCAACTAAACAGATTAATGTTTTTATGGCGTTTACTATCATTGTGTATTATACTTGTGATCACGTGATAGAAATTAAACGTTATTAGTGTGGCAACTCCTCTGTTGCAGTTACGTTGGGAGAGGCAACTCGGGACATCGGTGAGTTAGACGCCTGCCCGTGTAGGGACCCCTTGTCACACGATTCTGTATTTTAAATGTAAATCTAGAAACACATGGCTTTTTCACGAGTAAATTCTCATTCATAAAAAAATGAATTTTTTTTGTAATTTGCTGTACTAGACAAGTACATAGCCACAGGTTTTGCCTCGTGGGAAGAGCACATTTGAGAAGGGCAAGAGCATTGCGATGTCATGTCACAGCAGAAGCAGCCCAAGGTGCCGCACTGGAGACATGGTTGTGTACGTGGGCAAACCCGGAGAATGAGAGAAAGCGGGTAGCTGCACTTGCTGAATTCTGGTCATTAGTAATTCATGATTATTTATGGCTGTCATTTGTACCTCACTCATATGTGTAATTGATTGGCTCCCTCTGGGTCATGCTACTGAAATGGCAGAAAGAGTCGTTAAAAAGGGAGGGTCTGTAAACGTTTGTCTGTGGTTTATTTGGGCCAGGGTGATTAAGCCATGAACAAAAGATACACAAGAGATCACCTTTTTAATGCTGACAAAATATGAAAAAGTGTTTCTGCACTGATATTTAACATGACGAATGCATATTTAAGAAAAAGCGCTCCAAGTAAACTTTGCTTATAGAGATAGCACAAGAGTCTCAGAAGCCCCAGCATTAGTCTAAATCTGTTTTCATTGAAGCAAATGATAAAATGTCCTGTGGTTTTATTTTGAGTCATGATACATAGGAGAGGAGCCTGAGAATCCACCCAAAAGCAGGCACATTTTAGTATGCTGTATACAGTACTGGCGCTGCCTTGTTAATACGTAAATGTGCTAATTATTAGCAGAATAAAAATTCCTTTATTTCAAGGGTCTTTCTCCCAAGATTTTCCATTTGGAAGTTAATGGTTTAGAGAACAAATGTATTCTGTACTCTTAAGTAAAGAATTTTTTCTCTGGTCTTAACTATTTTGTCATGGATGGCTCACAAGGCAGAAGGGAAATGCACACACATGGAAACAGTCTATTACTAAACAATATAATTCTGTTTTTTTGAAAAAGAGAGAGACTGTCCATATGAGGGAAATAAAAGAGGGATTAGATGGAGCTGCAAGAAGAATTAACCTATATTTTGAACCTTCTTTCTCCAGTTCCTGAGGAAAAGGGGGTTTAGAAAATGGGCTTTTTGCTGCTCTAGTTTCTATAAAAATCTTTAAAGTTCTGCTGCTTTTTCTTAATATGCAGACTTCTTAAGAACTTGCTAAAGAAGTGAATCAGACCATAAAGAGCGTTTTAAATGGAGCACAGACATCTGTAGTCTAACAGAACTAGCATTTTTATAGTGCGCTTCCCAAGGATTTGCATGAATTTCTACAAAGAAAAGCTGCTTACTCATTCTTAAGCAAAAAAGTTTTTTCTCTGTGACATTTGTGAAGCATAGAAGAACCAACAAGCTGTACAATGCATACAAATGTTTACCATTCATGACATTAAACCCATATAAATCAGTCTAACTTGATGGAAAAATGATTTTCTTTTATGGAAACCTTTCTAGTTTCTGTTCTATACCGCCAACACCCAAAAAACAATGTTACACACTATTTAGGCAAAAATAAAGTACAAAATAATTATAACTACACACAGTAAACTCCTATGCGCAGGGATTTTCTGGCTTTCTCTTTTTTTTTCTGGCTTTCTCAACCTTTCAGTTAACTACTACTACCAACGTCCAGAGCTACTTCATCTGTGCTATCGCAAATGATGTTTGCACATGTTTGAATGCAAAACTCCTCGCCTACATTCACTGAGCTTCCTGCCTCATTCTCTTCTGCAAACCTCCTTCTAGCACGGCCCTGTCCTGTTGCCCTTGCACCTCCTCTCCAGTCTGCAGGGCTCCCAGGGGCTGGTGTGCCTTGTAACTGCAAGTGGGAAACTGGGAATCAGTTTGAGGAACATCTTGCTTGTGTAAATAACCCAGGTGTGTAAATTCTGCTATCACAGGAAAAGAGAAAGAACAAATGCTGGGTTTTCCAAAAGTGTTATTTCAGAAGGAAAAGAAAATAAGAATTGGTGGTAACCAGGAGGGAATTTTGTCTGTGTAAACAACTGGAATATTTTGATATACCTGCAAGCTCCCAATTTATGCCTGCCATCAACGAAGTGGCAATTAATTAAGTCTTCTCTACCAACCCAGCAAAATAAAACATGTAAACAGCTCACCTTGCTAAATAATTAAACAGCAGCTACTGATAAAATGACATTTATGTAATAGCACAACGGTGTAGTATCCTCTCAAAATATCTTCCTCATACCTCAAACAAAAATAAGAACGTGTTTTCTAGTAAAAGAGTACAATTCTGTCGTCTGGGTCATGGCTGCAGGTCCCATTGACTTGCACAGGAGGCCCAGCCTTGTCCTCACAGCTGGAGGGCTCCCAGCCTCCAGACCCCGGGAAGGTTTGGCCTGGAATTAGCATCTAAACAGGGGCAGTTGGCTCAGGAATTGCTGCAGGATACCAAACCTCTCAGTAGAATAATTGTTAAAGTGGAAGCAGGTATGTACGGTATAAAACAACGTGAGAAAATCTGTCTTCACAAAAGGTATTTCACTGTGATGTATATCCAGAATTAATAGAGGGAGATTTCAACAGGAGGGATGCCAAACGGCTCCCACAGCTCTGACAGAGAAGCCATTGTATAACTAATACCTTACACACTTGCAGCACCGTAAAATTATATGGAAAGCCGTGTCTTAGCTAGGTAGTGCAAATTCTTCACAAGCCTAAAAAGACATGACTTTTTTCCCTGGTTTTCTTCCTTTCTTCTTGTTGCTTCGCCCGTCACTGGTTTGTTCTTTCTCCCTCTCCAGTGGCCACGTGTACTGAGCATCCCATACTCTATAATACATATGCACCCAACATCAGATGATGCAGGTTCATAGTACGGTGCAGCTGACAAGCTACTTAATAAATACTTACCAAAGCAAGAGAGATTTGGAAACAGACTCAAGAATGCACTTGGGTCTTACCAAGACTCACCCACTAAGATCCTACTGCCCGTTTTTACTCTTTTATCTCCAAGGTAGCACTCAAACTTTTCCAGCCTTTTTCACACCTCTTAGAAGTTTGATCTTAAAGTATAGTCACATTGTATTTGGTCCTTTCACATCTCCTAACTGTCATGGGCTGTTCCTCAGGAGTTTCACCTGATGTTTAGGGTTCAACACTGAAGTCCATCTGTTGCTTCTATTTTCGGCCAGATACAGCTTATTGTCATCTTTTTTTTTTCTTTTTATTAATTCCTGTTTATTTTTCTCATCATTTACTTCTCGGAAATAGGAATTAATGAAAGCCCCATGATTAAAATGAAAGTTTAAGACATCGTTTCTATTTACTTATTTGGTGGGACCATCCATTTGGATCTGTGTTATGACCTCCCCTGTTATACCTTTATTGCATCATCTCTCTTTTCCTCATTTACAAATATACATCACATTTTACCTTAATTGACCATGACAGCATTCTCCTTTCCATTGTCAGAGTTTGGCCATGCAAACTGAATGCTGATGGCACACTTGGCATCATAACATCTTGATTTGCTATTGGACTCATCTCTGTTTCAGTCAGAGCCTAAACTAAGGCATTGCAAAGGCAAAACTCCCAGTGACTTTAATGAGCATCAAATCAAGCTCAAGCGACTATTTCATTTTCATTCCAAGTATTAAAAGTAAACTTCTAGGAGACACTGACCTCCCAGACAGGATTATGCCATGTTCATCTATAGATTTCTTGCTGCCTTTACAATGTAGATTTTAGGCAGCGTGCTCTCTGCAGTCTACTTTTGTGCAAAAGAATACAACATAAAGTATATATTGCAAATTACTATAAATTAAAATACTATAAATACTATTCTATTTCATAATCATTACATAACCTGTATTTTTAAAAAATCAAGCATCCCTTCCTTATTTACTATCTGGTCTTAATTCAGAGTATTTATCTCTGTGGCTCATGCAGTTGCTAAGCCTACTGTCTGGCTCCACGACAAATTTCATCAAGGTCCATTCAGTTTGGTTTAACTACGTCCACTTCAGTTTAACTACAGCGTTCTCCATATTCAATGTATCTCCAACACAAAGAAGGTCCAAAAGCTAAGCATTTCAACATTTCAGGCAAGTTAATTTATCTATCTTTTTTGCCATGAAAGATCCCATTGTCTCTGTCACATGGCATGTAAGGTTCTTAAGAAATTATGCATATTTGTAGGTTTTGGCAGCCTTCTGAAGCATTCATATGCATGGATTTTTTTTTTCTTCTGTGTTATTTCAGATGTAACTATTTATAAGGAAGAATTTTGCTGAGCACAATTCAGCAGCATTAGGAATAAAGTCTATGATTATAAAGCCACTTTTTTTTTTTTAGCAAAGTGAAACTGTAGAGATATATTTATTGGCTTTTAAGCACTGGGAATAATTGTTCGTCAATTGTGATGAATTTTCCAGATAGAAACTAAAGTTCTTAATCAATATCATCTATTTGCTGAAGTTTTGGAAGGGCTCAAGATTTGCCACAAGTACTAATTCTACACGATACCAGAAATCAGGCTGTTGAGGTCATCCCAGTATATTTTTCTTCTGCATCATTTTTGTGCTACTAAAAATAAAATACCAATACCTGCTACTATTTCTAGACAAAAAAGCCATTTAGCTCTGTTATACATAAGTGGACTTGAAAATTACTAGCTTTCATTACGTAGCATTCCCATCCTCATGTCCCTTCAACAGAAAATTGTGTTATTGATGTGCTGGGCTGGGAAATAGTAAAAAAAAAGTAAATACAAACTATTCAGTGCTCGGTATTTACCACATAATGCGGCAGTTACCACAGGTTTTTAGGGGCCCAGGTTCAGACAGTGTAATTTCCCTGCTGTAAATCCCTTTAAAGCATATTTTTGCATCATTGGATATTATTCCGTCATTCCACATTCAGAATCTAAATGGTTAAGAGTGATAGCTCTGTGCAACCCATTAACTCGTATTTTGTTAGTGCAGTGCTGAACACATCTAATAGGTCAGCAGTCCACCACGTTGGCCAAGACTGCCGGTCCAAACAGAAACCTGCAGAGCTAAAAGGATTCCACCCAGTTTGAGTTCAGGAATCGGTCTCTTGTAAGAGATCGACGGGCTGGCCCTGAAACCACTCCTCATGCGAACAGCTACTGTCCAGAGAATTGTTTGCCTCACATGATGTGGGTGCTGCCATATTTCATAGAATTATTAACTTTTAAAGACAAAATCCCCAACCATATTTTAGCATTGCATTAAGAAACCCATAACAATAACAGTACAGTGAGTTATGCTTTCGTTTTACTATAATCACTGCCATCTTATCAAACCCGTGATATAAAATCGTATATACATCAAATACAAATCCCCTTTTAGAGTTATTTATTTACCACGCTCTGCAGAATCCTAGTATTCTGAAATATCCGGGCGGAGGTTGTTGAATACAAATACCCGGTGAAATGCTCAATTCTGACTTGGAGCCAGCAATACAAGATGAAAGGTTCTAGCAGAGCAGCCCTGATGCCATTACTTACAGCACTTTTAACGTCCCTGCCCCCGGGTTTTCTCCAGCCCCTCCGCTGGGGCTATCCTTGTGCCAAATGAAGCAGAACAAGATGAGCACATGCTCCTCGACAGGCTGATTCACCGTCCAGTATCTGCAGTTAAGCCACTGATGAATGGGCGTTTGCGAAAACCCACATGGAGCAGTTCTGCTGTGGCTGCTGCTGCCGGAGAACTCGGCGGCGGCAATAGGCAGGCCTACGGAATGCTCAACCAAAAGCCAAATGCCAGAAAGTCACAAACCTTTTCTCCAAAGGTCCCCTTTGAGGAGAGGTGTTAGATTAAAATTTAGCTAGCCCTTCTCCCAAATTCTAAGGTCTGGTCTGACATCCTTCTACCTTCCTATGCGGCGCTTCTCTTTTTTCCTGCATTATCAGGTTGTAGAAAACGTAGTCAGGGTACTACTTGGAAATAATTCCCGCAGTAACAATTTATGCTACAGTCCAACTACCGCCTGTTCCCTGCGTGATATCAACCTGACTTTGAAGTTACGATTATTTATATAGCAATTACATATGAAAGCACAGAGAGGATGCCAGTCCACGGATTTGCAGAAATAAAGTGTCCTAAGGAACCTCAACTAAAATGGGGGCTTATACTAAACTGTAAGTCATCCAAGTTCATTCCAATATTGGGGAATAAACTGGAGAGCTATCCTTTGCATGATTTTACCACTTTTTAGCATACAGATGTGGAAAGCAGCTCACATGAAAAGTTTCCTGCTCAAGTGTTGTTCTTAGAACATTTCTGAAAAACACTACACTTACTACAATTTAGAGTCTTTTATTTTGATTGCTTGTTGGATTTAGTTGTATAAAAAAAAAATTAGGATGCACACAGTAAAATGTGCGACATTTAATTTGCAGCAAATAATAAAACTCAAACCATAATCAGCATTTCCTTTTGCCAGAGAAAACATTACACTGAACTTAATTTTACAGCTGTACAAATTGTTTTAAAGTAATCTGTTCAATTAGGCGAGTTAATGATATTTAATTTGACCAGGCCAAGCTTTACATGCTATGCATTACTGTGAGCAACTGTGGTCAATACAAGTGTTTGTGTAATGTAAATGTAATGCTAACACCTTCCATTCTCAGCTGGCTTAACAAAAAAAAGTGGTGTCTTCACCTCTCTAAGATAAACCAAAGATGACAGCATAGTAAGTGTTATGTGCACAAGGTAATTCAGCAGGAATTTAGCCTTTTCTGTCGATTCCGCACTCCAGTTAACCCTCTTTATTATCACCCAGCTTTTTGCTGTGGGCAATACGTTAAGTATGGGCTAAATTCAGTTACTGCACTGAGTAATGTTACTCATTTGGTTGCTCCACTTACTTTAATGGGACTAAACATGGCATAGCACAGTGTGAACTAAGGGCGATCTGATACCAGTAAAGATATCAGAATCTGCACATATATTTTAGAGTTTTCAATCATATTCAAGAAGCTAATGTGGCAGAGTCACCACATTAGTGTACATTTCAGACATGCACAAAAATGATTAAATTACAAAGTAGTAGCCACCACTAATACCTGAGGGTAGCCACTATTGCATTTACGTCCAAGGAAGGCAATTCATTATTTTCATGCCTTGGAAAAAAATATGCTACTCTTCCAAGCATTTCCACGCAGAAGGTGACAGTTTCCACTGTGCAACTGCTGCCTCTGATTGCAGATACAGTAATGCAGTTTATCAAGCGAATAGCTGTCTGACTGGAAAGAGTACAATGTGAGACATCATTCGTAATGAAAATATAGAAACAAAGTATGCTCCTTGATGAGGAGGGCTGCTATGATAGAGACCCTCACTGGCAGTGCTAGTAGCATCTTCAAATCTCAAATTGCAGTTTGTCTACATGTCAGCCAAGACTTGCCCCAGCCCAAAGAACATGGTAACAATTATATGATAGCACGATGCTTTAGGATTGTAATTTCACTATACAGCCTTCACTAACACATTGCTCTGGGCAGCTTCTCTTTAATCGTTTCTTTTCATCTGTATTAAAATGCCAACACTTTACAGGTTAAAAGAGGATAAAATCTTATTGGATTTACCAGTGGTTCCCACTAGGTCTGTAACAGAGTCTTTGCATATGAGCCCATAGATCTTTTGGATTTGCAGATATGTCAATAAATAGGAAGAATTTCAAAAGAAATCTCCATCTTGGGCAGGACACAGCAGGAAGTAGACACATATTCAGTCTTTTCACCACAGTTGCCTTTTTCCAGTTCATTCCACGCCATTCATTGTGTTTAGCTCCCTTAAAATTACAGTCCATGCAGAGACACACAGAAACGTTAAAACTTCTCACAAACCAGAACTCAAAATGAGAATTATGGTTTTGCAGCTTTATAAAAACTCTGACAAATATGACCTCATCTCTTTCACAGCCCCTGGGTAGACTTAGATACTTATGGAAGAATGCATTAGAAACCATGTGAGGAAGGAAGCTAAGCTTGAGTAAAACGCAAAGCCAGAGTGAGCTGGGAGTGCTCCAGACCTCTCTCTGGATCAGGAAGGATACCCCTGCTTGGCATAGATTTGAAACTTTGAACCTTGTCCTAAAATTGAGTGCCTCATCTCGGTTTTGCTGCTGTAAACAGGAGCTTCACTACTCTTTTGAGATAGGAGGGATCAGTGTTCAAATTCTCTTCTCAGACCCCCACCTTCCATGGGCTGGCATGTCTAGTACTGGTAGTTCTGCGTTGGGTCTCAGTCGTGTTTAGTGAAGGCGTTCTGTTTTGTAGAAGTATTCACTCAACAAGGAGACGATGGTGGTGAGATCTGGGGATGGGAAATGGCCAAGCTACACAGACAAAAAGGGATTTTGAAAAAACACCCATGGTTGTTTTTTCCTTGTTATTTCTATTCCCTATCCCAGTACAGGGATCCTATCCCTAAAATGCAGGGCTTTTATTGCAGTGAATGGGTACCACCATGACGTTTCATCTGAAAAACTGTTTATCAGACACAGTAATTTCAACTCTTGTCCCAGTAGTTCTGTTCAGTATTAGGGTTAAAAGATTTAAAAAAACCCAAAAAACTAGAAAAATTACAGAAGAATCAATAACTTGTTTCGTTTGAACAAGGGCTGAGGTATTTCTCATCTGCAAGAAGCAAATGGGACGTTGGTTTGTACTTTAGTTCAAAGAGTGAGTCCAGTAAAATCTAACTATCAAAATAAAAAGCACAGGATTTGTAAAGTTCCTCTAGTGAAAGGGGAAAGTGAAAAATGCATAAATAGTAGCCACTATGCATGGCGTAAATAGTTCCTAGTACTTGCTGTATGTACCTTTAGATGGAAGCCGAGGCTTTTAAATTAACAGCCAAAACCAGCAAAGATATCCTCCACTCTCTGACTTTCTCTCATTGCTTTGTTTGCTTTCTTCCCCCAGGTCAATGGGAAGGATTTATCTAAAGCAACACATGAGCAGGCAGTGGAAGCGTTCAAAACGGCCAAGGAGCCCATTGTGGTGCAGGTCCTGAGAAGAACTCCACGCACCAAGGTCTTCACTCCTCACGAGTCTCAGCTGGTAGATGTGGGCACACAGACAGATATCACTTTTGAACACATCATGGCTCTAAGCAAGATGGGCTCACCTACTCCACCCGTCTCTGTGCTAGACCCATACCTCCTACCTGAAGAGTAAGTAACAGTTTGTGAAGCCCTTGAAAATCCTTGCATTCCTTAATGTGGCATGTTAGAAGTAGTTCACAAACTTACCTTTACTTGCTGGTGAACCTGTACTCCCAGAAGTAGCCAGGATTCATACACCACTGAGCCATAACTCAAAACATTTTCATTTTTTCTACACACTAGCAGGCCATTATTCACGTGAGTAATGCCACTGAGTCACAACATGGCCTCATAAAGCTCATTTTTTGCTGGCATTTGATGGATAAAGTTATTGCTTCTTGTAATTCCTCTCACTGCCTCTTTGGGTTGCTTATGTTTTAACTTTATTTTTTATGGCTGCCATAAATTGTGTAATGCTAAGAGCTGCTACATTCTGTTCCAGTGTATTAATTACTTTATTATAACCCTGCAGCGATGTTACTCAAATAAATTATTTTCTAGGACTAAAATTACTTACCAGTGCTGTCATGGATGTTTTAGAATCAAATTTTAATTATTGTTAATGGTAGTTTGATGCTTTTGTACTTACAAATAAAAATGACAATTATCTCCTGGCACACACACACCACGCCCTCACACGCTGTTCAAGAGGAAAACGGCTCCCCAAGGAACCCCCCATGCAAATTGCCTGTCATCGTGCCACGCATCTCCACAAGGGAAAAAGGAATAGAGAGGATTTGGAATGTCTCAGTTGCTGCGTATGAGAGACCGTGATCTGGTCAATCCACAGCAATAGCTGGGTTTGAGATGATCCTGTACACGGTGAGAGGCAGTGCTAGAGTGTGCACATGTCCTGGCTGTGCGGTACAGCTCTGGAGGGGAACCCACAGACAGCTGTGAACATTGATCAGCGCACAAACACACCCCAGCGTGCCTCTCCCGATATCCCTGTCAGCGCTCCTAGGAGGTAGGGTTTGACTACAAACAGGCACCGATCCTGTACTGCTCCTAAGAGACTTCCACAGCATGTTAACATTCAGACATTCAGCTAGGAACTGGGTTTGGCTTCTGTGGGCTATGTCTGCTCCTTTCACACTCTCAGTGCCGATTATTTGAAAGATGGTTCCGCTGAATATTACTGCATGGCCACCTATTCCCAGCCCATTGAAAATTCAAGCACAGCTGCATGTTTTAGTGGAAACGTTTGACAAAAGGCGATAGCTTTGAGCTTGTTTGCAGTGAACAAGCAGCAGGGCTTAGAGCACTGTGGAGAGGACACACTTATTCTTAGAGCACCTACACTGCATACCCCCAAACACATTTGCAAGGGGGCCTTTCAATACCTGCAACTTTCCAACTGCAAAGCCAATTACATCAGGAAAATGGCAAAGATTAATTCATGATGAATCGTTTAGGTTGCAACGTGCCTGCATACTAGCTCAGTCCTATCAAGTAACTCCCTATTGCCCCTTAATCGTCAGACATAGATCCCAACTGCCAGCATCATCACTGGCCCTACTTGGAGCTGTAGATGTTGGTCTTAACCACGTAGCCTGCCTCACAGCTCTCCCTGCGTACAAGGGCAGTCAGTCAGCTCTTCAAGTACGCTGTCGCCCAGCATGTGCAAGCAAACAGAGTCATTTTTCCCTAATGCTTCCTGTAACTTCTCCAAATCCCATTCAAATCAATCTAGCCTGCATATAACAACTTGGGTATCTTGGCCAATTAGCAGATGCTGTTACGTAAATAACCTCACACTTACAAAGAAACACGTATCTAGTTAACAGCGAATTAAAGGGAGTTTACTTTCATTGCAGAAAAAAAATTCCAGCGTAGAAAAAAGTGATCACAGAAGCATTACACTACTTACAACTTCCAAAGTATAGACAGTGAAACTGTCAGAGAGCTCAAGTTGTGAAAAGCAGCATGCCAATAGTGAAGAGCAATATGAAGAGTGGTGCATATTTAAATAGCATTTAAATCATTATGCACAGCCTATTACATTCAAATCAATCAACAGAATGCTGTCGATCCAAATAGTTGGGAGGCAAATTATTTTTAGAATACTTAGCAATTTGATAAAATTTTGTGTCTTTAAGGCCAAGTAAAAATGCCAAGCAGCTAGGCCAGAATGATTTTACTTTCATGTCTGCAAATAACCTGAGCTGACAAGTAAATAATCTAGTATTCCCTCTCATCTTGAACCCTGGCAAATATCTGCCCACTTAGCTGTCACCTGGTACCCCTTACCCTACTTTGCCGCTATTCTCTCTGTATATTTTTCCCCAAGTCAGCTTTACATTTGGAGAAAAATCATTAGTAAATGCTGAGACTCTTGACAAGTCTCTCACTCATCATCAGATGCCAAATGTTTTAGACTCCTCTTACAATACATGTAATTTTTGTTTAATACATTTGTTGGTGTAAATGGTATAGTGTATATAATTAACCCCATGCAACTTCTTGGTGTGGTTGTTAGTCCACCATGTTCACGATGACTTGCTATAAGCTTGGAATGGATAAATATGCTACCTAGAGTACTGAGTGCTGTCCTAAAACATACCTTTTTTTTCCAGCCATCCATCTGTGCATGAATACTATGACCCAAATGACTACATGGGAGGAATTCATCAAGAAATGGACCGAGATGAGTTAGAATTAGAGGTACTTAGTCTTTAGTAACTGAGTCATTTACTGACAGTTTAACATGTGCATGTCATGGTCTTGATATTGTATATAAAGTGAAAAGATGTTTCAAAGCAGATAACATTCAAAGCAGTAATAACATTGCTCATTAGTTACTTTGCAGGTTGCAAACCTTACTCATGCCTTTAGCGGTGTATTTAAATGTGCGCCATGGACTGATGAGCCAGATCTTCAGCTAACAAATTAACATAAATAATGAAGTCATTGATTCCATTAATTAAATTCTGTATAACTATGCTTATTTAGAATTTCTGAAAATCTGAAAGACTTTGCAAGTTCGCTGAGTTTCAGGACCTCTTCCACATAGTCACAGTAAAAATGTGTGAGTTTCCCTTAAATATTCCCCAGCTGAGAAACAGATGTTCTTGACCATATAATTTAGAAGCATTTTAAGTTTACAAGACAAGACCAGAATAGATTTGCCACTATACTAAGCTGTTCCTCCCTTTTTCATTACTGAAAAGTTACATATGTATACATATAAAATTATAGATAATAAAAGTTGAATGAGTCATGAAGGTATGCAAGCCCATTTTCCTGCCAAATCTTTAAAAATCACTTGTGGTTTTAGTACTTGTATATTCCATCAGAAGTTCATCTTCAGTTTTCTCATTCTTAATTTTAATAACCTGCTCCCAACCATTCAGAGTACAGCATATAAATTGTGGGCCTTAGTTCTGCAAGACACTTAAGCAGTACTGACCCGCTGAAGTGTTTTTAATCATTTGTAATAAATAGCAGTGAAGTATCTCAATACTTCTAAATACTGCCAACGATGTCTGACCCAGCTAATCCATTAAAGATTATAAGTAAGTGAATAGTTTACTCTTAGCTTGCTTGCACGTCTGATTTCTTAGATCCTGGTCCTGCTAGCGCTTATTTGTCAAAGAAAGCAATGCTGACCTGTCTGTAGCTCTGTTTAAATCAGCGGTGGATTTATCAACAGCTTCAATGGGAGCAGAGTTCAGTCATTCTATGAGCACAAACTTGTTCCCTTCTATAAAAGCGTTAGCAGGATCAAGGACTAAAATCCCATAAAAAGTTTGCAAGCTGTTCTCAAATTCTGCAGATCTGGTAGTAATCCATCTCTGTATACAAACGCAAATCAAAGTCAGGATAAAATCAAAATGCCAGTAAAACAAATGCTGTTTAGCAGACTTCAAGGTCTTACTTTTCAAACAAGCGCCTTTTTTTTTTCCTTAAATAAAAACAAATGCAATATAGATTTCAGTCTTAAGGGAAAATGTAGAACAAATTAGTATTTTCTTCCAGTGTCTTTTCAAAATCTATCTTTTAGGAAATCTAATATTGTGGATAAATTATAATGCTTCCATTAGAAGGTCAACCAGTTGAGCTGAAAACAGTTTAAACACGTGCACTTCAGTAGCCAGACGTTAATATGCCTTAAACCACAACATTAATAATTTTGACATTGATATAGTACTTGATGGCAAAAGGTGATCAGCTCAGTAACACAGGGAGATGAACGTTAGAAAAGTCTCTGTAGCCTAATAGTATTTCTTAAAAACCACTAAAGATTCTTGTTCAAACTGTAGAGACTATGATCAATGGTAAGGTCAAAGTGCTAACAGGGACTCAACTGGCTAGTTGCTTTTTTGTTTGCCTTTTGATAGATATGTTTTAAAAGACCACAAAGGCACTGTTTCATTGACTGCAGCAGGAATGTCTAAAGTAAGAAAGCCATCAAGTCAGCCTTCTGGGTTTCTGTGTCCATAAAATGTGCTTTGAATTTAAATCAGAAGCGCCTCATCTAAACTTTCATGGTCTATAACTGACTGGTTAGTGATTTGTAACAAGTAAACGAGACAAAAACAGTGAAATACCCAAGTTCACAACAAGCTTCTAATGTAAATATCCGTAGGAAGGAATTTATGCTGGCAGTATTGCCAAGACGCCAAAATTGTGTTCTCAGTTTTATCTCTCAACATTTTTCTTAAAATTGATGACTCAGAGGTAACTGCCATGTATTCCCTACTACAAAAATAAATATATACCATTGCTTTTCTTTTGAAGTTTACATGCCACTAGGAAAGAGGGGCTAAAACCTGAACTGCTATTTTATTATAAATTAAAAGTACATTCATTCTTCACAGAGGCCCAGCCAGAAGTCATTTCAGGTTCATAAAGGAAGAATAATGTCACTCCAGGATTCCCCAGCAGCGTTATGCGTTAATATGTTTATTCAAACAAGTCTGTCCAGCTGTCAGACACACAGCCCGAGTGAGGGCTTTCTCAGCGTGTTCGTTTTTTCTCAGATTACAAAAGAGAACATTCTACATCAAAAAGGGGGCTTGTTCTCTCACATTTGACTTTCTGTCTTTACCCTTTCCTAGATGCGACTTGTATGTAGGTCTTGCGTTCTTTCTGAGTACAGAACTGAACTGAACTCAGCTGAATGGCCAGTTGAGACTAAGTACAGCTTGGAGATGAAAAACTACATGAAGTGTTCGCTAACTGCTAGGAAATCTCCCTCTGATACTCTCACTCAGTCTTGGACAGAAGTGAAGCCTTCACATCAACAGACTGAAGGACAACAGATTCATTCAAGTAGCTTTTTGCCTTCCCAACGCACAGCTCTTGCAGTGTTCCTGGCATGAAACCACAACATCTGATCAGCAAAAAATGAACAGACTGAGCACCAAAAGCCACGCTTCAAAATTTGAAATTAATACTGCACTACTTTTAGGAAACCATAAATAAAAGCTAGTGCCAGGGTTTCGAGCTCTCCCTTTTGGTTCAAAGTTTTCTTCCGCTGGTCCAATAATCTATTTGCAAGGGAGGGGAGGAGGCGAGAGGTAACTATCTGAACATGGGAATCAGTAGGCTCCATCACAGGCATGCTGCAATTTTTATTCCATCCTGGTTGTAAAGCATTTGAAAGCATCTTTTATGCGAATATATTTCTTCGCAATGAAAACTCATGCTCTGCAGGGAGTCGCACTGATCAGGAGCTTCTCAAGGCATTACTGTGTCTCTGAATACAAAAGACTTCAGCCCTAGCAGTCCTGCTCAAGCCGTGATTGAATATGTAAAGGTTTAAAAAGCAGTATCTTCCTTCAGCTTCACAACTATACCTTCTAAGACAAGTATTTGTATATTCTTGGTTTGGAACAAATCCAAAAGCGGTAAAACATTTCAACTTGCTGACAAGCTAATACTGAAAGGTTGTCCTCCCTTAAGTCTCTGGAGGACTTCAACCTGGCCTTAACACCTCTTACTGCATGAGAAAGGTCTTAATCGTGGACCGTTGGCCATCTGCTTGGCAAAGAGCCTGGGCATCCTTCAAGTTATCTTACTTAGGCATCCTAAGCCCCTTTTCATGGTGGTGAGATGCACTTTTCTTCAACCTTCCCCAGCACCACTGACGCGTTAAGCTAGCCCAGCCTCTGTGGTCCGTCAGAGAATTACCATCATAGGGCTGGGCTGGCACAGAAACCTGCAGGTAGATTTTTACTTTGTCCTGGAGAAGACAGGGCAAAGAATTTTGGAAAGACAGCCTGTTATATACAATTCTCTTCTCTGAAAAGAGGAGGAGTGGGGCTTTTGCTTTTTGCCTATGTTGAGAACCACATTCATGTGAACAAACAAATGTAAAGATCACTTTCTTTAGCTTCAAGACAGCAAGAACAAGATTTTTCCTCCTGCTGTACCAGGGTCAGTTGCCAAAAGGTACTAAGAAGGCCTCACACAGCATAAAAGGAAATAGTTCTTTGTATTTATTTCCTTGACATTCTTTTCTGGATGAAACCTATTAATGGAGCAGCAAAAAAGGGGCCCTGCTAGTCCGGTACCTCAGAAGTCAGCACAGAAAAAACCCCACCACATTTTACAGAGGAGACAAAAGGACAGAGTATTTACTATGCAAGCTTTGGATAATGCTTTCTGAATGTTTGAACTTTTTTTACCCATCGTTGTCCTCTCATTTCAGATTTCTACTGCTCATTTCTGTCTTGTTAGAGAAAGGACTTTGATTTTTATAAATTTACAGGCAGGCCATAATTTTAAATCAGCAGTACAATAATTCAATAATCTGTTGCAAGTGAAGGATCTTCTGCGCTTATAGAGGTTAATTTACTATTATCACTTACTCCTAATTCATTATTCTGAGTGGTTGCAGGTATAATGTCATCGTGCATGTTCATGTCTTCTTGTCTTGCTACAAATGCCATATGGATTTCGGTAACTAGCTCTTTGAGCCCTCCTTGGCTCTACATTTGATATAGAGCCAATAATCTTTCAGACAGTTCTCTTGTGCAGACTGTTTCGAAATAGCACACAAAAACTTCTCTGGAACATCTCACAAAATGTCGCTTTTACCTGATCTAAAGTAGCAGATTTTAATTATCTGTGTGTGTAAAAGTTGCGTCATATATGAAGTTTTCACATTTATCATATTAGCGCAGCCCTGACATTACCACACTCTGTGGATACCACCGTTGTCTGCTAACGGATTTCTGCAGATCTAGACCAGGTGTTGAATACTTCAGTGTCTCCTTTCTGCAATGTAGGTGACCGATACGTTTCATATTGGTTTATACAGAGTTCATGACAATAGTATCCGAGCCCCAGTTGAGCACTAAATAGTCTTTCATCTCAAGACCGTACAGTACACCAGACTAATCTGAAAGAGCACGCATCTAGCAGGGGCGCTGGAAGCAGTCCAGCTGCTGCTGTGCACGCAGCGACTGCTGTCTGCAGCGGCAGCGCAGAACGCCACAGGCTCGGGCCCCTGGGCTCGCCAGAAGTGCAACGCCGAGGACGGAGGAGTAAGAAATGGCAAGTCCAGTGCTATTGCAAGCACGTGAACTTACACCTTCAAAGTTCTCCAGGTCCATATTAATTTCTAGAGTTTAATTAATTCCTGGTACAATTACACAAGCTACCATAATACCTGTACTTGCAGGTGCCATTTTTCTGTTCTATTTTTCCCTTTCATGTATCTGTGCGTTACACAGACTCTACTCTGAACATGGGAAATAGTCTTTGCTTTGAAGACTCTGGAGCTGTTGGTTCTTCAACTCCAACAGGAATTGCATGCTTTTATCTCTCAAATATTTCAAAGCTTTATGATTATATTAAAACTTTATTGATGCAAAGACCCACAGAAAGCAGCTGTTCCTATCTTGAAGTACACAAAATGGATCATACTTGGGTAGCATCAAACCCACTTACTCTTTTCCTACCAAGGACTAGAGGGAGTGTACCCAAGGGTAAGTCTGTCAACTAATTACTCATAAAAATTCAGATACTAAACACCTGCTCTAAGAATTTTTTGTTTGCTTTAGCTTTTTGCTGCTTTATTTGTGAGCATGTTTTTAAACAATATATATCTGTTTTCCTTTTAAAATACATACCGTTTAATTTACCAGATTATTTATTACCTTCCAGTATATCACAGGTGATGTCTTGGATGGTGTGTTTTAAATGTAAACCCATCCTTATTTTTTAATTATAATAATACTCTTCACAATTGTACACTGTTGGAGAAACACCTATTATTATTCAAAACATGAGGCAGGTAAGAATGAAACCAGCAGATTGAGTCCTCCTCTCCTTCCACTCCAAAAGGTGCTGGCAAGTGTTTATGGTTACATAGGATGTATTTAAATAACGGCCAAAGTCAGGATGCTTTTTGTTTGCTTGTTTCTGTGGGGTGTTTTTACATTATATACATATTTTCACTACCAGTATGACAAACAGTGTAATGAGCTACAGCACTAGTTTCTTGCCACTATTTCATTGCCACGTTTTCAAATGAGTAAACTATGTAAAAACTTTCCTCAAGACATGAAATCTTTTCGTTGAAGTATGCAGGAAATACGGGAATCATTCTAGGCCTGAATTAGGCCCAGTGCACAAATTCCCACCTCGTCCCCAGTTCACACCAGGATTAAACGCAGAATAAATGCATTGACTGCAGTGGCGGTCCTGAGGATCAAATAAGATCAGAATTGAATCCACTTTGTCTCATCTTTTCTTCTGAAGAATTTCCATCTCCTCTCTAGAAAGCTCCAAAAGCTTTAGAAATCCGAAAAAAACCCACTATTAAAGCATTGTGTTCAAACCTTCAAGTAACAAAAGAGGGAGAAAAAGAGCAGCAGTTCACCATAGATACTATTGATTGAAACCATTTAAATACCATCTGAAATGTCACTGACATTTACAGCTACGTTTCTTTAAAAAAAAAAGAAATTACACATGTTGACAAGTAAATAACATGAGATTGCTGATCTTGGCAGCTGTCATCTAGACATGCCAATAAATTATTCATATCAGCTTGTTTTATTGTCTTGCCCCTTAACAAATGGCACAGCGCAGGTCAAACCAGAGAAACGTTCAGAAATAATGAGTCGTGTTATCAGGACTTTTCCACTGGAACGGACGGGTCCAAGCACAAACGCGCGGTTCAGGGTCTGCCCTTGGGCTGGGGCAGCCCTCGGATCCCGCACGGGCCGGGCCGTCTTTCTCAGCCCGTGTCCCTTCGCCCCCTCTGCCTGGTCCCACTCTTCCCCTTTGCAGCAATGGGGCTCGAGCCCCACAGCCGCCTCCTCCATCCTGCCTGGCGTCAGCTGCAGAGGAGCGGGATCTTCCAAAGCCTCGCTCACTGCCAAGCACTCTTCTAAGGGAAGTGAAAAACACAACCACAGCTGCTATTACACCTCTACTTATGAAGAAACATCCTTCCTCCCTATGGCAGCATCCTCAGGACTGGCACAGCAGTCGCAATAAGCTGGATAAGCGCGTTAGGCTCCCCAGGGTCCTTGGACTCCCGGGATGTCCCTCGGAAGCAAGAAGGCAGAGCTGAAAGATGCTGCGTGGATGGTCACGCTGACTGCGCACCAGCCAGGAGCATCCTGCAGCTTGTGGGTGCCTCCGTGGATTTTACAACCCTTTATACCAAACAGTGTCCCAGAGCAGCAGCAAATGTAGGAAAAAAATAACCCACATGAAATCCTCATGGCAAAAAAGCACAGAGGAAGAACGTAACATTTTTAAGGTGGCTTAAATGTCTCCAAGACTAACAAGACCACCAAAGAGTAGAGTGATAAACCATGACCTGCTGAAACCAAACCCTTGCAAGATATTGAAGTGCTTATTATATTTCTATTCCCAATACCAAATGCTTTGCTGACAATATATTGATCTTCAGTCACGCTTTTGAGAAATTTATTACATCATTTCATGAAAATTACACAAGTTAAGGTAATAGAGTATTATATTTTTCTCTGAAAAGCCAGAAAATTTCCCTGCTTATAAGGAAATATATATCAGCTGTGGCAAATATTGAAATCATACTTTATAAGTATTTTAGCATTTGAAGTCTTACCACTACATGAAATATAGGTAATTTTTCTTCTTTAAGATCAATAAAAGGTCTGTTTTCAAAATGACTTCATATTGATTGAAGAGTCAAAAATGCCCCAGGTATTGATTGTCTGCATATAATCACGTTTTGCTCAGTAAGTTAACCTCGTCTACAAGTGAAATGAAAAGAGATCCACTATATCACTTAAGCAAAATATTTTCATTGTATTTGAAAAATTGCTTCCATCAGTCACCGGTGTCTCAACTGACAATATATTTTCTTTTCCTTTATCTTTTTTTTTTTTTTAAAAACCTCAGGAAGTAGATTTACATAGAGTGAACAGCCAGGACAAGCTTGGCCTTACTGTATGTTACAGAACGGATGATGAAGATGACATGGGTATTTATGTGAGTGAGGTAAGATTGAGCTGATTTCCATAAGACACAATTTGTCTTTTAAACTGCAGTGTTGGGTATTTAAGACATTTGTCTTCTGTTTGCACCGCGTTCGAAAAACAGCCAGAATGCAGTAATTGGAAGAAATCTAATTATTTTTCCTTTTCTCCAAACTGAGTGAAATCCTGCATCCAATTGAAGTCAAAGTTCATTATATTAACATTTAGTGTTCATTTTTCCCCTAACACAGCCTCAGCATTCAATTCCAGATGATGTTTTCAAAGTATTTTTAATATATTCCTCCTTTAATTTTTGTTCTCAATTATTCCAGAAACAATATAAATGAAAAAAAAAAAAAAGCCACACATTTTTATTTGCAAAGATTTGGGGCCTGTATGTCTCTCTCTACCCGCTTTCATGAAATAAGTAGCATTTTATACATAATCTTTTTATCATGCAGATCCATTTCAAATTAGTAGCAGCAATTTGGGGAAAGAAACTCATAACTAAACCTAAAATCTTCCATTAAAATGCATCACTTAGGACATAATCCTTTCTGTTCTGTATGCAAAAACTGGTTCTAATCGGAGCACTGTGTTGTAAAGCATAATGTTGAATTACGAGGTAACTGGATATCATGCAAACATGATAAACCTACATTCTCTGAAGACACATCTCACGCAGAAATATTGTGGTTTTGACTTGATCGTTTTCATTTGCATTTCACTTTGTCTGACATAAGCAAGGAAGAGTCCTGTAATCACCAAGCAAGACGTAACAACCACATGCAGCAGCAGCAATGACAGACACACTGGCTTACAGTATCAGTCATATTACCAGTACCGGGTTTACAACGGGAAGTAAATACTGAGCTCTCAAACCTCCAAAGCACTCACAGTTCTCTTACTTTGTAGATTGATCCCAACAGTATTGCTGCGAAAGACGGTCGACTCCGAGAAGGGGATCGCATTATTCAGGTACGTGTGTAAATGGTTGAAAGTCTGCTAATGCTCTATAATCTGCTGCAATGTCTTTATTTCAGTAGAACTTTTACAAATCATTCCCTTCAGACTGGTATTCCTACACTCCCTTTTAACTTTCTGAGGATATTTCCCTTTCCTTTGACATACCTCCATCAGATTTTGATAGTCCTGGCCAGGTAAAGCCCTATATTGGCCCCACTCTGCAGGCCAGGCATTTTGTCAGCAGATGTCATCTGCTTTCAGCACATATTCTGATACACTGCCACTTCTAGGTCTTCCTTCTACCGCAGAAACCCTCTATTTTGGCCCAAGTAATTATTCCTGTTTGCAGAACCTCTCGGGCAGCCCTATTTATTCACAGTTAGCGATGTTAGCACTTGTTCAGCACCTGAACACCCACTGCTGTGTGCCAGAATGAGTTGTCCTCCAGGGGCAACAATCTTACACCACAGGGGCTTTGTCGGAAGTGGTCTGTCTTCTGCACAGACACTAACACGAGTAGAGGTCCACATCCCATTCAGTCTCTGGGAGCAGCATCCACAGCCTCACCTGTCCCACACAAGGATGTTCTTGTTCCTTTCCACCCACCAGACCTGATGTTATGATTCTGCTCCTGCCCAACTCTCCTCCTCCCGTTTCTGCCCTCGTAACAAGGCTCTGCACATCACACGCAGAGGTATGGAGCAGCTTCACGCGTCCAAACCAACACACTTGCCCAACGCTTCTCTGAACAACACAGCTGGAGATGTGAACAGGGACTATGCCTGTGTTGTGCTGGGATCTATCCAGCCATGCCGTTCTGTGGAGTTCATCCCAGCAGCATTTAAATATCCCAGTGAAAGGATTCATTCTGTTGCTCTTTTTCTTTAAAGATCAATGGCATAGAGGTACAGAACCGAGAAGAAGCTGTGGCACTTCTCACCAGTGAAGAGAGCAAGAATATCTCCTTACTTGTTGCGAGACCAGAAATTCAGGTACTGTAGCAACAACAAAAAAGCCCTCTCGAGTCTTAATTAAAAGAGTTGCTGTTTTGTAGAAAGCAGATAGCATCTTTTAAAGAATTTTAACCTACCTAAATCTACCTAAAACCATATTACACCATATATATGGTTTAAAATAATGGAATTCAGCAGTCACAGTACTTAGATATGTTACATTAAAGTTCAATTTATAAGATGTTCAAGGATTTATATATGCTGCAATGCTATTACAAACATCAGTGCAAGGTATTACGGATAGTTTCAAGACATAGCTTTGAAGAACATACTGAACTCTAATTCCTATAGCTATTGATTATTCATTCATTAAAACACCTATTATTTAGCCCTTTATATGCCATCTCTTAACATAGTTAAATACTGTCAAGAAGCACCCTCAGCTGTAATAAAAGGTCGAACCAGATCCCTTTGTAGCGCAGGGATTAGCACAACAAAGATGTTGAACAAACAGCCATGAGGACTATTGTTCGATCTGTCTCTGCTCCTCCTGCTGTGAGAGCAGCCCTTGCCAACGCACCTGCCGACACAGGGGCAGGCTCATGACTATCCTGTTAGCCTGGATGTTTCTGATCTTTCCCTTGGGGATAATTGAGGCTGGGAGGAAAAAAGCCTTACAGACCCCCAGCAAGCATTTTTCCCTCTTGCCCTTGCTGCTGCCTCCCAAGTGGTGTGTTCAAGCTTTGGGCTCTGGAGTGTGTTTATACATCCTAATCAAGTCGGGCACAAACCAAAACAGCCCCAGCTCTTAGAATTATTCCCATGGATGAAAAGGTTGGTTTTGTTTCCTATATAAAGGGCTGTTGAAGATAAAACTGTGCTGCTGGAGATGGAGGCGGCTGGTGGGGGAGTTAGGACAGTCAATACCGCGCTTAGCACAAGGAGATGCGTGCTCCTTCCCAGGACACAGCAGCACTGTCACAGGAAGGAATCTCCTAAGATTTCCCAATCACTTCCCACAAAGGAGGAACATAATTTATGTCAGTCTTCATTCTTTTGACAACATTTGGTTTGATTTTTCCTCCCTTTTCACATAGCTGGATGAAGGATGGATGGATGATGACAGAAATGATTTTCTGGATGACTTGCACATGGACATGTTAGAGGAACAGCACCACCAGGCAATGCAATTTACTGCCAGCATGCTTCAGCAGGTACTGCCGTTCTGTTGTGCAATGGTGTCAAAACTTCACATTGCACTCAATATTCCAATATTGAGCTTGACTGAATACACTTAGTGTCTCGAATGACGATCAAGGCAAAAGGACTTTCTGTAAAATCAAGATATTACATGACTATCCACAAATTCATCTAGGGGACCAAAACGTTTTCAAATGTTTTTTATTTTGCCCTTTACAACAACACGATCACAGTTCTTAGAAATCCACCATTCTGGCTGTGGTCACTGAGAGAATTACAAGCTAGGTGTATGATAGATAGAGCAGGCAGAGAGCTAACTTAGAAAATTCCTGATTTGATATGCATGCACATACTGAAAACAGCCCGCCTCCTGAAACCTTAAAATCCAAATGCAGAACTCGGACAAATGACTGAAATAAGGTCTATATACAGGGAGAAAGTCAAAGAAAAAGTTTTTACATAGCAAAGTTTATGCAGGGCCACAGATTTGGGCCTGTATTCCCCGTCCGTCTGCCATGATTAATGCAGTCGTACAAGTTCATGAATAGATTTTCAGGTTTTGTCTAGAGTTTTTTCTGGAGCTTTCTACAACTCTACATCCTCTGTGGGAGCCACATTTTCTCAAGGCACATATTCTCACTTTGGCACCACAGTAGAACTGGGTACTTCTGTGCATCGAGAAACAATTTGAAAATGTGACTTCTACAGTTACTGCAATATAACTGAAAAGCAGACCTCCAGTTCTTCTGAAAAGGTCATCCGCAGCATGCTGTGTTTTCAGTCACCATTTCTATGAGTTCTTAATAATATTCTTTCCATACAAGTAAAAGACAAAGATGCAGAAAGTGTAATAGGTGACAGATTAAGAATACCAATTAAAAGATAAACACCCTGAAATATATTATGTCCTTGCAATAACTTCTCTTTCTGTCTTTTCATTTTTGCTTTTAGAAGAAGCATGAGGAGGATGGAGGTACCACAGATACAGCCACTATTTTATCTAACCAGCACGAGAAGGACAGTGGCGTAGGGCGCACAGATGACAGCACTCGCAACGATGAGAGCTCCGAGCAGGAAAACAACGTGGATGATCACACCACCTCCTCCAACACTTTAGGGAGCCAGAAGAAGCTGACATACAGTCATGACACCCTAGGAAGTGGCGATATGCAGTTCAGCAATGAATCATTTATCTCGGCCGACTGCACAGACGTCGACTTCCTTGGCATCCCTGTAGACGAATGCGAGCGATTCCGGGAACTGCTGGAACTGAAGTGCCAGGTGAAGTCTGCCAACCCTTACAGTCTATATTATCATAACAGCACGCTGGATATGAGCAAAAGTGACCAAGAAAGTGTTGACAGAGAGCTGGAGATGTTGAACGAGGAGCTGCGCAATATCGAGCTAGAGTGCCTGAATATTGTGAGAGCTCATAAAATGCAGCAGCTGAAAGATCAGTACCGGGAGCCCTGGATGCTACATAACAGTGGGTTCCGCAACTATAACACGAGCATCGATGTTCGCAGGCACGAGCTCTCAGACATTACAGAGCTCCCCGAGAAGTCTGACAAGGATAGCTCGAGTGCATATAACACAGGCGAAAGCTGCCGAAGCACACCACTCACGCTGGAGATTTCCCCTGACAATTCGCTGCGCAGAACTGCAGAAGGCATTAACTGTCAAGGTAACGAGGGGGCAGTGGCATATAACGTCTCCCAAAAGAATTTATTTGCTAGCTCAGAAAGTCATGAATCCAGCACTGGCAAATGCCATGCCTCTGCTAAAGATCCCGACCTTGGCAAGCAGCTGGAAAGCAAGGAGAGAAAAGCCAGTGATGGAAGCAAAAGTCCTACTCATGGTCAAAAACCTTCTGGCTCCTATGTCTCCCCGTACCATCACTCTCCATATAAACACGCTCATATTCCTGCCCACGCACAGCACTATCAGAGCTACATGCAGCTGATCCAACAGAAGTCAGCGGTGGAGTATGCACAGAGCCAAATGAGTCTGGTGAGTATGTGCAAAGACTTTAATTCAAGCCAGAGTGAACCAAGGATGGAGTGGAAAGTCAAGGTCAGAAGCGATGGGACCCGCTACATTACAAAGAGGCCAGTCAGGGACAGGCTGCTGAGAGAACGTGCCATAAAGATTAAGGAGGAGCGCAGTGGCATGACTACCGATGACGATGCCATAAGTGAAATGAAGATGGGCCGTTACTGGAGCAAGGAAGAGCGGAAGCAGCATTTAGTGAAAGCGAAGGAGCAGAGGAGGAGGCGTGAGTTTATGATGCAGAGCAGGTTAGATTGTTTAAAGGAACAGCAGGGTGCAGAAGAAAAGAAGGAGATGAATATCATTGAACTGAGCCACAAAAAAATGATGAAGAAGAGAAATAAAAAAATATTTGACAATTGGATGACAATCCAAGAACTGCTAACCCATGGAACAAAGTCACCAGACGGCACACGGGTGTACAATTCCTTCCTGTCAGTGACTACTGTATAATCACCATTGCTAAATTATGTACATAAAACACTACCATTGGGGTAGAAATCAATGCCTCGTTCAATGTGGCAAGATTTTTGTATATAAGATACAGTCATCGAGTTTATAGTTCAAATACTGAACTCTACAACTGTGGGTGCCAGGATCTCCATTATAAAGTGGAGAGGAAGCTTGCCCGTCTCCTTCAAAGGCAATACTAGCAGTGCTTTTTGGAATACTGATTGTACTTTTTTACTTGTTACCTTTTACATGAAGTGTTTAAATATCAGAAATGTATTAACCATACTTACACAGGTAATTTGCTTAAACTATATTCATATTAAAAGGTACCCGTGCTTTTCTTTACCTAAAAAAATGCAAAAACCCCACAAGAGCAACTGCACATATGTATTTTTTGTGAAACCATATTTTGTGATTTTATTTTGCTGTTGTTCACTTCTACACAGAGTGCTGTTTATCAATATTTAGCTCAAGGTTTAAACTCAGAATTAGAGTCATTCTCTTGTACTATTTAACATTTATCAAACAGCAGTTTTTAGAAATATGCTCAACATTTAAACATTTTTCTTTTTAAGGTTTCTGAAGAAAGTATATAGGTTTCATCTGAAAAGCCTGAAGCAAAGTACACTATACTGCAGCTTTAAAGGATTTTAAAGCATGTTTGCAAATGTTGCAACCTATTGAAAAAATGTGCATGTACAGCTAATTTGTTTATATAAGACAGTTTGTGGAATTTGAAAAGCCCATGGTAGTAACTGTTTGCTTTATAGATTTGAATGTATTGAATTATAAAAGCAGTTTCATGAAATCATCATTAGCTACAAATGTTAACAAGTAAAATAAATTATTGTTTTATATTTCAAACTATTTTAAATTCTTTCGACTCCCTTCTGGTTTCACCACAGAGTATTCTTTTCCTCGAGTGTAGCTCCTGTGCTGCAGAAATGCCTGGACAGCCTACCGGCCTCCAACCCAACAGAGTAATCTGCATCCTGACTTTGGGGGGAATTTGGATTGAGGTTTTTCTTGAGGGAAGGAGAGATGGAACGAAGAGGCAAGACAGAAGTACAAGGAATAGCAAGAGTAGAACCAAACAATGCACATCTTCAACTCACCAGGCATTTAAGATGACCTGTAAGTGAGAAAGAAATAGGACTTCTACTCTCCTGTTTTGTGGTTTTTTAGTGGTATATAAAACCCACCTGCAAACTTCAGCGTGGGTTTGCATTAAAACCAGAAAATACGTAAATTAAAGCAAATAAATGTATAAATTAAAAGAGATGGTGAAAAAGACAAAAACTAAGTATCAAAGAGGTCTCACACTCCTTGTTTTCTATTTCTAATTAAGATTTCAGATACAAATTGGAATATTCTGCTGGATTAAGTAACGTAGATTCATTATGAATAGCTCCCAGATTCTCCATCCCCTCTCCCTTTTCCCTTGCCCCCACACCCTTCTAAGTTTTTGTTCTGGACCCTTCTGTCATAACTGTACAGAGCAAAAATTATAATCTTAATGATAGAAGTGAAAAGTTGGAAGGGGAGAGATTAGCAGCTTCTCAGTGCCTGTTTTGTGTATTATCAAGAAGCAAGCAACAGATTTGTTCAGGGTTTTTTCCACTTCCTTTGTGGCCTAGCACTGAATTAGCATTGAATGTATGTCTACCATATTCTGCTCTTTTACATACCCAAAAATGCATCCTCAGCCCATGTAAATTGTCACTGCCCCTTGAAATCTGGCACTCATGTCAATAAGCCTCTGTAAATTTATCTTCAAACAATATTTTCCTTTGGGATAAAGTACTAGTCCTACTGCAGTCTATGAAAGATTTTCTATTGACTTTGTTTGAGCCAGGATTTCACCTGACATACTACCAGCCATTATCATCACGAGTGATACAGTAGGAAAAATACGTGATTTTCACACCTGCCTTCAACATAAGACACTTGCTATCTCTGCCTCAAATCTGCTTTACTCTGAGGTCGTGTTCTGTTCATCCCAATTGCAGGTGTGAGAGCCACAGCAAAATGCTGCCTCTCCTAAAGTTCAGAAATTCAGATGCACAGGCAGAGCTGCGATTAGTGTGGAATCACAATCCTCAAACCAGGCATGGAAAGACAGTTAAGCCATCTTTAGTCTACCTGGAAATACTAGAGTAAGATTTGAAATGCTCTAATAAGGAAGGATTATCATCAAAGTGTTCCTCATAAAAATGGGCTCCTTTGGAATAACTTCACAGGTAATGGTTCCTTTAGGCATCAGTTATATAAATGCTGAGCATTGTATGCATGTGTGTAACAGCAGAAACGTATTTGGGAATGCAAGTGTGATGTGTAGAAATTACACCAAAGCATCAACAGTATAAAATTTACATTCTTTAAGATGTTGAAATAAAATTATTGGCCCAGAATTATTCTCACACCTTTGAGTTTTTCCTTACTAAACATTTGTTGTTATTTTGGTCAGTTAAAAATCACCTCTCTCTCCTTTAGTATTATGATTGATTAACTAGCATCAGTACACCGAATCCATCAGTTATCCTGGAAATCCAGGCAAAAGCTTTGCAAGCTGCAGCTTTTCCTTTCTCAGTTATCTTATCACACACCCTTTTTCATTGCCTTATCAAATGTGGTGTTGAAAAGGGAGATTTTTGGTCTTTTTACTGCTTGCAAGGAAACATTGGAAATTACCATACCGTTAGTCCAAACCTGACCTCATTACAGTGAAATGAATCGGACTAGAAAGCAGCCTTTGATGCCTAAGAGGAAATACTTCATCCAACAGCTTTTCTAAAAATTGCATTGTAGTACATAGCCCAGTGCTTAAAAGATAACAACTGAAATCGTTGTTCTAGTCGCCTACAGGACATCTCATGCACGCAATCTCCATGCGTCAGTGGAGGTTGCGTCTCCTGTCTCACTACAGGCTTTACCTGAAACCCAACGCTCTCCGCCAACCGCTGCTCGCCCCTGCAGAGCAACAGAGCCACCCTCCCAGCCTGGGCGCAGGGTCCCGTCCCACAGCAAGACACTGCCTCAGCGCGGTGGGTTGACCCTGGCTGGACACTCAGCTTCAACCCCAGTCACTCAGACTCCTGCAGGGATCAGCACAGGGAGATGGGCTCCTTCTGTTGGGGACGCTCATTCCAAGGGTGTTTTGAAGTTCATTTAAACCTGGAAGGAGCTAAAGGGACCTGAAAGTATAAAGCTTCATTTCCATCCTCCTCCGTTTCCCTTCCTCCTCAGCCACTTTACTGAGTGTAATCTCAAGCTTGGGCGATAACTGCGCCCAAAATAGTACGTACGCGGGGAGAGATCCTAAATACGCAAAGGGGGAACAAGCAATTGCCAAGCAGCCTGAGAGTTTTTACGAGAGCCTCTCACAGAGGCCGTGTGCGCAGCTCCCCGGAGGCTCTCGCGCAGCCGTTACTCATTCCAGCTGCCCCACACCCCATCTCCGCTTTTGCCATGGTAGCAGTACGACACGGTTACAGACCCACACCTCAGTCCCCATCCTATGCCAACGCGTGCCCCTGCAGCGAACCAGAGGTGTCAACAGGACGCCCTTGGTACAGGTTGGTGCAGAATTTGGCCCGATTCTTTGCAATAAAAATAGGCGCTGTGTCAAACTGGGGTCAGTTTCCCTAAATTGCAGAATGTCTCCCAGATGTAAGGTCTATAAAAATGTAGGAGACTTCCTTGCGAATAGGGTTTAAATCAGCGTGGAATCACCCAGTTTAGATGTGCACTGAAATGGGAAAGCCCTGAACCAAACCTAACAGCATTTTTTTGTAAATTAAAAGAAGAGAACTTGCACATTAGGGATGGCAAATAAAATGAGGTAAGACTCCATATTGCCTAGGGACTACTGGTTGGAGAACTAATTAGGATTATAAACTGAAAGTATGTAAATTAACCAAATATAATTATCTGCTAGTGGCCTTTGGAAATAGGTTACAGGATACTTGTTAGCAAAATTGCTCAAATGCCTGGAAGCCATACAAAGCAAGCCATAAGCAATTTAAACGCCTCTTTTTGTTTTATTTTCAATTGTTTTTAAAGCAGTTGTTGTATTAAGGATTTATTGGAACATAAACTAATTAGACAGAAAACTCAAAAACCAAAAGTAATACAGAAACTATCACAGCAGATGCTGTACCTCCATGCCGAGGCCCCTGCTTTTATTATAAATGTAAACCCTTCATTGTGACAAAATAGCAAAGATTCTGCTTGGGGTTTCATCCCAGCAGCTTCATTTCTCCATCAGAACAGCTTCTGTGAGCTTCCAGCCAGAGTTCATCTGGAAGGGTGGTGGCTTTCTTGCATGAGTACAGCTTCCCAGCTATACAGGGTTTGTGAAGAGGTGTTCACTGTTCAAATGCAAACATGCAGAATTAATGCCCCTTTTCTCTAAGTGTCTGCCATGGCACAGAGTAGTACTAGATTCAGGGGCTTCTGTGGCGAAAGCTGCTCACTCCCAGTTCATGTCATCAGAAGCACAAGATTGGCCACTGGAGAGACTGATGGTAGTCGAGACAGGGGCATATATTATACATCAAAAAAATAAAGGGGGGGTCACATATAAAGGTTAGCTGACCTAATTTCACGCTCAAGCATGAGGGCTTTAGTACACAGGCCTGACACAAAGCCCACTTACGTGATCTGAGACTCCAAGCAATCTCAGAAGATTTGAAAACAGACTATTCACTTACATAGTTAATTATCCTAAACTGTACTAGTGAAGGATATGAAGAGAAGGACCATCACAGCTTTGCGTATGGGGCAGAACTTGATTTTCTGCTGCTAACCACACCTCCCATCTGCCTTCTAATGGTCATTGCTAAAAAAAAAAATTCATCATTCTGCAGCCCTGCTAACATACTGCCAGCCCAAGCTGTATCCCTCCAGAAGCTCCAGGAGATCTGTGTCAGAGCTCATATTGCAAAATAAATTATGCAACTATTTCTGTTGCAGGACTGATCATAAACCCTCTAATGGCCAGGTTCACAATTTGTCACGCACTGCTCAGAAGGGTTCTTGTGCCAACTCCTCCTCTCAGTTGGGTCCTAAACCTCCTTGCTGGAATCCTAAAATGCCCAAAACACTGGAAACATCCTCATTTCTGTAGCATAAAAAGATGCAATTGCCTACTCTGAAAACTAGGTAGAAAACACAAAACCAACATGAATTGAAAAGCTACATGTTGCTCTACTGGATTCAATCTGCCAGTTTTGAATATTGGGAATTAAAGCTTCATCCAAGTTCTGTTACCTAAATTAGTACATCAACATCATGGATCTAAAAGCATAATTGCAATGCTCTTTACTGACCAAGTCCAAAACGGGAACAAAGTTCTACCAGTTTCCTACGAAAAACTGTGTCATCTTCTGAGACACAGAATGTTTCTTAGAGGAGATCCAACAAAGCAATTATTAATGAAAATAATAAGCTGGTAACAATGCTCCAGTTAGTGTTTTAATTTAAAAAATAGAATGCCAATATTATAAAAATCAGTGTAGCTCCACTGGAGTCAAAGCCCAGATAAAAATCTGGGGTGATATTCTTGCTTTTTGTTTCTATGCAAAAACAAAGTAATTTTTAAAAGATAACTAAATTTCTCCAATACCTTCTTCAGAACCTCTATGCATACATGAAAAATCAAGTTAAAGCAAGCCCAAACAGCCCATACCTATTTCTCTGAGCAGATGATGTTGGCCTTAGGTCACGCGCTTCTCGCACCCTACTCCCTTCTCTCCCCTTTCTGGGAAAAATGAGTCAGCTAAGTCAGAAAGGGACCAGAAAGAATAATCCCCACAGTCTTGCAGTTGGGTCTGGGCCCAGCTATGACTAGGAATCAATTACATATGCAGGAAATTACATATGTAACGCGCACAAAAAAACCTAAGCCTGGCTCTGCTTCTATGTTTTGGTTTTGTGTTTAGTTCTTAAGGACCAAAAAAGGACGTAGTCCATCTCACATGTGATATAAGCACATAATATTTCATGTTAAATTATAAACCTGCTGTGTTGGGACTAGAAAAATCCCCTAAGGACTGGAAATGTCTTCATTTCCATGGCATAAAAAGATTAAATGGCTTGCTCCGAAACCCAGGTAGGAGATTCTATTATAAAAGAACAACCCTAAAGAATGACACTTGCCCAGAACCAAGGAGTCAAAATCAAAATGCTGACAAATCCTAAACTGCAGAAGTGCAAAAGGGCATGATAGCTTGGGTGGCTGGGTCACGGACCACTCAGTCTGGCCAGGAGAGAACACTTGGTCTGTCCTTTTAGATAAGTTTGCCAGGGAGGAACTTTAAAGGTAATTTCTTTGACAATCCATCCTTTTTATGTTAAGCAACTGCAGGACCATGCAACAGGGAGCCCCATTAACTGAGAATAAGAACTTCTCTGTAAAAGTGAACTCTTGGTGACCTTGTCTCAAAGAAAATACTTTATCATATTGGAGTGCTGGCCTCCCAGGTGTCACGGCAAGGCTCGGACCGGGCAGGATTCCATTGTCCCTATTAGGAGAGCTAGCTTTGATTTTCGATAATCCATCCTTCAGCTTAGCTGGGCTTTGTTAGCTTAGAATGCCATAAACAAAGACTCCCCAAAAGGCAAATCCAGCTACAATTGTTTAATAAAAGTAAATCAAAAGGCTGCAAATTGAAGGCACCCAAGGTTTGTCAAATTTCTGCTTAGCTCTAGCTAAATGTAAGCATCCAACATTTACTAGTCCTTAGGGCTTGAGGTAGCAGCCAAAATAAAAGCAGTTAGGTCACGTCCAAATAATTGCCACGAGAAACACAACTCAGTTACACCATAAGGTCCAGCAAGCACAGATGCCAAATGTAGCAAAAAACAAAGCCAATTTTACAAAGCTATTCCAGAAAATGCTTCTCTGCTCTACTGCGTTTGAACTCTCATTCAAAGAAACTCCACAGGCTTCTCTCCACAAACTGAGCTCAAGGCAGAGGCAAGCACTACATGATTGTTTGGTAATGAGCTGATGAGCCTTCTTCAGTATTCCCATTCCAAAGTCTTCAAAAACTATCTCTAGTAAGGAAAGACTGACCCTTGCTCTATATACAACCACACAGCTTTCTCCTGTGTCAGTGTTTTTCAATAGACTAAAAGTTTTTGCTTCATTTATTCTTTCCAGAAGTCTTTGTAGGCATCTCTCTGTGCATCTATATTACAGAGTAATTGAGGCTGGAAGGGACCTCTGGAGATCATCTAGCCCCGTCCACCGCTCAAACACGACATTATCAAGGATTACTAAACACAATATAAACAAAGAAATAAGGTGCCACAGAATGCAGATTTAAGGCAAAGCACAAAGGCACAATAAAGCAGACGCTGAAAGGGGGGTTAGTAGTTTCAACACAGGCTCTGCCTTTCTTCTCCACAAGCATTTTCTGACAGACACTACAGCACACCCTTCACGTCCTAGTCTTGCAAGGCTTTTCATTAAGCACCCGAAGTACCAGCTTTCCTACTGCAACGGCAGGATCTCGGGTTTTTGAAAGCTGACCTAAGTGACCCTTGAGGTGTGGGACAGGGCAGTGCCTGTATTAACAGAGTCCTTTGGGTCCCAGGGCCTTGGTAAGCAGCACAGTGGCACAGTCCCTGTGCCCATCGGTGACCCCAAGCACAGCTGGTCAGCACAGCTGGTTCATGAGGTCAGGGAATGGGAATAAGACCCTAGCATCACACTGCAAAACTGTTGTGCCATAGCCCTAAATGTGGACAGGCATGAGAAGAGAAGCAGTTGTGCAAGGCTTGCACTTGACACACAAGACCTGGCAGATGGTTTTGTATTTATCCCCTTAAAATAGCTGCACTAGAAGCAGCACACACAGAACACACCCAGAAGACAAAGGAGGTTATACACCTCCAGACATGTGCACAACAGTATTGTTCCTTTGAATTATTCAGGCTGGGGAAAAAGTCACATTATTAAGAAAAAGTAATAAGCACCACATAACACATCTGCATGTATTTGTGAGTCACACATGTGCCAACTCTTCTCCTTCCTGAGGCCCAATACAGTTTCTAAGTCCTTTGCCTAAGCATAAACAGCACCAGTCCCCCGGTGGAAGCTTCGCTTGACTTTATGGGAGAAGGAGCAGACCTTGCTGAAGAAAAGCAGCTTCACTCATCAGCATTAATAGCTTATATATCAAACACTCACACACAAACGAGAAACAAAACCAAAGCTAGAAAACCCTTTCACCATGTTTTAAAGTAATGTAGCATCTGTCGTTTTCAAAACTAAGTCAGAATAAATGTGGCAATTTCAGTTGCCTGCATGTGGCTGTTGATGAGTGTAGAGAAATATTCCCAAATTAAATGGATGAACATCCATGTGGCTAAAGTAGTACAAATAGGACCAGGCACAGCTGGTACTTTGTCTCCTAACATGGAGATTAGTGCCGTCAGCAGGGGCACACGAGCCCAAAATGCAGTAATTCTGCTAAATAACAAGTGCCTGCCAAAGGGCTTGTATATTCCCAGCATGGCTTTAAACCTCAAGTCATCACCAACATCTGAGGTGCCAAGGTTGCCTTAAAAATGCAGTTCAGATTTTTGTCCTCTCCGCTGTAGGAGGAGGAGACCTGCTTCCGACTCAGGTTACCCATTGTGCCAACCCACAAACAGTAGCGATGGACCCCAGCAAAGTACCTCATAATATTCTCCTTTTCAGTTTAAGTATGCCACCAACCCCTCAAACATCTCTCACCCTTCTCTCACTTTCCTGGTTGATCAGTTCAGGTACTAACGATCTTTTGTCAAAAACAAACAGGAACACGACTTATATTTACAAGGACGGTGACCACGCATATCACTCATCTGAAAAAGTACTAAAAGTTGTTTTTTTAAATCCATTTGGACCAAATTAAGAATATTCACTGCAGCAATGCTCACAAACACAGCCAGCACTTTCACATGTAAGGTAAGTCAATACTCTTTGAAGACTGATACATCAAGTAGACCTCCTGTGCTTGTGGTCCTCAGATACATAAATAAAAAGCCGAAGGGAATGACCTCTTCCCGGACAGAGGTACCCCACTCTTCTCCTCTGCAGAGGTAGAACTGCTCCAAAGCCATTTATGCCTGATGAAGCTGCACCATGCGGTAGGGCTAAAAGGGATTAGAAATGAGCACTCAGAGTGAGGACATTCGAGTCTGTCCCTAGCAGGGGAGCACTGCTGAAGAAAACCACACGTACAAAAGGCAGCAACTGTGAAAGGCTTTTCACAGCGTCTGCATTTGAGTTTGTGATTCTTCCTCGTCTTGGGCCAATCTGAAGTTTGCCCTCTCTCAGGAGTGGCAGTCTTGTGGGAGCTTTCACTGCAGAAGGGCAAATCTTCAGGACTATCAGCTAGTGGTCAGATGTCAAGATGAATTCAGCCAGGACAGGAGGCGACCAGCTAAAAAAACACTGGCATTGAATAAAGCATCTGTAGTCTTCTCATTCAGCCAACGACTGCATGCTCTGGTCGCTGTCTGTTTGCTCCTCCCTGCACAACCAAACTTCTTCACACACACAGCCACAAAGTAAGCTTGTTTAAACATTGACATAAAGGCCCTTACTCATATAGACCACCAGACATACGGAAACTCTACAGTGGGTTATTCACAAGGCCACAACAGGTTCCACCATTTCACTGACTCCTTAGGAATGAAGAGAGGAGCAAGGAGAAGGGAACTGCTGACACATCAAACCCCCAAGCCTATCACCACACGTGCCAGGACACACAATGAGGTGTTTCATCTCTCCTCTGAGGCGTTTCTTGCCTCTTTCAAAGCAAATGTGCCTCTCTGTGTGGTACTGAAATACAAATTCTGCAGCAACACAATTGGTAAGAAGAAGAAAAGAACAACTGGCTGCCAAAGTGCAGCAGCAGGACGAGCCTCTCTCCAGCAGCTGTGTCTCACACCAGTCCTGAGGACCCTTCAGAATGGGTGAATCCAGTTAACAGCTCTGGTCTCGCTCCGTGTAAAACTCTCATCTTAATGGGATGAAAAAGAGGCTGAGGTTAAGATAAGGGATAGAAGACAACAAAACTCAGCCACTGTCACTGAAGCTGGGAAGGGTACCTGAATGGAAGTGTGCACACATGCGTACGCACACGTGCAGGACAGTGGCCACAAACAGAACATCCTTCCGGCCTCAGAGGGTGGCTGCAGCCATCAGGGCAATCTAGGAACAGTTATTGTTTCCCACACACACACGCTCAAAAACCCTGATACAGGGGAATTTGCTTTACTTGTTCAGGCAAAGCCCAGACACCACAGGGGACAGAACTTGGCTGAGCAAGGATTTGAACCAAATCTGTATCCCAAGCAAGTCACTCCCCACAGGACCCTTGTAGACTCTCTCTCTGCCCAAGTAACATTTAACTTTTTGTACAAAAGGAGCCTAACTGCACTGAGTACTGACTGCAGCATGCGCCTGGGGTGCCTCATTCAGAACCTGAGTTTCAAATCTCAGCCTTCCCAGGCTATTCACAGGCAGGTCTCACCATCTCCCTTCAGCTAGGAAGTCCTTCCTCAATCTTGAAACATTGGGAATGAAAGCTAAAGACAGCTGTACCTCCCTCCCCTGCCTGAAGTTAAAGGTTTGAAGAACAAGCATTTTACAACAAAAAAACCATTTGGCTGAAAAAGGCTGTTCACATCAGTACTCATGATACAGATAGATATAAATACACTTCCACAGATCTGAACTAAGAGTGTCCGTTCTCACCCACCACTGGCACAGGAACCTAACAAGTTTCAGAGGGCAGTTATTAGAATTGAACTTGAAGCATTCAGCCTCTACCTGAGGTCACAGCCATTATTTATTACACCACAACAATTTTTTTTGCTTACAGTACACATTTGACAAAGTCTAAGGAAAGGCAGTAGCAGAAGAGTTCAGCAACGAGGTGATAAAAAATAGCATGAGGGTTGTTGGGCTACCAAGACCGTGACACAAAAATTGTCATTTTAAAAAAAAAAAAAAAAAGAGAGAAAGTTTTGACAAAAAACTGAATAATGCAGAACAATTGGCGCACCCAGATGATAACCATTACTTAGGAATTATAATGCAAGTCTGAATGAACAGAAGACTGGAAAGGAGAAAGACCTGCCAGCTCAGGAAGTTCCCAAACTATTAATTGCCAGAACTTGTAAGGGCTAACCTAGGCAACAGCACAGGCTTATGTATGCTTTTCAGAAACATCTGCTAAACGGCATGATTAGAGAGAAAAAATTCGGTTATACGGACTTTGGGGTTAGCCAAGATCAAGTCATTGCACCATGATGATGACATATGCAAATAAGACAAATACAAAAAGGACCCCATAATCAGTGAGAGTCTTAAGGTATCAGTTCAGATGAGCAAGCAGCAAGTGCACTGCTAGAAAGGGAGATGGGAAACGCATTCACTTCTGGTTCCTCTTTGTGAAGTAAAGTTACTAGAAGCATTTAGCAGCTTACAAAGAATAACACCGTACTTGAAATACAAATCAAACTTGTTCTGAAGCTGCTAAATGTGCTACCTCTTTGGAAAGGAATACAATTAGATTTGTATAAAGACTTTTTTTTAAAGGATGTTTATTGTGTTTGATAGTCACATGAAATTCTAGAGACTAAAATAAATCCTAAAATGCCCTGACGCAGAATTAGGCTATTTAAGGATAAGCCTGGATTATTTGCAGAAAGCTGGGAAAACCCAGCAAAAGCAAGTCTCCAAACAGCTGACTGACTAGTTCTGAAGGGAGATAGATGAAAAAGCATTGGTACTCTTTGTAAATTTATATTCTGAAATATAGTGGGTAAACAGAAATTTAAACTGATACAGGGTATGAAATGGCTAGGAGGCCTTAGAATTTAGTTCAAAACTCACTAAAGGTAGTGGATTTTTGATCAGGCTCATATAAATAATGATTCTTCCCACTATGGTAGAAAGATTAGGACATACCCTATCAGAGCCTAGCAACACCACAAGAATTGGCATAGTTAAAATTGGATCAGAATTTGATCTAGAATTTCTTGCCAGTAATTTCAAGCCATAGCTGAAAGAAGCCAGGCATCTTCTGCCAGAAGATGAATGATTTATACTCATGAAGTCACCATCCCAGATCATTCCTATCCTGACAAGTCTCAACTGAGGCTTTATTTTCTCATTGGCCATCTTTAATTGGTAAACTAACTCTATTAGTTCATTGTCTTTCTACCCACTCACTTGTAAACAGGCCAAAGTATTGACAGCAAGGACTCCTCCCAATGAAGATTAAAAGCTCATGGGTAGGGGCGCACTGGAGGAATTTCCCAGGCAGAGCTGAATATAGAGAGACAGAAAGCTTCTCTGCAAACATTTCCTGTTGGAGAATGCCCTCCTAAATAAGTGGCCCAGGGGAGCTTTAGTGTCCCAGCCCAGAACTGAGGTGGCCAATTGCAAGCACCGCTTCAAGTCATCTCTTCTCTAAGCCCTAATCAAGTTGCTTCTTTTGTTCAACTGATGAACAGACTTTCTTTGCTTAGTAGTGCTTGTCCATAACAAGATAAACATCATCCCCCACTTGCAATGGCAAACGTGACTTTAGCTTAAGTTGAAGAGAAATTTTACTGGAGGGGAGGGGGCAGGATAAGGAAGAAAGGTTAAAAATACTATCTACCAAGATTAGAGTTATGCTGTTATGTGAATAGTGAGAAAACGACCAATGCTGCCTAATAGTTGAATCTCAATCTATGAGGCCTTTTTGCTTTTATGGCTCTCTGTCTGCTTCATGCCAGTGTGAGCTACAAACCATAACTTTAATAGCTTCAACCAAAGAGTTATGATAATATCAGATGCTGTGGATGATGAGCAAATAACAGCAAAAAAGTAATGAAAAGTATATATTTATGTCCTTGCTATTAAACCCAAAGCTATAAACATTGACAGCCCTAAGAGTAGCAGTTTCTATTGCCATTGATTAATGCCTTGTTTTGAAGAACAAGGAGAAGGTTAAAACAAGAAAGAAACAAAGAGATTTTTTTACTTCGCTCAATCTGAAAAATTATATTGGCTATTTTAGGTGGAACACGCAATTCTGGAACATTTTCATATAAGGCAAAATGCCTAGCAGTGGAAATGCAGTCAGAGAGATCTTTCAGGGCCTTTGAATGATACCACAATGCAAATGTTAAAACACTAATTAACCAATGACCATGCTCACTAATGTGTATACTTCAAATTTGGTTTTTACGTCCTTTCCATTAGCATAATTCTCAACTGACAGTGCAGCCCTACCCACCATGTATTCACTGCAAAATAGGGTTTCTTTTAACTCTTCGGTAACTATTGCCTCAAAGGCTTTGAGGAGAGAAAGTCAACCCAGCCAAATCAACGCAAAAACTTTGTAATTAATGCAATTCATCATGGTAACTACTGATGCAAAAATATCTTCTGCCTGTGATGGCATCAAGGATGCCGATGACAGCTTAAAACTTAGTCAGTAGAATCTTCTATGTCTGCCACAACCTAGAAGATAATGGCTCTGCACCTAGCTCCATCCACTGTAATGCCATGTCTTCCCTCTCTTCCTACCTAGCTACACACTCGGCGGATTATGTTTTTTCCAGTCCAAGCCTTATCCCCACATCTGGTTCTGAATGGAAAAAATAAGGTCATACACTCTTAACATTTCGGTAATGCTACCACCCTCTTCCAACCTGGTAAGAGAGAAGTTTCATTTCTGCTGTTTCTGATCTCATGAAATGTTCATACAAACGTATGCCGAGAGCGCACAAAAGATTTGCACAATTCTTCCCTCCAGCGCTGCTCCCCCTTCTCCTGAACTCCTCTTTTAAACTCCTCTCTTTGGCACCATACAAACACAACACCTGATAACCGCCCAGGAAATCCAAAATTGTGTCCTCTTGAGATTTCCAGCACAAAAGAGCCTAGAGGTTCTCTTTTTAATCATTTTAGATTAAAAAAGAAATACAAAAAGAAAAGATCTAACTAAAGCTATATAAGATGGCAAGTCTGAGACTCACTCAGCAAAAAGGTAAAGTCTGTGCCGTTTCCCGGGGACAGACACTGTGCTCTTAAAATACGGTACATGGCATTGCCTCGGTGTTACATGCAGCATATTATACTGGCAGTTCATCAATTCTTCTGCCAATCCACTGACCCTTCTCCCATTAAAAAGGCATCAGCTCTTCCCTCTATTGACATTTGCCATTCCTCTTTCTCAAGCCTCCAAGCCCATCACTTCGGGTTAGAGTAAGCCCCCATAGCATAACTCAGTGCTTTTTCCCAGGTAGCCACCCTGGGCATTAACCTGACTCACTGCAATTCCACAAGTTCTCTCAATGATTGTCCTAACGAGCTCAGGTAAAAATGAGTTTTCCTACATAGGCAAGGGTTGAGAAGACGACCTTTTTGGTGAAAGGCCGAATATTTTTCCTCAACTGAAAGAATACCTATTTCTCCTGAACATCAGAAATGCTCATTGTGCAACACTGCTGTATACTGTTATTTACGTGCACTGCTCTTACACTGGGAGCAAAGATGCCCAGTCCTATGGACCCTCACCACAGCTTTGTGCTACTCCTTAAGGGAACTGGGGTGATGTTTTCTTCATTCTTTTCTTTTTTTAATAACCTGGATTGTTATTATTATTGCTGCTGTTGTTGCTAAAGAGCTCTAGGGGGAGATGTGGAAATAGTCTGTTCCCTTGTGTAATGCCTGAAATCAAACCAGAATACATCAGGCTGACACTGCCTGCCTGTTATTGCCTTAAAGCTAGTTATTAAAAACAAACAAAAACAATTGCTGCACCACACCATATTCCACCTCCCCCAGAATGGAAGGGCAATTTAATCTAGTGGTGAAAGACACAGAGGAGTCAGGAGTCCTTTACAGAGAGACTCAGGCCAGCCAAGATCACCATGTACATTTCTATCCCAACCGCTTTGGGATATAAGAAATGTAGAGAATCCTCAGCTGAAGAGAATCCCACTTGCTTATACAGTTCTGTATGTATACTATTTGCACAGGAGAATGGCATATCACTAAGTTTTTGTCTTTGCAAAGGTTAAACAATTCCAGAATTCCTTCAGTGAAAGTTCTGCATAAACACCACTGTTTTGTTCCGGTATCAGCACTGAGCAGCACCGCATGTCCAAAGTCCTGCAAATTGCTTTTCTGGTGGAAAAGACTACCAACAGGCAGTGGGATTTCTCTGTGGCTTTCGGGTAACAAACCTGAGTGTTACACTCAAGCCCGTGAAATACATTTTTGTCCAATGCCTCATAGTTTTGCAGGTAGTAGGAACATTAGCAAAGACATAGCTCTGGGTCCTGACAATCAGTTACTTCCATTCAAAACTCCTTTATTTTGATTCAGCACTGTATATATAGCAACTGTGTTGCCATACCATCTACCAGTCATGGGCTAAACCATCGTTCTCTACGTGTACGATATGCCAGAGCACAAAGGCATCAGTGACGCACACAGGCAGCCTCTCAAAGAGGCACATGACTCAGTGACATACCGTAACTATTTGACGTGTTTGTCCACAATTCGATGTTACACTCCTTTCAGAAGAGCAGAGCAGGTCCAATGGATACCTCTGGTAGGAGGGGAAGGTTTTTTCTTCCTTTGCGAGCAACTGAGGGTGCTCACCAGACAACAGATGGACAGACTGCAGAGAGTTCCCTCTCAAGAGAAACTCACTATCTTGCATCATAGTCCCATAGGTACCTGACTTCTTTGAGTACAAAAGCCTCTGAGTCTTCACTGGAGAGCTCACTATAATAGAACGTCACACATGCCTACCTTAAAAACTCTGTCCGTCTCATCTCTAGGCCTTTGTTGATCATTTTAGAGGAACTACACGGATAAATAAATCCCCTCACTGGCCACTGGCGCACCATGCTCCATCTCCTGTCTGAGAGGGAGGAAGTAGCAGATTGGGGCAGAGGAGAGGGGGGGTTCTGAGGAGGAAGAGAAGAGGATTTAAAAAGCTGGAAATTAAGCAGTTTCCTTCCTTATACAAAGAAATCAAGCATGTGGTAATTTTGAAATACTTCGAACACTCGAACAAATTGCTGAGCATGTGATATGGTTATCCTGGCAATAAATGAAGTGAACAAGAAAGAAGGTCTAGAAAAACAATCAAGTGAAGAACTAAGGATAATAGCACGCAAACACAAATCTCTGCAAACTTTAAAGAGACTGCTACTCTTGAAGCACATATAAAGGATACAAAGCTAATCAGCCATTTAATGGACAATCCTATAAATTAAGGGACTATAGAAAGCTGGTGCCTGGAGATAAATGGATTTTCTTTTCTTTAAGTGTTTGCAAATTTAGCAAAGATGGAGCTGGCCTTTGTTTTCTTGAAAATAAAACATTTGGAGATATATTACTCTGCTACCAGAAATGAGATTTAGAGGAAAAATACAAGCAAATAAAGCCTGACATATACATGATATGTTAGCTGCAGTGTAGAGGGCTGGTCTCACTGACCCAGGAGGCTCCGTCTAGTCTTTTGTTCCTGCAGCAGTTAAAATAGAAACAAGAAATCAACACCTACACATACAAACATCTTCAGGGGTTTTGATCATAAGCCAAACAGAAAAATATTCAGAAAGAAAAAAATCCAACTTTCTTTGATCTTTGCCACAAAGATGAGCCCAAACAAAGCCCAGGATGCTGCCCTGCCACCACATACAGGATCGGGTATGAGTACAAGGTCACATTTCAGAGAGATCTGATCCAGCAGTAAGTGGGTAACACCATTAAACATACAAAATATTTTAAACAGAACTGTTCTTCCCTCCTAAGCAACTGAGCAGAGCAAGTTAACATCAGGCACTTTGCTTTGTGATGGTAATTTTGATCCATCACTAGGAACATGAAAGCCAGAAACATGCATGATAACTACGGCCTGAGAGCAGGCAGTGGGATGCAGCTCTGCCGCAGCCAGTCAGCCTGGAGTCCTTAAAAACATCTGCATGTTCACTTGGTGCTCAAATGTTCAACATTTACTACTCAGAGTAATGACACTGCCAAACACCCAACACGCGTGAATCATAGAACACAAAAAGCAACGGAGCAAACCAGTACATAGCTCTAAATGCAGCCCCCGGGTTGGCAGAGGATGACACACGGTGCTCCCCATCCTGTGCTACGAAGCACCCACTGCACCAGGCACACTGATGAAAGGTGGGAATGGGAGAAGGGATCCCTTTACATTTCCAACTTCCTAATTCCATCATAATGCTGTCTTTTGCATTATAAGGAAAGAACAGCAGGGACAGTCAAAGCTTTTTCCAGCAAATTTCAGTGAAAGATTGTGTGCTTGACAAAACATGTTACGGGTTTTAGAGTATATATACTTCTTGAGTCACATTTTACTCATAAAAAACTAGAAGTGGCATGGTTCTGTGTGCAACAAGGCATGAACCCAAGGGTGTTCACACGGCCACCTGCACAACTCTCTCAGTTACCCAACAAGGATATCATTACCCTGCTTAAATTACTCAAACAGCACCAGCAGGAAAAATATATTTGTACTGTCAAAACAGTTATGACCATAAGACTGAAGGTTCTGTTTCTATTTTCTCTTCTGGTCATTCTACTCTTTTTTTTCTTTTTTAATTTTCTTCATTGGTATTGACAGAAAGCAACAACGTAAGTTAACACCAAGTTTTACATTTAATTCCTGATTACATATTATCTTCACCTTTGTGATTGTGATTCAAATTTTACATTAAATGGGTTTTCAAATTTGGAAAAATTTTGAGCTACATGCTAAGAGACAAATACACAGGAAATATAAGATGCTTGGAAGACTCTTTTAAAAGATTTTCCATGGCCCATGATCCATCTTGCTTGTTAAAGGACAGAGAGGAAATATTCAGCTGAGAAAAAGGAAATGAGTTTGGACTTTTCAAGCAGTTTCTTTCAGGCTGACTTTTAATAAGCTTTAACTGCTGAAACGGTATCTCGACAGGCTTGTCACATCTATGCTACTACATGCTATAAATGTGTTTTTATTTATATTTCATGTGCATTATAAATCTTTCAGATGAATAGCGTGTACTCTGGCACCAGCACTGCAGAATCCCCACTCTATACTACTCCTAACTTCATTCTTAATAGCAGTAATACTAATCCTAGTCGTGTCAGCTTTCTCATGTTACCACTAATGCTAGCTTTGGCAGACACTGTTTTAATTTGAGATGTCTTTTCTTCTTTTGGAGGTCTGAGTGCCAGTATTAAAATGGAGAAATACATAGTTTGCTACATTCACTCTTCCTCTGTATATTTGTGATTGCAACTTGTGGTGAAGAATATTTTAAAAATAAATCTTAAGTACAGTGATTCCTCTGACAACAGTTAAAAGACAGTCACTAAGACTTGCTACTGTTTAAGTGATAGCTGAAGAATTCACACAACACAACTTCAGGAAATATGCATGTAAGTTCTTTGACCAGAATAGTTACAGAATAATAAATTCTGAGCTTTCAAATATGTTTTCAAAAGCCTGTCAAAGTTAAACTCTCCTGTAGCATCACAACAGCATCTGAATCAATTTTATATAACATATTGTAATCATCTGAGGATACGTATCTGCAGAAGCCAATGTTGCAATTATTTGTGTGCTACTTCGAAAGTGGCAAGCTCACCACCCACAACATGCAGGTTTTCAACACAGCCCCTCCCTCAAGAAGCAAATGTCACTCACGCTGTCTGCTCGCTGCCCTCGCAGGGTTCTCGGAGCACCTGGAAAAACCCGACAGAACACAGATACAGATATTTTGATCAGAGAGAACTCCACAGTGTGGCCTCCTGAAAGAAAAATATGAATCATTTCTCTTTGGACCTGACACAAACACTGTTGTTTGCATGAAGGTGCTAGAAGAAGTTCTATACTTTTATTAGCATTTATCTAAAGAATTTCTTTCCTTCTTTTTTTCCCCTCTGGCTTGGAAGGAGTGGTGTCTAGCTAATGAGAAGTCTGAAGAGCTGCATTAATCTCTGTGAATCACTATCTCAGCTGCAACCACTGTTCAATATTCTTAACTGCCAGCACCAAAAATATAGGTTTTCTCCACAATAAATGCTTTTTCAAATACCAGTAAGGCCACTCTGGGGAGAACTGTTATCATGAAATAATTATGCCCTTTTGGGATATGAACACATGGCTGTGCTTTATGGATTAGAGCAACACCCCACGTGAATTACAGCAGAACAACGTCTCCTGTTGTGCTTTTCTCTTAAAGGCAGGAGGTTTGCTGTCCTCCCCCTCCCATATTTTCAGAAGGCGGTTCAGGGACCTTAGCTAAAAACGTGTTCATAAGAATCGTAAGAGAACAAACAGCTGTGACTATCTTATTCTACAGCCATCTGTGTTCATGTATTTTTAATGAATCGTTTTGGCTATTCATTCACACAAAAGTTGTATTTGATTTGGTATTTGTATATTACCTCATTATCAGACAACCCCTTCGCTGCTGAGAGGATAGCTAACATGACAAGAGCTTTACTACAGCAGGTCTGAACTGCATGTCACAGGTGAAGAGGAGCACCAGGACTGTCCTGTGTGAGAAGAGGGACAAGCCTTTCACAGCTGCACTATCCTTAAGGTCCCACAGTTTGGTTTCACAGAGGCAAGTAATTCAAACTCCCAAGAGACTATCAAAAAAGGCTCAAAGACATTATCGGCAAAATGTTAGGAAAGTACAGCTCCAAATCCTCATCACTTGCACATGTCTTTACCCTATTAATCATCTCTAGGAGTTCACATACATATACACACACACAATAATGCCTTATACATCGTGTTGCGTGTGCACACACAGATTAGTGAACCATTTATTGTTCATAATAAAGCAAGACTAGATATCATAGCACTTAAAATACCCATAGAAGGACTTATCTAAAATATTAGGAAAGGTATACAGTATTTACAGATATTAAAACAGACTCAGACAGAGCTGCAAGGATACTGTACCTCTTCGAAGGCATGGTGAAGAGGTCTGGTGAGACAGGGTCAGATTTGGGGACAGAAGCCCATTCTAACCAGAGATTCAGAGTCAGCAGTGCTGACACCTCACCTCTTGTCTGCGGGGAAGAGCAGCAAGACCATGGCTAATACTGAACTAAAGACTATAAAGCCTTTCTCTCGGGGCCTGCTTTCTTAACACATACCCAGGGAGCTTCACCTGGATGGGAAGAAGCCACCCCACTTCCAGAGAGCGCCATAAGAAAAAGACTGCCACTGCAAAGAGCTGCCCGCCGGCTGTTCCGATCTCCTCTCGGGAGGTCCCACCCAAAGTGCCAAGGTGTGGTGGAGCTGGGTACGCCGACAAAGCCCCATGCAGCTCATCCCAGCCTGCTGAGGTCACCTGCGCTGGCCTCCACACTTCAATGCAAATAACACCATAAAAGACATGACTCTTTCAAGGTTTGGTTTTTTTTTTTTCCCAATCAAAATGAAAGAAGGTTGCAACGTCTGTAAGATTTTTGGACACCCTCCCAAAAAACCAGTTATCACCTGGTTTGGAAAACGGCCTAAACTGCAATACTGAGGACCTATTTACACATAAAGAGACAAATAAATCCAGGATCAGGCCCACACCCATTGAGCCAAGCAGGCCAAGGGATGAATCCACCCCGGTAATTCACACTTTAGTCCATAGGTCAGATAAAGGCTTTTGTCTCACAAATGCTCATTTTAGATCATTTTACACACGAGTAGGGACCTAAAGGAGCAGGAAGCACAGAGTAGAGACTGAAAAAGAACGAGAGACCAAAAAGAGGAGATGGCTGAAACACAGTAATAGACCCAAGACAGGCTGAAAACACATACAAAATGAAAAAACCAGGAGGGAGACAAAAAATGGGTGGTTGGCTGAAAAGGGGTGGGAGGCAAACAATACAGTTGAGGCTGAAAAGAGCTGGGAGTCTAAAAAGGGGACAGGATGCCAGAAAAAAAGGGGTGCAGAAGTTAAAGAGGCTGACACAAGCGTGGGAGGCCAAAAATATGGGGAGGCAGAAGCAGGACAGGAGCTCAGACCAAAACAGGGTAGCAGATCACAAGGGGGGAAGTTGAGGCCAAAAAATAAGATAGAAGACCTTTGGGAGAATTGAAGCTGAAAGAGGCGTGGGAGGCTGAAGAAGAAGAAAAGTTGAGGACAGAACAGGGGTAGGAGACCCAAGGGAATGTTCAGGCAAAAAGAGGGGTAGGAGGCCAAGAGAGGGGTGGGAGGATTACAGGGGAGTGGGAGACCCATGAGAGAGTTGAGGCCAAGAAAGGGGTGGGAGGCCGACAGGTTGGGTGGGAGGCCCAGGAAAAAGTTGAGACTGAAAGAAGGGTGGGAGAACAAGAAAGGGATGGGAAGCTAAGGGAAGGGTTGAGGCCAACAGCGGAGTAGGAGGCCTGGGAGATAGTTGAGGCTGAGAGAGGAGCGGAAGACCAATATTTGAGGTCAAGAGAGGGGTGGGCGGCCCAGGAGTGAGTTGAGGCCAACAAGGGGTTTGGGAGGCCATGGAAAGAACTGCGGATGAGAGAGGGGTTTGAGGCCGAGAGAGGGGTGGGAGGCCCAGGGGTGAGTGGAGAACAACAGAGAGGGGGGGAGGCTCACAGAACTGTTCCGGCAGACAGGGGAGTGGGAGGCCACAGAGAGAATTGATGAGGAGAAAGGGGTATGAGGCCACGAGAGGGGTGGGAGACTGACAGGAGAAGGGAGGTTGACAGAAAGGTTGACGCCAAAAAGGGGGTAGGAGTCTGGCAGGGAGGTGGGAGGCCCAGGTAAAAGTTGAGGCCAAAAGGACAGTAGGAGGAGCAGGAAAGATTTGAGGCTGACATAGGGTATCAGAATGAGAGACGGATGGGATGACAAAAGAGCAGTGAGAGGCCCACCTCTGAGTTGAGCCTGAGGAAGGAGTGGGAGACCGACAGAGAGACGGGAGATTGACAAGGAGGTGGCAAAACCAGGAAAAAAAAAAAAGGCCAAATGGGGGGGGAAGGCAGAAGGGGGAGCAAGGCTGCAAAAAAATTGGAGGTCAAATGGGGGCAGGAGATCAGAAATAAAAAAAAAGAAAAAACCAAGAAAAAAAATGGAAGCCAAAAAAGAGTGGGAGGGAAAAAAGTGGAGAGCAAAATGAGATGGGATGCCAAAACAGGGTGGGAGGCTGGGAAAAAATTGGAGGCCAAAAGGGGATGGAAGGATAAAAGGGGGTGTGAGGCTAGGAATAGAAGTGGAGGCCAAAAGGGGGTGGGAGGCCAGAGAAAAAAGTGAAGGCCAAAAAGGGGTGCGAGGCCAAAAAAAAAAAAAAAAAGGGAGGCCTAAAAGGGGGTGGGAGACAAAAAAAAAAGGGGGGGGGTGGGAGGCCAGAGAAAAAAGTGGAGGCCTAATAGGAATGGGAGGCCAAAAGGGGGTGGGAGGTCAGGGAAAAAATTGGAGGCCAAAAGGGGGAAGGAATCCCAAAAAAAATGGAGGCCATAAAGAGTGGGAGGCTGGTAAAATAGTGGAGGCTGTGAAAAAATTGTACGCCAAAAGGCAGGAGGCTACAAGTGGGTGGGAGGACAGGAAAAATACTGGAGGCCAAATGCGATTTGGATGCTGGAAAATAATGGGATGCCGAAAAGGGTTGGGAGGCTGAAAGTAGGGAGTGGTGGCTGAAAACAAAGCGCAATCATACCTGCTTTAATCAAGCCTGCTTTTGTAGTCTATTACTTACAAGTTTTATATTTATGAACAAACCCCCATTTTACTCATGATTTCTGCTAAGAAAGAGAGCAGGAAATGACAAACGCACCCATGTGATATAACAAAACTTCTCTTTGCCAGGTAATAACAGCCATGGGTTTATGAACCATTGGATAAAACAACCAAGTGAAATTAGATCATTTGGCTGTAACTACTGGAAGGTAATAGATGGCTCTTCGGCTGGGATAACTGAGCACATATTGCAGTGATTAATGTGAAAAGCCGGGTAGTGTATAAACTGTTTAACAGAAGAGAGCAATATGGCATGCAAACCAAACTGAACCAACCATAAATAATTTAGGCCACCTTGTAAAGATTTACAAAGATTTATTTCGCCTATAAATCCTCTTTGCTGTAATATCAGAAAGAAGACGAGCATTTCTTTGGTTTATTTATACAGAACAGAATAGAAATATCACTTCAGAAAGATGAATGTGGATGTTCCACTTCTCCCCCCTGCAAGACATAATATAGCAGCATCTTGGGTAAAGGTCTCCTGAAAATTTCGACAGTAAAATCATGTTCATCAGAGCTACATAATTATATAGGAAATATTTATCTACAGGATTGAAATTAATACAATAGTAGAGGATGAACAACGCAAAACTGGGTCTCGTGAGGGCAGTATTCTCCGGAGAGCGTCAGCATTTAAAACTGGGCCTGCACTGCAGGTCAGAGTGTGCTGACGTGTGCCAAGCCCTGAGCAGGACCGGAATTCTCGCAAGTCAAAAGAACACAGTCTATCACATACTCAACAAGAGATGAATACAGAGCCTTTCTCATTCCAGCAAGCCCAATCTCATAAACAGTCTTTGGTCAAGCAAGGAATTGTTATTTCTTCATTGTTCAGACTGCATGCCAGGGCAGAACTTGCTGTGGGATGCCTTTCACTAACATGACAATACCTGCTGTTTGCTGTTCCAGTCTAGTAGCCAAATAGCACAGCTAAATGGGGGAAGTACGGGGCCAAACCTTCCTGTCAATACTCCAGTGATTAAATCAAAGGCTGTGGAAATTTGTCTGGCAGTTAAATACAATTGGATTTCTCTTTCCAGCCCGATGTACCACTGACAAGCACCACGTATTCCTTAATTTGAGCTCAAATTGTAAAGTCTTTGGAATCCTGACATACACAAATCAATCCACAAGATCAAGAGGATGTCATTGTTTTCCCTGGCTGCTCTGAGGTTGCTCTGTAAAAGTCAGGCCAAGTTTAAAATGAATCATCACAAAACAGAATGACTGGAGCGGGACCTTATGCCACCACATCTCCTGGAAGACGGAGAGTCTGCAGCTCTGGCATAAGCGGGGGAATCAGGCTGCTGCACGTCACAAGAGACAAAGTGTAGCCCTCTCCCAGTTCAGGTTGTACACTGAAGGCATATCCTCTGCTCTGGGTGGTACAAAAGCACTGGGGGCTGTAGCCAAAGACACATTGTTTAGCTGCTGTACATCACAGGGGGCTATAGTTAAAAACCACAAAGCAGCATTAAGACCACAGTTGGCCAGTATCATAAGTTTGGAAGATAGATTTTTTTACATAATTATTTTAGACATTTGCCTCTGTTCATCCACATTGGGTATGCTCTGTATGAGTTCATCAGAAACAGATAACACCTTCAGCCTGAAGGCAGTGGTGTCCCAATGCTTACATATATTTATAGGATTTGCCAGCTGCCTCTGAGAGGAGGATATGCCTAGGTCTCGTTTGAAGTCTTGGTTCACGAGCAGAAGAACAAAGCCTCAGGATTTTACCCTTTTTATTGCTGCAAATGCCACGAAAAGTTTAAAATTAATAGCAGCCAGCATAAAGTGGAATAAGAAATAAAAGAAACATTTACAGCCTTAGATACAGGCCTGTGCCCCTGACATTTCCATATCAGGGCAGTATTGTCTCTGCTTTAGCAGCAGGCGAGCATAAAACATGCTCTTACTGCAAACACCATGAATTTTTCTGTCCTTTTAAACTTAGCTGTGGAAGGCTGCATACTATAAAAATAGAGAAAGAGAACGGAAGACTTTCATTCTACATAAGGCAATTACCAGGGCTGTCAGCAAGAGCAAGATTTACTACATGGAAAGGGTAAAGAGAAAGGAATGTGCCAAGCAGGTCAGAAAAAATTGAAAGACACAAGGTTGCAAGATATTTTGCCAACCCCAAATTTGGTAGAGGCCATGTAGCTGTAGAGCAACCTCCAAAACCCCAAACACCCCACAAGTCTTTATCTGCATAGGTGATACCATCAAAACCAGAACAGGTATCTGTGGGGTGTGCAGCTCTTCAGAAGGTGCTTCTCTAATGGAACACATGGGACCACAAAACCAGATTCCTGTGCAGTTTTGAGGTTACCCCAAATAGTCATCTCCAAAACTGGAAGCTATGATGGGAAATTTTGCCAAGAGACACCTGACTTCTCCGTCAATTATATTATCCCTCCAGACTTCTGGGAGATGAACCACAAGTTTCATCCAGTGCTGCTGCCGCTACTGGACGTGTTACCAGATGGTCCAGGCAAAGCAGATCATGAACAGTGCGTTCTTAGTCAGTGTTATTGCCCAGGGAGCTCCAAGGGAGACCATTGCTCAAACTCAGCCGGAGCATCCTTGGTTCTGGGTGATTGGAAATAGACTGCCACATCACAGTGTGAAAATCTTAAAATATCCATTGACTGCAATTGGTCAGTAACACTACTTATGAGCTAAGTTCTTTCTCTAAATATGTATTACCCTGCATCATAGGTCTCAGTTTTGACCATAGCGCTACTATCAGAAATAACTAAACGATATCTCATCCAAATCTTACTGTACTTGAAATTCAGGTACTACTAGTAATAATAGTATGAAATAATGGTCATGGTTGGAAAGATTCCTTATGCTTGTAAGACACTCTTGGCTGGATAAAGCATCTTCCATGGAGCTCCTTTGCTGGCTTAAGTGAGATAGCCATACTGGAGAACAGCTGAGGTTCTGCCCAACAAATCTCTATGCAATTAATAGTTCTTGACAATGTAAGGCTCTCTTTAAGATTGACTGCTGCCATTTTCTTCTTAAAAAACACTGCAAAAATATATCAGTTTTGACATGAAAAGACACCAAATCAGCATTACAACTTGGAGAATGTGATGCAAACTAAAGAATAAGTACAGAAACCTTTGGCAAGCTCCCAAGGAAAGCAAATGTATTAGAAGCCTCAGCCAAACAAACTCCTCACTGGAGTAAAAAAGGGAATAGCAAGGGATTTATTCCATGTAGCATGTGTTGGTGGGTTTTTTGCCTTTTTCCCCCCCAAAGGTTCCACACTCGGCCACAATGGGGAGATACTGTGGTGATGAAAGCTGTAAGAAGTTTAAACACTGAAATGTTAGTTATTGCTATGATTGCTGGTATCCATAATTTTGGATTCTCAACTGGCTCAGAAATGACTGTCCCCTGTAGACAAATTGTCATCCTTAGCGCAAAACATGGCTGGTGGCCGTATAGCCAGTAAGAAAAGCAACCTTCTGAAGTGCAGTCAGAGAAGAGAGTTAAGCTGAAATCACTTTTAAATTGCTAAGCCATTGTTATGAAAGATTGCGCATAAATATTAACCACTACTAAGCGCTTGTATTTCATATTCCTGCTTGAAGCAAGTTTTTATTGCTGAGTTATAACTGTCTGAAATTAACACCTTTTCCCGAAAACGCTGACAGATCATTCATTGTAATAGTACTACAAGGCACAGAACACAGCTATAACACTAATACCAGTCTATTTAAACCAGAAAGCAAAGCAAAACACAAGCTCTGGGTGTTAACATCAGCCAGCCAGCCCTAGAGCAGCCCATCCTACCTTTACAGCCCTGCAAACCTCCCCAGGGGGGATCAGCTCAACTGCCCAAGGAGGGCAAAGAGCCCTCCAGCTGCCAGTGCCTGAAAAATACCTGCCACAGCTTGGAATCGCTACTTTGCGCCTGACCTGGAACACGAATGCTGCTGCTGGGGAAGGAGGGTCAGTAGAAGGCCAGGATTTCAACCAGATGCAACAGATGAATCAATCTGCCAAGGACAATCTCATTTTGACTGCTTTTGTTTTTCAGAAAAGATAACATCATGAAGTGACATGATCATCCTTATTATACTGTATAATCACCGACTGATTATTTTGTAAGTGTTCATTTCTTTCCCCTTGATTTTGTTCCACAAAAGCAGCCGACATGAGGCATCTCCCATCCCAAAACAAATGGAAGAATGAAGGGGGCTAAGAAGGGGAAGAGATGGTATTGGATGCTGAAGCAATTTCACTCTCCTTATACCTCTCACCTTCCCTTTCTACACAAGCACACTTGCAAGGAAATATTTACTATTGCTAATTTCAGAATTTTATAAACATTTCTTTTTTAAAAAAAATATATAGCAGAAATGCCTGAAAAAATTGAAACTCCAAACACACTGCTTTATATATACAAAACAATTTACTTTTCTGTGATTTTTTTTCCACAAGACATTTCAAGCAGACAACTTTTTTGAAGTTACAGATACAGCTTGTATTTCCTCTGCAGCAAAATGCCCCCAAAGCAACCTGAATCTTTCATACTGATCCCAAGTAAACCCTCCTGCTGGTACACTCTCTTGCCAACCCCAAATTAAGTTAGGATTTGTGCACAAGGACCCTGGCCATACTTTTGACAAACTATGTTTATGTCTCACTTCAGCCTGTTTGGATATGGCCCAAGCTGCAATCCCCAGGAGGATAACCCTTCTGCTCCATCCTTGACACCTCCCAGGCACAGCTCCAACAGCTCTCACCTCGCTGATCAGCAGGGAAAGCAGCTCATTTTTTCTCCCCATTTGCAGCAACAAAAAAAGCTCATAAAGCAGTTGGCTGCCTGATTCCTCACCATGAACAACTCGCACAACCTCACAGAAAACTGTGACACCGTGCACTGCTTCAGTGGTTTCCCCCATTGTAATATTACTGGTCCAGGGTTTCATTCTGTATTCCCAAGCTGGCATTGGTTACTCACGTCATTTGGGGGCTTGGAAGAGTCAGAACACAGGATGAAACCTGGCTTTTCCACAATTTCCAGCCTTCTTTCCTTCAGCAGGTAAATTAGTCAAAAGGCCTGATAACATATTAGCCCCATTGCTTCCAGAGTCAATTAAAGTAACTTGCAAAAATTACCTTGAAAACGTTAATGCACACCAAAACTGGAATATTTTGTCTGCTCTGGTGACTGAAGAGAACCTACCATCTCTTCACAGCAATGCTGTTCTGTAACACACTATCCAGCCATACATTTCCAAGTAACCTGCCTCTCATATAGCACAATGCTTCTCTTTCCGCAGGTTGGCTACAGGCACCAAGAGTCCAGCAGTGAGGTTTTCAAAAGGCACTTAGATTTCGCCTAACCCCAGCCCTTTTGATTTCAGCAGGAGCAGAGTTAAGGCAGTGCCATGAGCTACTTTGATAATCAAGGACTAAATTAACTCAGCAAGTAGTGGCAACCTCAGAAGGGTCTTGACTCCCATTAACCTGTGCAGCTTCTTTTAGTCACAAAGTAATAGCACGCAGAAGAGCTCTTTTATTCTGCATGGGTCATATCTGTATCAGATTTTGGAAAACGCTTGGATTACCACTCCTCAACTGTTATAGTCCAATTACATCCCAAAACACTGGGTCTTTATGTAACAAACAATCCCCTATACACAGTTATTTGTTTTACAAAGAACAGGTTTCTTCATCAACAATCTTCTAGTTGAATTTCTGGTTTTAACAGTGTCCTTTGTAAAATGCCTGGGGGAAAGAAAAAAAAAAAAAGCACATTGCTGAGCTGAAGTAGAGATTTTCAGCCATACACTTTAGGATTTTAGTTTTAGGACTCATCTGATCTTTCCAGCTTCTGAAAGAAGAGAAGGGAGGAAGAGCTTAAAATTTCAATGAAATACATAATCCATCCTCCTTTGCCTAAACCCTCCAAGTCACAGCATGTTCACCACCTGCTTTACTTTTACGCATGCAGCCTGGCTCAGCAGGGAACAGTCTGTTGCCGTGAGGTTTTCAATACAATTGCAAGGGCAAATGCTACAACTCAATTTTAAACTGAAGAGGGAAAATTATAAACAAAATCTACTGAGAGTCAGGCTTGCAACCATTAACAGTGTGTTGCATGTACATGCACCTGTGCATTGCACACGTAGCAAAAGCTCGGGGAGTTGCCTTGTGACACTGGTTATAACGGAGGGAAACAAGCCTACTAGACACTGACACCTCAACATATTTCTACAACCAAAGTTAGAGAAGATTAAAAATATACATAAATCAGCGGACATGCAGCAGAGAGCTCAGAATAGCCCTTACCACAAAGGCTCAGATATATGGGTAAACTATTCATTTATGCAGCTCAGTGGTTTTCTTTGTGGATTTAAGTAACATAAACAAAAAACATCCTGCCCGCCCCCCCCCAAAGTGAAGAAAGTCTGCCTTTGCCCACTCATCTCCTACCCTGCCTTGCTGTTAAAGGTATGCAACACTGCCGCGCTGCCTAACACTTAGATAATATCCTGATGAAAAACTGTGTAATCACAAAAATGACAAAAGTAATCCACGAGGATCTGAAAAAGCCATTATTTACACAGGAAAGGCTGGACAAATGCTGACCTTCCCTTGTGTTCTTTCCTAGCCCAATGGCAGGTAATCCGCACTATAGTTATTAACAAAGACAGTGCTATAAGCCTGATACCATCAAATGATTTAGCACCTCCAGGTAAAACTTTTATACTGCATCTTAATTTACTACCCACTAGCGACCCTTCTTTTTTATCAGTCAGAACAGGATAGATTAGATCTTCCATGCAGATTTTATGTTTTGTCATCTAGGAGATTTACGATCTTAGTTGCACCTACTGCATTCAATGAGGCAAAGCTATGTAAATAGTTGTCCTCTTGCAATGCATGAAATTGTAGAGCATTATACTTCCAAAAAGCATCGAGTACCAGAGAATGCATCAACCAGAATACAGTTCAGGTTTGTAGAAATTCAAAAGGCAAACAAGAGGAACATTCTAATAGAAGGGCTCAGACAGACCCTACTGCTACCCTGAGAAGAGCTGGTCAGGAATTTCCCAACAAAAACATCAACTCCCGCTGTGTGCCATGCTGGACAAGCAGAGAGTAAAAGGACAGTCTGCTTCCCAATAGCTTAGAGCTGATCTCTGAGTGACAGCACAAATGCAGGTGGGTCTGAGATAAGGAAGCTGCAATGTAGGATTGCCTAGAACTAGAAAAAGAAATTTTTTTTTTGCCATGTGACAGTTTCTGCAGCTTAGGTGGGAATGAAGGGGGAGGGGGGTTTTGGTTTGGGTTTTTTTAGGTGGTGGGTTTTTTTTAATAATAAAAACCTCCTAACACCAAAATCTATTACTACTAATTTGAGGCAGACTTCAACTTGTCTGTCTCCTCTGTCAGATAACTGCCCTAACCATGGGGCACACCCCTTTTTTACCAGTCACTCTTGCTGAAGCTGTTTCTGTACATGCAGATAATCAGCTTGGCCACTGCAGAATTGCCCAGCAAAGCTACAGTACTCCTGTTTGGGTTTAGCTACGCAGACATGTACACATATAAGCTGTATAGCACACACAGAGCATTTCAGACCCACTGCACAGGACCTGTGGACATCTGCAGGAATACTGACAGGGCTTACAGATATCCACAGATCCTAGTCCGTATAAAAAGTGTGTATATATATATTTTCCCATTCCAGCCAGAGAAAACTTCTAGATGGAAAAAGGCGATGCATGTGATGAAGCTTTGATATATTAGCTTTAGTCATGGTGCTCATTTGGAACAAACCACCTTATTAAAAACGGTCTTTGTATTTCAAGCTAGCACAATTCAAAACAAACACCTTTCAGTAAGAAAAAACCCAGGCATTTAGAGTTTAAATATCATTTTTATAAAAACCAATCATAGTACTCAGCGCTTCAACTCAAACAGGAACAGTAGTTGCCGAGTACCTCATCTGTTTTGGACCACAAGAGCACTAGAACATTCTACTTGCAGGAACAAAACCACCAGATTTTATATAAAAACCTCTATTACCAACAATAAAAACGGCTGGGTTAAAACCACATACTGTATCTCCTTAAGTAGATACTTTTAAAAAAACAATACAGGGTAAATACAGACAATGATCCGTTTGCATATATGGTGACCATAACAACTTCAGTAAATGCTAAAGCACAAACCACGTTAACCTTCATTTCCAAAGATAACTTGCACGTGCAAGTGCATTATTTCCTCAGTGGCCTTATGTTTGTGAAAATTTCCAAAGCTTAGTAATTTGATCAGCTAGCTGGCACACCTTCCCCAAAAGGGTTAATGAAAGCATTAGAGCATGGTTTGGGGTGGTGTTGTGTTTTTGTGGGGTTTTTTTTGCGCATTACAGTGCCAACACTTTCTGTATAAGGGATGAAAAACATGACAACAGACAGTTGCAATGGGATGGACAGGTGTCTGATTACAGATAATATCCTCATTGTTTACTAAGCCACATCTGAGCTTCCTACAAATGAAGGGGTAAAGAAAACAGCTAAGCAGGTTGTATAATTCAGAAAGACAGAGCTTTGCTTAATGAGAAATCTTGACTCCACATTTAATCAAAATAAGCTAGATTATGAGCAGCAGGGCAGCCTAGTGTGGAACATGTGCTATTAATCATACATCAAATAAGCGCTGGGAACTTACTACAAAAAAAAAAAAAAAAGATCACTATTCATCAGCAAGTTTATCAGAAATTTAATCAAAATAAAGAGCAAGTCCGTAGCTTAAAAATGTGTTACATAAAACATTAAGGTTAAGTATAGTACCTGAAGCATCGACCATTATATATGCGTATAAAATATGATACATTAGGAGCTCACCTTTCAAGAACATAGCTATGGTACATCAAAGTGAAATTTTACATCTGCAAGGTAAAGGTAAGAGAAGTATCTCACAGGCTATGAAACAAACCTTTTTTCTCAAAACCAGGTGAAATTGGGAGTACCTTAAGAGTCACCCCACTTATTACCCAATTATTTAAAATCAGAAGCATAGCATTTGTATTTTATTTGGAAGTCCAGTACCATTCTGAGCAGGACCTCATCATAATCTGATTCTAGAGTTACACTCTTGTCTCGACGGATGTGCTTCTTGAAATTATTGTCGGCACCCCAAATGCTGTAGCAGAGTAATGATTTTTATTCGGTTTCAGTGAGAAGTGAGATTTGTGTATGTCATTCCCCTGACTAGACAGAAATAAATTAACCTATTGCAGTACTTGGGAGTCTACAAAACAAGCATCTGTAAAACTGCTGATTCCCCATGTAAACACTGGGTATGTCTATCCCAAAGAAAAGTGTGTTATGGAAATATCCGAGTCGGCTAGCTCTGCAACTAGAAGCAGTGCAATCGCACCAGAAAGCACTGAAGCTGGAAGGGAGCACACAAAATGCAGTCGTGCTGCTGTCAACCCTGCGCCACTCGAGTCCACCCTTTGGCTTCTTGGATTGTCACTGCCAGTCCCCGCAGCCCACTCCAACCCACGGTACTGACACCACTCATCTCTCCACTGGTATCTTGCACATCAGAGCTACAGTCACAGCCACAAGAATTCATTGTTCTTAACGCATTATAAATATTGCTGCTCTGTAGCTGTTTTGGTTTATTGTGTTTTTAAGTTAAATTTGGATTGATCAATAATTCTTGTTTAAGAGCAACTATCTTCACACCTCACTGTCCCAAATCTTTTTAAATCTTCAACTTGCAGCCTCACAGACCGTCAGAGCGCTGCGGGAACCAAGTCTGGGAGGAGGGAGAGGAGCTCTAACTCTAGAAGCATGAATTTCTTTGAAAGACAGAGGTCCTGAAAGACCCATGTTTTCAAAATCCCACCTTATTAAACTGCTTCCTCTGCCTTAATGTCTGCAACTGATCAAAACTCCCTTTATCCTGAGTTTTCATACAGGCTGCGACTCTACCAAGGAACCTTCTTAGTTCTTTCTGCATAACTGAGGACTTAAGCTGTTAATTTAGACTGGAGCGCATGTGCCACCTTCTCTGTACAATTCCTCAAGAAAGACTAAATGTAATTCTGATTGATGGAAAACACATACGTATATGTAGACGCAGACAGAAACACTATAGGTACTGTTCAAACCAGTCTCTTGATATAACTGAGGGATCATTTTCCATAACAGTTCTGAGTAAGTCAGGGCAAAAAAAAAACCTAAGTACAACCCTTGGCAAATATCTACCCCATTTTGCTATTTTCCACAATATTATCCCACTATTACACCATACCTCACCACAAACTACATATAGCAAACTATCCCTTGATAGTATCCCATTATTCTAATCTAGCTTTATTCTATTACATAGCCACTTTCTAATTAAAACCTACTTCTAAAGAAAACTTAGTGATTGAATGAGATAAGCACCTTTTAATATGGAAATCCTTATAGCAATTCTGTATCCCTGCAATTGTAGTAACATGGAAAATGCCAGTGGACGCACACCATCCTGTGCCACCTACTTGCTGAACCAGAAGGGCTGCGTCTAAAGTATGAGAAACAGCTTAATATATCTTCATTGATTTTTTTGGCCTCACTGAGACTCTCAACTCAGATGCCAGAGGTTATGCTGCTTTTTCTTCCATGAGTATCTATTAAGGACCAAACTAAAGTCATTGCCTTACTGTATAAATATCACGACAATGGTGCATTTCAGTTATTATTCACCAGGATCAGATCTCAAAGGAGGGAAAAAGCTCTAAATTCCTCTGCCAATTGCCACAGATATCAAGAACCCTTTTCACACATTGATTTTTTGGTGTTATTTACTTTACAATAGTAGGAATATCCCTTTGCATGTTCCAGATATAAGAAAGCTAAAGAAGTAATCTATATGAGTTTAAGATAGGATATTGAACTAGATTCCCTGAAGCAGAAGTCACTGGCATAGAGGTAATATTTCAGAAGGATGGAATTGATTTCTGACCCAGTACTTCAGCATCCCGCATTCATGAGAGCTCATATTGGATGAAAACAAGTCGATACAAGAGGCATATGAGATTTAAAAGGCTATGAAGTACAGTAGGATAACAATGGATAATTTACACGTGATGCTTAATAAGCACCTGCAGAAAAGCTAGCTTTTTCTTTTGCCTATGCAAGTTTACAATTACAAAAGTAAACTTTACAGGGTGATCTTGTCAAACCTATGCCAGGCCAGCAGCTCATACTCATGCAAACCCTTCTGGTTTTAATGTGACAGTGGGCTAACCCAGCAGGACAGAGTATTTCTTCTTGCAAGTGCATCTTGTTATCCAGTAGCAACTAAGGGGTACCCAAGTGAAAATTTGTAAAGCCTGCTCTTGCCCACTCATGTAGCATGGGTTGGTCTGACAGCTTCTTCCCCTGGGAAGGGCTGCAGGTCCTTCATTTGAAACATTTAAAGACCAGACAACTTCCCCCATGCTCAACTGGAAAAATTGTTGGGACACTCTGCACCAAACTGAGTTTTTCTTGAACTGAACAATATTAATGTTAGATTTTAATATTAAAGAACACACACTAAAGAGGAGCATTACTACAAGACCATTTTATTACATTCTGTGGTACTCAAGCCTGCTTAGCCTGCTTCTGTTTCTGGTTCTCCCTCAGTAAATCTTGATCAACGGCAATCTTTTCAATTTTATCTCAGTCTCTCAGGATCTATATCCAAGGAAGAGAACAGAATTTGGCCTGGCTCCAATTTGTCAAAATAATCAAAACGGCTTTTCTCTCATAAAAATCTAAGTAATGGGACTGTTCTGAATAACTTCATTTAATATTCAGCACTAACAGATTACTTGAAATTAAATACCCAGCCTTACATAAAAACCCCTTTATTTTACCTCTTTAAGTAACCCTATATACTAACAATGCCAAGTATTGTCAAGTTAAAATATGAGACAAATTAACCCTCATTAAGAAAATGCACCTGCAACACAGCCTACCAACTGTGAAAAAGCAACTGTTCACTAGATTTGCATTCGTATTGTCTTCACCCCTCATTAAACAGCCCTGCTGAATTTTGCTGATCAGTTACTGGCTGCTGTATGTTCAGCAAAAGGCATCTCTTTGGAATCACGACAATTTTGCAAAATCAAATAATTTACTCAAAAAAAAGTTAGCAGGCCTTTTTAGTAAGTCATAACTCTTTCCCTACGCCCCCAAAAAAGAAAACTTTATGTAAGAAGTCTGGTTAGCTACAGTGAATATTTTAAGTTACAAGAATAACTTCTTTGATTTTTGTTTGGGTTTATTTTTGAGTCAGGAGAACCAAAAATACATAAAATACTACATGAAAGTATGATTACAACTTGATATAAAGGGCTGTAAAAGTAAACAAGTCACAAACTCCAAGACCTAATCCCGACAGAAATGTTTTCAAGCAGCTTTCATGAAGACTGATATGAAAGTTTTTGTTGAATTAAACATTGCCCTGTACAGGGTTCACTTTCATCAGTTTCTAAGGGCATAAAGGTACAAATAAAGTAATAAAAACAAAAGGTGAAATAGCCTAGGCTTTGCTTCTCATTTAAATTGTCCAGTAAGTAGCATAACTAAAAGGTTATTAGACCATTTAAACTCTTCCAACTATATAATCCAAGATATTAAGTTACCTGTCACATTTAAACAAAGCTAACTCGAAGAGCTGCTGTATTTGGCTTTACTACATTTTGTATATGTGGGGACCACTAAGTTTTAATTAATGGCTCAAGAAATATAGAATCAGGACCAGACCTAGTAACCAAAAACATGGGTAACAGACAACATAGTGATGGGTGCTAGGAGAAATTAGCTAAAAAATCCCTACCAGCTTGTGTCGCACCACTCCTTTACAGTGGCTTTTTCACAGGAAAGAAAAAAAGGAATAAATAATTCTCTCACAAAGGAGCCTTATCCCATTACATAAAGCTCTGGTCACGCAGACCTACATGTTGAATAACTTAAAGCACAGGAGCAGTTCCACAAACTTCAGTAAGGGGAGAAATAAAAAGCATTTAACTTGGCTGTTCTTTGCTTCTGCATCATGTATTGCTTGTATACTTCATTTTTCAAATTATATTTATATTCAACTTCTATTTAAAAAAACCATTTTTTGTGCATTCCTTCCCAGACCCAGCATGCTTGTCAACATTTGCTTAGAGTTAAAATGTTAAGTTTATCCGCTGGAGGGACTTGTAAATAAGACACCTGCATTACTCTAAGTTTGCAAACTCTTTCAGCACAAAAAAAATGTGATTACTTAGTGAACAAATGGTCACCAACATTTGAAACAACAACAAAAACTAGCTGCCAGGTCTTAAGTTCTGACATCATACACAGAGAACCCACTTCAGAATAGGTGAAAGAGAGATGAGAAGTAAACAGAGGCTTAGTTATGATGACCACTCCTCCAGCAACCCAGTCTGAGTCAAGGAACTGGCACACGTCAAAGTTCTGCAGATGGACAGCTAAGCATACCTGGCTCATCGCACTTCCATTCCATCTTTGCCAAATATCCAGCCAAAAAATCAGCATCCTTCAGCCAAATTCACGCAGAGAGCACTGTCCAGTTGTACTAATTCTTCATAAGAGGCTCACTGCCTAAATCAACAGCCATCCCACTTAGCGTGTCAACCAAATCAGAGTCACTCAGCCTTTGTTTTTCTGGTCTTCTGTATAACTGGCACCAGGCTACTAGCTGGAGTGACTTTTGGCAGAGACCCTTAATAGAGGCACAGCTCGTAAGCATCACCATCATGTTCTCTGTTGGCTGCCCATCACAGAGGTCTGCTTCAATGCTCAGCTTCACGTAACCCGACTTCTGAAGCCACCTCTGGATCTAAGCCTTCCCCTAACATTGTCTAAGGTCTTATCTTGTGGTTGACTGAGGACCTTACAAAAGTTTGATTTAGAAAAAACAGAAGTTTGTCAGTTTTACGTAATGACTACAGTGGGTCAGGCAAGAATCCATTGAGACCAATGCCCTCTCCATCAGCTGCCATTAATAGGCATTGAGGAAAATGAAAAATGTACCAAGTGCATGTAGTGATGTTTCTGTTTACCACTATCCACAGCTCAGTTACACCAGACTCAACTTCTTTGTACCTCACAGCCCACCGTGAATTTTTGTTCTGTGCTTTCCACACATCATATGAAACATGAACCTGGCTTTTGGACAGACTGCTAAACATCTACGTTCATCTGCAAGCACACATACCTATGTGCATCTTCAACTAACACAACAGAGAGCTGCCTTCACTGACTACTACAGGAAAGATAATGCCTCACAGACCTCATTTGATTTCTTTGTGTGCATTTTCCCCCTGCAACTCATAGTGTAATTAAACAGAAAGATTTAATACTCATGGATCATTGTCTGGAAGCTGGCGGGGGGGGGGGGGGGGGCACGTGTAGAAATCATTGCTCTTTGATCTTCAACCTAACTCGACAAACCCTGCTCACCTTAAGTTCATCCATCAACTGAATGGTTAAATTATATGTTGTTATCCAAGACAGACAAAGGAAAATTCTTATGTAATTCGCCATCAAGAAGTGCTATATCTTCTATAGTCTTTAGATACATTATTAATGTACTTCTTATACAGCAGAGTCAGAAAGATAATATACCAGGCATGAAAAATATATCACTGGTTATATGGTATATCTGTGCTGGAATCAAATGTGAATTGCTTTTACTTAAACACAAGATATTATCCATAGACATTTCATACCTCTATAGCTATATTGAGGTATTACATTCACATAGCCCAAAACCAATAGGACTGCTGTTGCCATGTGTTAGTCCATTCCGAAGATCTTCCAGCCAACCTACAGCATATTATTTGGAAAAGCTTCACCCTTGATCTAAAACCTTCAAGTGACCACATTACCTGATTGTTTCAGTGTTTAATTATCTGCATTAATGTAAGTGTTTTTCCCCACACGATCGACCATTTTAGAAGCATACCAGTACAGACCAAAGAGAAGCCACCATGTTTTTTCTAACAGAAATGCACTCTTTTGGATGAGATACAAATGTATTTTCATGTTTCTAGAAGGCTATAATTCTTGCCATACGTGTTTGCAGCTCTGCACATTGCACTTGCAAGGCACTGCCCTTCTTAGACCAGCAATCATTATAAAATTTGCTCTGCACTTTTCTGTGGAACAGATATTTGCAAAATCGGGTGCCACCATGAATCTTAACAGCTTGCACTTCAAACATGAGGTTAAGTACCTTGGTACTTCTTACAACAGAAATACAGACTAGACCATACCTATGAAAGAGAAGAATATGATTCATGCTTTGCTTTAGTTCAGCCAATTTGCTGTGCCATTCACCTTAATCAGTCCTCCTTGGACAAGGTCACATACTAATTCTACAAATACACTGATGTTACTCATATTACTTCAGGGCTTACCTGAGTCCCTTTGATTAATATGCCTTCAGAGCTGGCATCAGACTACGTCTATCTAGCTGTGCTGTATGAATCTGAAGATTATAATAGTGAAAATAACATACCTAAGAATAGAGTAATCTCTATTTCCTTGGCAGTCTTGAATTTGAGGCTGGGTGTTTTTCTAGAATGGTATGTCAGAGCCCAAACAGAAGTTATTGGCGTAATACAGAGATAGGTGGGCAAGGGTCCATTGGGTGTGTTGCACAGGAAGCCACACTAAGTGATCAACACTTCTTTCTGGTCTTAATGAAAACTCTGATCTAGGTATACCATTAAGACCTCACCATTATACCCCATGAAGCAGAGAGGCTGTGGATAGCACATGCAATCTGTGCTAAGAATACTGCATTTAAAAGCTGATTTTAGTCTTTTTTTAAACTTTCCCATATCAATCAGTGAAAAAAAACCAACAGCAGAAGTCACACATACATCGTTGTCTCTGCCAAAATGAAGGTCCTGTAAAGGCTACCAAAGAGCAAAAGGGTAAGAAGCAAGACATTCAAAAGACAACAACAGAGATGTAAATAGGTAAATACTCACAGACCTCTGAACTGACACAAAAAGGGGTCTATACAAGTCCTTTAAAAAACAAAAATCAATTGAACTATCAAGAAAATTAAATTAGAGGTCAGCCAAGTACCTTAATACAAAAGAAATCCACAGCTAATGGAGGATAAGTACTGTGATGTTATGTCTCAAAGGACATTGATTGTTCAAAGAAGTTTGACTTCTATTCAAGATTCTGGGGAGCTGTGTAAGCAAGAAAACACACACTACAGCTAAGTACCTGCTGATGGGCAGGTAGACACATCTTACTCTGCACTGTACTGGCAATCTTGCCTTAGTAACTCTACTCTGCTCAGCAGCACCTTCGGAAGGCAGCCCAGCAAAAAGTGGGAAAGAACTGAGAAAAAAGCGTTACCATAACAGAAAAACAGAGCTATAAAACCATTCATCTCATTCTCCCAACTGCCATGGTGATCTTCTGCATGTGCACAGTTTGAATGTTTCCATTCTCTTACTGGAAAACCCTGACAGAGAAAAGCTGTTCTTTTGCAGGAGCTCAAGTGTCTGATGTAGGTTTTGTTTATTCTGGAACTAATGTCCATTTTTTCTAGTTGCTCTCCTTCTCCAGGACTCTATGTGAACCTTTGTGCAATTTCACCTTTCTGGAACATATTTGCATGCCACAAATGGAATAATTGTATTGTATGACCCATGATCCCACAGAATTTGATTCACAGGATAAAACAATTCCATAAGGAACACAAAATCCTCCCTTCACCTGTTGACATCACAGATCAGCACTTCACCTTGCTTTTTCAGCAGTGCCAGAAATGGAACAATATGCAGGTACCTAGTATGAAATCCCAGTTCTGGAGCTGTTTAGAAAAGGTAGCTTTTCCAACCTCTCATGTACTGCAACAACCCTAACTCTTGATAAATATCACCCTTTGGTTTAGCCCACCAAGCCCAATATACACAAATAGAGGGGTTCTCACTGTAACCTCAATCCAAATTATGCAGATCATACTTCAGCACTCTTCAGTCAATGCATGGTCCTTCGAAGGAAAAGAGGATGCATGTCTGCCTGTGCCAATTTAAGCAAGCAAGATCTTTGCTTGCTCTTCTGTTTTTCTCCCTTTCCCTTTAATTAAAGTTCACAGAATCACTAAGGTTGGAAAAGACCTGTAAGGTCCAACCACCAAACACCACCACCATGACCACTAAACCACGTCCCGCAGTGCCACATCCACACGTTCCTTGAACACCTCCAGGGATGGTGACTCCACCACCTCCCTGGGCAGCCTCTTCCAGTGCTTCACTGCTCTCTCAGGAAAGACATTTTTCCTAATAGCCAGCCTAAACCTCCCCTGGCGCAACTTAAGGCCATTTCCTCTTGCCCTATCACTTGTCACTTGGGAGAAGAGACCAACACCCACCTCCCCACAACCCCCTTTCAGGCAGTTGTAGGGAGCGATGAGGTCTCCCCTCAGCCTCCTCTTCTCCAGACTGAACACCCCAGCTCCCTCAGCCGCACCTCATCAGACTTGAGCTCCAGACCCCTCACCAGCTCCGTCACCCTTCTCTGGACACGCTCCAGCACCTCAATGTCCTTCTGGTAGTGAAGGGCCCCCCCAAAAAAAAAAAAACCACAATCCCTGGTTTAGGATTAAGATGACCAAGTTGACATAGACTACATTGTTTCCTTATTTTTATTGAAACAGTGTGCGTCATTCTTTTATTAAAAAAAAAGAGTTAAGGAAAGAAATAAGAATAATGAATATCATGTCTGTTTTCATAAAGCGAAAATGCAAGTCTGTTCTTTTACACAGGTCTTAATCTGTTTTGCCCCATCATGGCCTTTCTAAACTAATTTACTGTTTGTGTTGGTTAAGAGTTTATAAATCCTGTTAAGTTACAGAATACAGCACTATGAAATGAATGACAGAACATACCATTTCACCACTGCTGAGAACTAACCCTACTCAAGATTATATTGACAGTCTGGGAAGCTGAGCAAACACTGCTGTTTGAAAGTGAATAGCTTTTACATATCAAACCCCTGCATGTGTTATCATCTGGAGAGAAACTTACTACAAAATTGTTTCCCCACACAAACTATTCCTTGCTGACATCCAAGAAAGAGTCACAGGTTGGGGTTTTCTGTTTGTTTTTCTTAAATTAAGTTCTGCTTTCTTTTCTCTGAAGAATCCTCCCCTAGAACCACAACCTAAATAAGTCATCTCCCTGGTGCTGTAACCTGCAAGGCCTCATCACAGCCTTGCAATGAGCATCTGCCAGAGAGGAGCCAATAAGGCCAGAATTACAAGTATGTTGCACTTACAGCCAGATCAGGTTTTAGATATCATTTATTCATGAAGTTAAGACCACCAGTAGAACCAGAATGTGAATTTTTGTGATACTTCATTTTGGCACCTCTCAGGAAGAGATCTACAATATTCTATACATTAAGTCCTTAGCATGTCCCTGCTCCCCCCTTTGAATTTCACACTTTCAAAATTCATTTTTGTAGAGGAAATAGCTTCAAATGTCAGTGTAGTTGTACAGAGTGTAACTAATGGGGCAAATGAAAAACTGCCTTGTCTGAATGAATGTGTAGCCTCAGAACAGATTGTGGGTAGAATCTAGAAAAGGGACAGAAAGAATAAGTGGAAAAATTAAAACCAGAAAGAGAGCTGGATAATGTAGCTCATGCTATCATTCCCAATGAAAACAGCCAAACAACAATTTAATAATCTTCCACAATTCATTTCTTTCTGTATACAAGCAAAGAAGCTCTCCTGAGGTTGATGTGATGGTACGAAGTTAGAAGTTCGTGCCTTTTGGACCTTTGTGCCTTTTGAGGGACTGCCAACAAGAAAATCATCCATGACAATCCTGCTATAGTGATGACATCCAAAATAATACACAGAGATTCAATGCAGTTGGGAGAGACTTCCTGAGCTTTACTAATTAGCTTTTTCCAGAGAGCACAACAGTATTCTTCATTTCAAAAAAGCCAATGCTGAAATAAAGCTTGGAGGTTGTAAGAGCTCTGAAGCGACTGTAGAGTCAGATGATTATGTAAGAAATATAACATTGAAGATGCTTAATTACATTGGCTCCTTTCTTACAGCTTACTCTGCCAAAAGGGGAGTAAATCACCTGAAAGGTACAAATACAATATTAAGACATAGAACCACAGCTCCCTGACTGAAACCCGGACCTTTTTCAATCTTACCTCAGTGACATTCCTACAGACAGCTACAATGTGACTCTACTGAGGCAAACTTCCTCAACACCAATGGGTATTAACAAATTCAGCCATGTCAGAAATAGCAACTGAGTTGTCAATAGCACCACAGTAGTTAGCTATAGATCACATTTTTCCCCAATATCTTAGAGCACCCCTGAAATTCAATAAGAGTTGGAGATTTGATTATCTCAAGCACTTTTGAGAATATCAGTCTTCATTCTGCCTGTATTCTTAATAGAATCACAGAAGGGAGGAGGTCTTCACTGACAATGCTGTCTAGATTTCAAGTGTTCTACAGTATTTAACAGGAGTTTTGAGTTGGCAGTCTTAAAAAAAAAAAACAGTCTTCAAAATAATTTCAGTAGCTTGGGAGTTTACACTCATTTTCCAGAAGTTACTTGGCAGTTAAAAGCCTAAGTCTAGAAGTCAGTATAATGTAAGCACTATTGAATATTTCATCTGTAGGTTGGTAACATCCAAGGTTGGATTTGGAATACAATGAACTTTGATTTCATATTTGAAGACTGAAGATATTTAGTAAATAAGTCTTCACTCAATACATTACTGAAATAAAAATATACTAAGAGACACAGATTTAGCTAATGTTCTCAGAAAGGAAATTATGCAAGTCAACAGACACTATCCTGAAATAAAATTTCAGAGTTCACATGAGTTTGTGTATTGCTTCTGTGCTAATTGTCCTAGCTCTCACTATAGAGATCACTTATAGCAATAGACGCTTTTAGCAAATTCCAAGCTACAATTTGCAGGAGTAATTGCAGGACAGCAAATTGATAACAAAGCACAAATTAAGTAAAACATGCTAATAAGGAATCTCTTGCAGAGTAAAGCTTTCCCCAGCATTAAATAACAACAGCTCTTGCTGCTATCTCAGACACCTATAGGGTGCCTTTATGTGTAATTACGTCTCCATCAGTGCCGTGGGTAACAACAGAAGGCAGACCCTCAAAGCGTGGAATTGCCACACAAAGCGTAGATGAAGCATTATGCGTCTTCACAAGCCTGCCACATATGACAGTCTGTCCCCTCTTAAACTTGACATATTTCCTCCTTTTTTTGTTCTTTTGTTTGTTTGGGTTTAGCCACCACTAGTATTACGCCTTCCCATCATGCCTGACAGACCCTTAACAAACTCTTAGAAGAGCCACATTTCTAACACCAGATTCAACCATTTCAGTTAGTGTTTGAGTAAGGATTTGTCCCTAACCACAAAGAGTTAAACACCATGTTTTGGTCTCACCTTTTTATCTGATCTTGGGGAATGATTAACAGTATGATCGTAAAAATGTGAAGCACTAGAAGAGCAGCAAATGCAGCCAGTGACAGCAACAGGAAAATGGACAAGTATAGCCTGCTGGATACAGACACATGGTCCTATCTGTGCATTTAGGGGTTGGCAGAGCAAAAATACATGGTGAGGAATACTCTCTGGCCTTTGCTGTGGTGGATTTTTTTTTTTGTTCCTTCTTGCCCAAACCATTACACTGCTTCTCTGTAATCTTTGAGGATTACAATTGACACAGATATCCAAATCTGTTCTCTCCCAGTTCTTACTCTTCACATTACTTTAGTGCACAGGAGCTCTGTTATGACCCAGGGCACAACTATTGAGCACAACCCTGCATATGAAAAGCAGAAGAGAACCACTGTGCACACCCACAAAAGCACACCATTTAAAATGCAAGTCAGGAATCAACAGATGCTCAGGGAATACAATCTGGTGCAGAAAGCCATAGCCCAGTAACACACTAAATCTGACCTCAGGTTTCTGAGCCTATTAACCTGTACAGTAAGCAGCAAGCGTGCTTGCAGCACGAAACGAGCACACCCGAGCTAGGTCCGCTCACAGGCTGACAAACCTAGCAGAGGGACAGGCTTCAGCTGATCAAGTGTCCAGGGTGCTGAAAAGGCTTGTGCAGGGAAAGGAGAGAGATGTTATCAGCAGCTCTGCAGATTGCTAAGTGAAATAGATCTAGAAAAAAAATGTATTTTTAATTATGGAAATTTAGATAGCATCATTTACAGGTTTGTGTCACACTACTTTTTGTTCTTCTTGGATACCCTTCCTCACCTATGATTTTATAGGTAAAAGCTCTAGAAGAATCAAAACACAAATGCTCTTAGAAGCAAGAATAACACCATCAACATGCAAAAAAAAAAATTGTAGGTAGAATCTATGTAATAACCATTAAACTAAAACCAGGTAAGCCTCTAAATGGAAAAAATTTTGTTTCAGATTAAGATTACTTCTTAGTAACATCACTGTTTTCTTTACAGACTCAGATAAGCATTTTCCAGCTAAATGGCTTCTGTTTTTTGGCCAGAGAAGCACAGTTTGGCTGAGACATTTCTACTGAAAGCCTAATGATTTCTATAGTACCAGGCTTCTCTGAAATGGGATAAAACTTCTGATGCAAGAGTCATGCAAACATGCGAGAAATGTTTTCATTAGTCCAGGGAGACTAACTTCAGATGTAGAATAACTTCAGTTGTTAACCACCAGCCAAATGACTATTCTCTTATGTCCCACTCAAACACTTCAGGGTTTCTCCCTCCTCAGCCCTACTTTCTAAAAACTCATATTAAATATTAATTGGAGCAGGGACTTGAATCGGGGTCTTTCACTTAGTATGCAAGTGCTATAATTGCTAGGCAAGTGACTACTAAGACCTGTCTTCTAGATACCACTCTTCCATTCCAAAACTAGAAGCCCAAAATCATGCCATAGCAATGTGGTTTTTAAAAATCTCAGAGTTTACAGATGCAAAACAGTATTTTCCTATTCATTGCAATCTTTAAAGGAGAAGTGAAAGCGCTAAGTTCCCTTTGCTTCCTAACAGACAGCTCCATGGATAGCTGGGAATTTCACATTCCATCTTCCTCATAACAAAACCGAACACTGGGCTCATCCACACTTCCTAAGGCACATACATTGCCAAACAGCAGCAGACTCTCCAGAACCTGCTATCAGCAGTTTTGCCAGGTACGTGATTGCTCAGAACAGCATATGAAATTCTCCACAGGTTTCTAAACCATTAGAATAATTCAAATGGGTGTTTAGCGGTACACTTCATATTATTATAACTCCAACTAGATGCAGAGTATTATTTGCGCTGGTAATTCACAAGCCAAGTGTAGCAATTATGTAATTTAAAAAGATGGGGGGGAAGAAAAATCAACTATACACCAGTTCACTCGAGCTTGCAGCAAGCAGGTGGGGGGTTTTTTTGTCTTATTTTTAATATACAAGATATTTTCACAAATCTGCAACCTCTTCAGACAATTCTTAAAAGCAAATTGTTTACTAGTTTATTTATCTAACTATACTCAAAGAGTGTCAGTGCTTGAGGTGGAGCTGAAATTTTTAGGACAGCAGCTGTCTGATTCAGATTACAGAGTGCCATACAGACTACAGAGCTACCTAATTCCCCTCCTGCCTCCCTCCCACTTAAAAAAGGGCCCTATAACAAGTTAACAACATGAAAGTATCGAAATATACATAAAGACAAATATTAATACTAGTCAAAGAAAACCAGCAATTATTCAATGTCCCCAAATAGTTCCCCACAATTAGGTAGTTCTTAACAGAAATAACCGTACTCAATTTTGAAATTCTGATACTTTTTTTGGCAAGTTCACACTTGAGCACAAGCTTCAACTCATTCCTGTTTGGCAAAATATTTAAATAGTAAGCAGACCTCGGTGTTGCTTATTGTTATCCACATTGTCTTAACACATACTTTCCAGAATCTCATTCATAACACTGTCCAATTGTGCTAAATTTTTCAAAGTCCAAATTAATTTTCTAAGTCATTCCTACTTCCTCTTAATGGTAGTAAGAGATCAGTATACAATCCTGTCCAAATGTCAAGTAATTCCATTCATTGAATACTTTTCAAAATCAAAAAGATTCAGCACAATCTCCCTATAGAAGAATCCAAGTTCCAGTATTTATGAACCTTTGAAAAAAAAAACAGTTTGAACTTCATTAGAAAATGACCATTGCAATTTGGGCTTCAAATCCCTGCCCTTCTGAAAGTCTCCATTCCTCCCTTCCAAAACATGGCATATAGTCAGCAGTTTAATTAATGTCACATAAGGCTGATAAAACAGAAGAAATATAGTGTGCCTACTTAATACTGTGATCAAGAAAATCACCCTACACTTAAAAAGACCCTTTGGGAAATTCATCCACCCTGTAGCACTACAATATGAAGCAATAGCACAGTAACATAACTAAGCATGATCTCATACCAAACAGAAGAATCCTTCAGAAACTCTTAAAAAAAAGAATGGCATTTAATTATCAATTCCGATAGCATGAACTAAAAACAGTCAGGTCTCAAACACTATAAATGCTTTTGAAGTAGCATATTTCTGCAGACATGACATCATTAGATTGGCATTCTTTGTCTCTGGGAGCTCAAGCAGACCATCCTGATGCATCAAGTCTTTACTCCTGCCAGCAGTGCACGTGGGAACGTCATGATGCCACCCGCCCATCTGCCTAGGGGAAGGCTTATCAACTGCCAAAACAGTTGCTATAGGGCAGAACTGGTTTCCATCACAAGAACACAGGGAAAGGGAAGACTTGGGCAATGGGCGAAATGCTCGCTGACAGATCTGCTACAGTTCATTTACAACTTTCCATATCAAGAGTTTGAAGAGTGGTTAAGAGGTGTCTCAGTTTTTGCAGGTGGCATTGGAGAAGCACCCATCACACAAGCGAGTGAAGATCCTCTTTCCAAAAGGATTAAAAAAACCCCTGTCAACTTGAAGTAGCAATAAGAAATTCAAAGCAAGAGCTACTTCACTGGAAGCTTTCATAGAAAAGAAAATAAAAATAAAACCTATATTTTTTGTAAAATAAATAAATAAAACCTACTGAAGTAAAAAACAAGTAGGTATGTTTTAACTGTAAAAATTAAAAACACAAAGTTTCCAATGGGCTAGCTTACACACCACAAACAGAAACTAGCAAGATGAACACTACTGAACATAGGAAGTAGTATTTTCTGTGTTTTGGGTAACATCAAAACTGAAATAAAGACTACAACTTTAGCTCTAGAATTTTTACACGAGCACTGAATTCTTCTGTGATGTATGAGCAGATTCCACAGTTACAGAAGTTTCTCCAGCCTCTCAATTCAAACAGTTGTGTACCTGGGAACCACCGTTTGGCAGAGAGGGGGCCAAAAAGCGAACCTGAAAACTTCTAAAAGAAAAAAAATAGCAATATTAAAAGGTCAATAAGAAGCACTTAAGAATAGGTATTAAGACAACAGGTTGTGCCTTCAGTTTTAGAAGGATGAAGGTTTTTTCCCCTACTTTCATTAAACACAATATTACCAAGTACTTTTCAGCACACACTAGAAATAATCCAGCAGCTTTTCATCTATTCAAAGGGCAAAAGCCCAATAGCATACAGTAATAACACAGGAAAGTGGTATTGACTGATGGCACAATATACTAAATTCAGATGATATCCTCATTTAGCTATATCCCCTTCCTCTGACACAAAAAGTTAAGGCAGCGCCAAGGCAACGGAATCATGAAGGACAACAAAGCAAGAAAGACCCACTACTGTTTTTCCTGCTTCTTTAATGCCTCGTGTGTACAATGGCAAACACCATCATTTCTGGATGACTCTGGATGTACCAGGATTGATCCAAAATTTTTCTGCAGACCTCTTCAGCACAAATATTCTCTCTCCTTATTCCCCACTTATCCTTTTTCTCTTGCTCTTCAGTAGCTTCTTTAGAAGCCCTCGTTGCTCTCATTGCACCATTTTTAAGTAAAGTCTGTCAAGTACGAAGCAGTCAGAAGAGAGGTGTGTGGATTTTGTAACTTGGAGGGGAAAAAAAAAATCCCAGGGCAAGATTTAAGGAAGTCAAAAGTCAGTTTTTCTAGAGAGTTCAGCTTCTCATAGAGGCACCAAGGAACGTAGTTAGTGTTGAGAACATCAACATTGCAGTGGGACATGGTGGGTGCTGGACATTAAAAAAGTGAACCTATGTTCTTCTGCAACCAAAAAGACACGGGTTTCTTGATTATTTTTACATGCAGGGAAATACGTGTCATCCATTCTTTACTTTGAAAACCAAAGACTTTTAGACTTCGGAATGCATGAAACTCCACAGCATTTTTTTTAGACTTAATTTATTGGTCTTTAAAAGGAAATTCAATACAAGCACAGATACCTAATTACTTGTGAATCAGTCCTATATAAATATTAAACCATACATTAGACTGTTTGAAAGTAATTCCTCTGCTTCCTGTGGTGTACTGAAAAATAAATTATAATAAAATAGTACTGTGCTACAGCATAAAACCTTCATATTTTACTAGAGCTGAGATAATGAAAGATTCAGATGCTTTAAATTCTCCTTAAGATTCAAAATCTTGGGAAATCCATATATAGACCCACACACATACTCCTTTATGTACTGATAGCCTTGCTGCCTTCAGAGCACTATTTTACTGAGTTAAGTTTAGTACTCAAAGGCTCCTAGCAGAGGACAGACCCTTTCTCCCCAACTACTATTATTTTCAGGTAGGTCCTAAATTTAGAAGCCAGAAGAGTTCTGAACTGGTCAGAATAGATCCAGGCCCTTATTATTTCAGATGTGTTACTTAAGTGCTGAAGCACCAGTGACAGATGGAACAAGCTGCATTAAGAGAGTAGCAACTGAACTGCCAGTCTCCAGAGGGACATTTAGCTACAGACAGGCACATATGCAGCAGGAGACTTCAAGTACCATTTGCACCACAGCATGAATCTTCATCTTGTAATGGATCTTAACAGAACTGACACTTGGCATCATACCATTCTCCAAAGACCTAGGTGTTCTCTCACAAAGCGCTATAAATCTCCAGGAAGGGAAAGAACATATTTAATAATTAATCTCCACCGGGATTTTAAGGTTGTCCACCAGCAAACTCTGCAAAGCGTTAAAGATTGATCAACAAAACTGCCTTGTTGACAGGTGGATTTGCCCTAGTGATAGCTCAAGCAAAGATAGCCTGTGTAACTCAGCGTAAGATTCTTTAACAAAGAAATTTACGTTAGGTTTGGATGAGTTCTGCAGTGGTAACAGTTAAAAACATGCAATTGTGCCTTTACCTCCCCACGACTACCAATGAAACTAAAACAACTTGATTCACTCCTTTTTAGGCACATACACACAACTTTTCTTTCCTACGTGTAATCATTACTTCATAGATACATCTATCACATGTAGTTAAACGAGGTGACAACCTAGCTCTGATCTCCGATATCGCCAAATATTTTTACAGCCTGGTGCAAAGTGATATGACATTCTGACTAAAGCTCCTTCAGGGATAGCCTCTATGGCACTTGTAACATCCAGCTGATAGAAAAGTACAAGTCTAGTTACTACTGGACTTGTATATCCAGTATTCATACCACGTACTTACGCTGATAGCCTCAGTTTCCCTATAAAAACTGAGTAAGGCCAGACATTGAATCAGTGTCGTAAGTTACGGATCATCGCAAATCAATGCATAGGATTATTTCCCCACCACCACCTATGCCAAACTATACTCATTTCAAATGCATCTCCTTTACACAAGAAAATAGTCCTGTTCAAAGTTTAAATAAAGATTCCTACAATGTCTTCCAAGATGTCTCCATGAACAAATATAAGCTGTGATCATCTTTATTTAATTCTACCTGAAACTGCATACTTAAGTTATACTGATACTGAGTTTGATCTAACAGTGTCCTGTTAAAAGAACTAAAGGTTGAGAAGGTAGTTAAAAACACCCCTTTATAGTTACTCATCAAACCATTGCCAGTTACTTTAATCACAGTTAATGATGTCTGATATCAGGAGATTTTTTTTATGATGTGCTGTCACCAAGATTAGACATGTAGCAGCAATTTTATACTCTTGTTTAGTCTATAGAGAAAAACAATTTGCAAAGAAATCATTAAAAATGGCAGTCTGCATAATGCCCAACTTCAGAGAAAAGCCTGTCACATAACAAATATCCAAGAAAATTACTAACTTTGCCCATCTCAATGAAAAATACCACTTCTAAATTAATTTAAATGTGTTCTGTACAAACAGCCTGGGTACCTCAATCCAACCATCTTGTTTTGGGATTATGGACATGACAGTTAAAGTCAGGCACAGCAACATCTGTGTGCCTGCATTCTTAATAAAACCATTGTCTTAGAGGAGAGAGAAAGCTTTAACACATTTTAGTACTTCATCTACGCATTCTGAAGAAAAGCAAGCTGATGCATGTGGGAATTCCTGTATATTAAAAAGCTAAATACTCCCAACACATACTTTTTTTTTAAACCCCTTCCACCAGGCTACTTTCAGAAAACTACTTTTATTTAGCTGGATTGCCAATCAAGATTCCTGAGCAATGATCACTTTCACTGTGTTACCAAGTGTCAGTCACATCCTGTCATATCACATTGACTGTAAAATTCAAAGTGATTAGTATACCTAAACATGAAGGGAATACAGGGCGTAATTTCTTAATTTTCTGCTGTGACAAGCTATGTCATATGCTAACAACTGAACGCGTGTTTACTAATAATCTGCCTTGCTTAAAACAGCAGCATCATCATTATTGACCTTACAGCAACAACACTGTGACATATAGAAGTACACCTCAATCTGCTTAGTTCATGATTATGCTGAAATTTTATGACAATCTCACTAATTTCCAGCAAAATTACTCTCATTAATGAAGGTAAGAACATACAGGTATTTGCAGAATCTAGACACTAGACTAAACTCATGGGATAGGGGCTGATTTTTTTTAATTAAGTGCATGAACAGTGCAATGAAACCTCAATTAAGATCTCTAGAGGTTACAACCATTCAAGTAATAAAGCCACAATGGTGATGTAGCTTGCCATGTGTAGCTGGCACATTAGATCCCAGCACACCAGTTAATAATTTTGATTTACAAAGAACACACATGCTCACTACTGGGAAGGGTCTTGAGCTGCTCTTACTCAATGAATGCTAGCCTGTGCACTCTACAGACTGTGGCAACATTCAAATCAAATTTCAAGAAAATATCCACACAGTAGCATTTTGGTCCATCTTTCCCACCCCACCTTCTCCCACACTTCATTCTCCATTTACTAGAAGTTAATGAAGCTCTGTATCTGGAGCTGGCCTCTACCGTTCAAGCCTGAAATATAACCAGGCAGAGTTTATGATAAATTCTAGACAATTACAAATCCATTTTCACTAAAATTACAAACCTCACACAAGCCATAATCTCTCTGGTTTATTAATTTTTGAGTATCAAAGAAACTCAGGTATCAAAGAAACCTGGATTAAAGCTGTCTTGAAGTTCCAGTGCTAGGTAAGACTTCAAGTCTTTTAGGTAGAAGGCACAGAACTAAATCAGAAGCCATGCACCTTTTTGATCCAGAAATTTTCACCAAGTTTTAACTCATATAAAACCTTAAACCCAAAAATGAAAGTCTAGAACTATCTCTCTGAAACCAGGGGGGAATACCTTTCTACAGATCAAGCTGACATCTGAAGACCTGCTTCCACAAAGCCACATTAGCCATATTAGGGTAGAAAATAACAGACCCTTGCTGCGTAAATTACTGCTGACAGTTGGAGCTTCTCCAATGAAAGTGTCTTATAAGCAACAGGGACATCTCAAATGAGAAGGATATTGGAAATCCTGCTCTGAAACAGCTGCTATTTCTCATGTTATCACCCACTTGGGAACTCATGTCCTTGCACAAAACAGATTTTGCATGAGTAAGCCATCTCGCTGGGTCTGGAGCACTCAGAACTGCCGAAAGCTGCTTGCAATCTAGTCTCAGTTGTGCCCCATTTGGCTTCCCCCTAAAAGAACCCATGCCAGCCAAGACTTTGGCACGAAGCTGCCCGCAGCCTGACATCAAATACACTGTAATGATTTATGATGAACCTGTAAAGGGCTGTTTCTCTGTTCCATCCCTCACCATTGCTTTTATGCACAATGGAATTTGGGTAACAGGACAAATCACAGTGGCCTTTGGGAAGCAGGCAGGATTTTATCCTTCCTCAGGAAATAATCACTAGGAATACTGGCATGTTCTTATCCCCATCATCCTGTAACCAGCTTTCAAACTAAAGTATGAAGTTTCCTGTGGCTGGTTGGGTATTTTATATTTTGTCCTTTCTGTGACTGAGGCAACTTTTCTCCCCTTCTTTCCTGGGTTAGTGGCCTAGGAAACTGTATATTTAGCTTTTATTATTATTATAGAGGCACAATAGAATGGAAGTCTCAATCCTGTTTCCTGTCTCACCCACAGCTTAAACACAATTAACTTCTCATTTGATGCATTCTTCCTGTCTGCACTCATAATACTCCCCTAGGAAATGAGAGCCAATAAGTCCTACACAAAAGAGTGGAAGAGCAGGGTACTGACCAAATATTGTATAATGCTATATTACAGGCCTATGGGAAAAAAGTTAATTAAAGACCACAGCTATCCTTTGGGAAAATGTTTAATGTATTAGTTCTTGCAGCAGAGTAATACAATAGAAACAAACCCCTCCTCTTTGGAAACTGTGAATATATCACACATTTGGGAAAAAGCAAAATTCAACGTTGTTCTTATTGGTCATTGGCTACAAATATATCCAATAAGATACACAAAGAACACACTTAAAGAATATTAACTTCAACAAACATGATCTCTACTGTGGCCTGTATATCACCTTCCTGAATTGGGAAGCAGCTTTGTATAGTTCAGGTCCTGTCTTAAGTTATGACAGTAATAACAATTAATAAGCATTTCTACATAGTTCCTAATGCTCAGTAAGTACAAGGACAGGCTCAAAGACAGACCCAGGCTTCTGAACACTCCCAGAGTAGGAGCCTCGGAAGTCTGAACAGTTGTATCCAGAGACTTACCTCAGAGGGTTTCTCTACCTGTCTAAATCCCCCCCCAAAGGGATGTACAACATTCACATTCTGCAAAGTATTCATTTGGTAGGTCAAAGACTAAATGCTCCAATAGCCACACATTTTACGCAGAAAAGTGGAAGTTTATTGAATAGCTTACCCATTAGCATACATTTTCAAAGGAACAAACCCAGTCTCTAAGGTAATACTAAGCAAGCCTCATGGCTAGGTTTTTACTTGTGTTATTAACTCCACTGGAGCAGATGTCAAATTTAAGCCCCTGCAACAGGTTTACAGAAGTGTTAGCATTTGTGTGCAAATAGGATGTTTGTCTGAAAACTAAGTGCATTTTTTCTGCAACAGGCTCCGATAAACGCCCAACTAAGCTAATCCCAATCTCTCAACTTCCACAGGCTTTGATGAGGCATAGGCACATTGGTACCCAGTCTCCTTGGATCTCCCACTAACATCAGCAGGAAGATGGTGTTCAGAATTGCTCTGGAAGAGCGCATGCTTGCTTTGCTCTGAACTGATGGATCACAGGAAAGGAAGGCCCTAAGCATACAGACTATGGCCAGCATGTTTGACAACATGAGAGAAATTACTTAACCCAAACCACAAAACAAGGATAACAGGATTTGCAGTGGTGTCTGAGGCTCTGCCTGGTGGGATACAGTCCCTCGCTTCCTGCACAGGCCCAGAGCATTCCGGGTATCACTGCTCACTGGGCCAGTAGTTATGTCTGACACATAGGTCCCAACCAGGGAAAAAGATCAAAAGCTGGCAGCACAGCAGAGACCTGTGAGGCTGGGATCTACAGCTACACGCATCTGCTTCTAGCCTTGGGGAGGTCACATAACACATGATTGGTTCACAGTGTTTACATTTCACCTTAAGTTTCAAAATTCAAGGCAGAAACGTTGATCTGGAAGCTGAACTCTGAAGCTGTGTGTTCAGTGTAAGTGAAGACAAATACAGCTGGAAAATGGCTACATAGACACAGTTGAATCATAGGCTTTATTTTTAATTGACACTAACATTTTAAATTCATATGTGACATGCAGCTTGCTGTTGTTCTCACTTAACTAGGACACTGGCACTTACTGGGTCTTGCCATAAAAATTAAGTTATGCATACAGCTTCCCCCCACCCACTCATGCCCATACTTGTTTTCACCAATATATCTTGGAACACTTTATTTGAGTAGGTATTCTAGAAGAGGAAGAAGGATGACACGGCCCATCAGGCTACTGCCAAAGCTGTCACGCCTGCCTAAATCATAAGTCAGGGCTGTATTCTGTAGGCAATGTTGCCAGCGCCAATAAAGGGGTCAGCCCCCTGAATGGGGTACTCATGAGACTAACAGCAGCAATAACCAGGTCAGCTCAAAGGAATGTCCTCCTTGGTATTTGTTTCGAGACTTTAAGAAACAAAACCGCCCACACACAAACTCTTTATAATCATACACATGTTCTTTTTCTAGTTCTTAGAAAAGCATACATCCGCAACTGGGCCACCCACAAATTAAAACAAGAGTCATTTGTCTACCAGGGTTTCTTGGTAGAATACACAAGACACAGCTTCTGTGCTAAAAATAAGTGTGTATATTCACTATGTTTAAAGTTTTAACTTAAAGCTTAAACTATAAGCTCCTCTCTGAATAGAGCTGTTGTACCTATGATTTATCAGGCAAGATATTGCTATTTACTTTTGTAATTACAAGGACTTTTCCAACAACGCTCAAATGATTGTTTCTCAAAAATAAACTCACATGAAAGGAGTAATACACACAAAATCATGTTTCATTAAGACCACTAAAGAATTTTTATTAGCAGTTCCACCAGATTTAAGTAGCATCTGTAGCATATGCATGTGCGTATGTATAATCTGTGTCAGATTTGTCAGCTTTTGATGGATGTTTTCACTCTCAGTGTTATTATTACTCTTATATAGTAATATTGGCAACAGGGACCTATAGTTTATTAAACCTTATGTTGCATCTGCCACAACGCCCTGGGGCTGGAGTATAGTCATCTATTCCAAACACTATTCGTTGCCATTACACTTGATTGTTAACTGTATATGTTCAGTACCACTCACCTCTGACTGTCACTGTTCTGAGGTTTTCTTCTGATGGGCCATGCTTGAGCTCCCAGACAGTTAATGGGATTATACAGATCATTAGAACTGAAACACAAAGTAAAAGTTACATTAATATAGCCAATAGCAGATTAAAGTATCGGTGATAACAGACAACAGTATGGCTTTGAATTCCTTTGGTCATGTGTTTTAGAGGCAGCAGGTTAAAAACTTAACTTGGTACTGAAGTTATGGTGTACCAATACCACATCAGTATCCCCCTTCACCCTACAAATTATCAAGTACCAGAGAAAAGCCTAATCACATAAAGCCTGAAGTTTTCAGTAGCACATCACACTCACACATGGTGAATGAACATTTGTGGAAACGCATACACTGAAAAAGGACGGAAGAGATCATGTCTGTCATTCACCTCTGAAGTGACAAACCTCCAAGAGCATACCAGTGAAGAAAGAACACATTGACTTTCTTGGCTGCTGCATCACTGTTTGAGCATATATACTATAAAACCAACTTCTTCCAAGAGAGAACTTACTTGAGGTGTCCTTGGGACTCAGGAACAAGGAGCACAAAACCCACCTGCCAAATATCAGCACAAGGCACAGCGTGAAAGCTACACACTGAGTGGTCCTACAAGAAATAAAGCAAGGCAAGAGCACCCACTGATCCACAGAACAGTTAACTTCAAATTGCAGAGTAAAGAGAACAACCAAGAAGGGAAATCAGCCGATCCAGTGTTTGAATGGAGGTTGTGGTGCTGCTTTGCAGCAGCAGACAGAATGTACCTACTAGTCACTAAATCTGGCAGCTTAGCCTGAAATGGTGAGAATAAGAACAGAGCTTTGTATGAAAAACCACTACCCTGAAGTACTGCATACAAGTTCTTTTATTTGCAGCAAAGTTCCTGCAAGCCCAATGGCAAGAACAGGAAAGAGTTTGATTTCATCACGCCAGAAAGCTCTTCACCATAAGCTAGGTAAGCTTATACCTTGAGTACAGCAAAGAATCAGCATAAGCCAGAGACATGAAAACAAGCATCCACCACTATCAAATTATTTTGTCAAGTTATGCTTAAGGGTTGATTGATGCACTTTTAACATCAAACAACATTAAGCTTGGAAGCTCCAAGATACAGTCATCATTCATCAGTTAAATTTTCAAGTCAACCAGTGTGAGATATTAATTAATACAGAAGCTGTCAAGATGTCTTCATGTAATTATTGTTCTGCAGCAATTAGGAAGTAAGTTTACATTATTTGCTAAAAGATAGACAATTGCACTAAGCCTGTTACCAATAACAAATCAAGTTCTCTCAACAAATTGTTAATCTTGAATATAGACACTTGCATAGACATATTTATTCACATTTTTCTGAATATGCTTGCCTTACTGAAACAATGAGTTTGTGTATATTGAACACAAAGTTTGAGCTATTTCATATTCAGAAAAAAACAAAAAAATGTACTTTTTAGTAGTATCAGAACGATCATAGTGGTGTCCCAGAAATAAATAGAATAATTGAATAATTAAAGTCATACCAACAGACAAGCAAAGATGGTCTAAAAAATATCAAGAGACTGAAAGCATAAATCATGATTACAACCCATATAATCTTTGACCTACGCACAAGCTACAAGGTTCAAAGGTGGCATTGCATTATGTATTTATTGCCTGCCTAAGCCATTATTCACCAGTCTTCATTTTAAGAGGTAGGTATGATGGGAGTCTCATATAGGGAAGAATACATCATAAAATCTTCCATATAAAGGATGGTACAGCTAATTTATCTTGTGGTGCCTTCTTCGCAATTTATGACATGGCAGCTTTCTACAAAATTAAGATTCACAATGCAATGCAAGAACAGAACAAAGTGCAACCATTCCCAGAGCAGCCTTTGCATTCGCCATAGTCCTCAGAAGATCTGCTCACCATATTGACAAATGAAAAAAGGCATACTATACCATGAGGACAGCAGAGACATGAGCAACAAAGCACAAAGCTATTCCACTGCCAGTACAACACCATGAACTGACATCTACAGTGATTAACACAAGACTGAAACAACCAATCCGCCCCTTTGGGCATCAGGATCAGGTTGCCAGCACTCCCATTAGCACCTGCTGGTATGTCAGAGCAAATACATCCCAAATCACATCCAAGCTGTTAACCACAAGCACTCTGTTGCCTTTCTCCTGTGCATTTCTGACAGTACCCTGCTTCCAGGGAACAAAAGACTCCAGCAAGGTTGAGATTTCCTGTATATTGATATGGAATCCATGAGTAGTACAGCGATTTTAACAGCCCTGTGCCGGTTTTGCCCATTTGTTCTACAGCTCCAAAGTTCTCAAAGGTCTGTGCTGGCCCTCTCTGGAGAAGTTACACCTTTGGAAGGCATAAAAAGAGCAATATGATATCAAGAGTAGATCTTCACAGCACCCATAGAGATCTAGAAAGACAGGAACTCTATTAGATCCAGTAGATTCCAATAGGAAATTCTATTCTTGATTCATTTAAAAGAGTAAATCCCCAATCAAAGGCTCATGTTCGCTAAATGACACCTGCCATGACATTCCCCAAACAGAATTGTTTGCATTCCTTGAAATCAACAGCAGTGTTATGTTCAGCTTTTGCTAACTCATTCGAAGAGCTGGCACCTTGGCTGGTGACATACCCAGCAAGCCAGCCAGGGGTACAGTTTGTCTCTTAACAAGCTTGTGAAATGCAAAGGCCAACTTTTCTTTTCTCTGTTGATCACAAGAGACTTCTTATGCTTCACATAGGGAGAACAAGACAACTTTTTGACTATATCCCATGGAACACAGGGTTGGTTTAATTGCCTAAAGCCAAGGAGTTGTGTCTTACTAGGAAAAACTGGATCCTAACCACTCCTTTGCCAATATTCAGCTCTTTCCAGTAATACAAGAAAACTATACACCAGACACCTTAATGCAAAATGTTCACAAAGAACATAAAAAATATTGCAACTTATGCACGAATGTGCATTCAGTTTCTTCTGTATTCAACTCCAGAGGAAGCAATTTCTGTAAAAATGAGTTTTGGTGCACAGTTCCTGGCATACTTATCTATCGTGCCCTCAGGCAGTTATTTGAGTATTTACATTTTTTACCAACTTATCAAGAGAAAATCCAATTGTTCCTAATGACAGTCACACTGTGTGTCTCCCATTCTCATATATAGGGAAGCGTTTATTATCCATTTGTAGTAATTAAGGCACTGATGTTATATGGATCCATAAAGCCAACTTCATTAAGCAAACAAAGGCTTTTCTCCAAACTTACAACTGCAAAAATATTTAAAAATAAAAGCTGAATTATAATGTGTAGCATAGTTCGAACAAACCAGCACTGGCAAATCTAAAGTCTTCTTAGAATTGGAAAATTAACACCACAGCCTGTAAAATAGTTGTTTGTCCAGCATTAGCTAGAAAGATTAAATAATTAGCTAGCCAAAAACATTAGTTAGATAATATTTGACAGTGTCTGTCTTTTGTATTTGAGCTTTTCTTGTAAAATTGTTAGGCAAATTGCTTTTTACAAGTACAAGGCCACATATTACTAGGGGAGGGAAATCTTCCACATCCTTTCAGAGACTTCACATCACTTGTTTCTGATAGATTAAATACAATATTGGACAAGTGACCAGGAGCTGCTGCCAAATGCCACTGCTTTTACCAGGGACTTACTGAACAGTAATTCTATTGAATAAACATAAGATTAGCAACCAAATGACTCAACCAATTTCTTTAAAAAACAGAAGAGGAACACACTAAACCAAAAAACCCTCTGTGAAATACATGCAGGCTAAGTTTCATTACTGAGCTTCCTGCCTCTTTACCCCCAAAAGACAAACTCCATTGGTCATACAGCAGAACATCTCTTGCATGACCATTCTTGAACAACTTTGCTGTGCTTATACAATCCTGGCTGTTGCTTTATTTTGGGACATGCAGTGTTCTAGGGGCCTCATCAGCAAAATTTCTCACCAATTCCACCTACGGCAACAGAGCCTCAGTTGTCATCCTCTCTAACCACAGCACTAAGCAAGTTATCAGAGCAAGGTGGAGAACCAGGATGGCAATCAAGTACCTGCATTCAACAAGCATAATTAAATCCACCGCAGCCAGTGAGACCAATGAAAGCCAACGCAGGCACGTCTAAGTTAACTATCAAGTCAGGACCTTAAACCCGCACAAGTAGGACACACACCTCTGCCACAACACATCTGTCAGTACTCCAGAGGACTAACAGGATTCTAGCACATTATCTTCACAAGATCCTCAGAGAGGCTAGGAGAAATCCCAAAGCCAATGTGAAGTCCATCAGAACACTTGCATTAAACTTTGGGTTCATACTACATCATTTTTATTCTTTGTAGAAGCACAACTACAGAATATGATGCAAACATGAATTTTATTTCATTACTTCTTACTCCTGTGGAAGACCCCCAGACCACCGGCATTCCTCCAGAAGAAACACAGCTCTTCATTTCTTGAAATTCTATCTTGCTCTACATCAAGTCCTATTATATATTCTCTCTTGGCAGTGCTATAGTTATCCACTGCAACACATGTGAAACTAGGACTGGAATACTTCACAAGTATTTTCTTCCCCCAGCCATACAGTAAAACAAACTTCATTTGTCTGCAAATCCCTCCTGTAAGTGCACATACAATTCTGAACGCAATGGTCACAATGAATTTTTTCTGCAGAGCTGGAGAAAGGGGAAGTTCAAGTCTTCTTATGGCATACAGTTTAAATGAAATTGTTGAAAGAGGTGTCTCACTGGAGCTGTACAAAGTGTTTTAAAGGTGACCAAATCCTAGCAAGTTTGGATTTCAGCGGAATATGTAAAACTTGGACTGTGTTTTCTGAAGTTTGAAAATCTTCCAGGCAGATTTGGGCTTTAGTTCAAATAAATCTGGACCAATTTATATTTTGTTTGAAATGATGCCCAAAACTATGATTAAGTAAGGTTTTCACCAAACCCCTCAATTCAACTCAATGGAGTGGTCTCATTTTTCCAGCAAGATGAGTCCTAATGCATTCACTCTACAAAAGGAGGCAGGCGTGAAGAGAGCTTCTCCACAGCATATTGAGACGACCAAAAAGAGAGGATCCAAAGACAATGAAGTATAACACAGCACTTACCCCAAGTGTCAAGAATTGACACAGTAAAACAGCTTTGCATACATTTCTCCTGATTAATACTCTAATTTAAGAGCAGCTCACACTTCATCCTTCAGATTTAAACAAAGTACAGTGGGAGAAAGAGGTCTGGTACTGGGGAAGGCAGTTTCACAGCAACATTCCTATTTTATTTTTCTCCTTTGATAATCAGGGTGCAATGCACAGAAAACCAGGTACTCAGTTGGAACAAGTCAGTATAGGACTCAAGAGAACACTAACCTAAACCAATAGAGAACTGTTGGGCCAGGGGGTTACCCCTACTGCAGAGGTGGTCTCGCATTTGTAATTGTCTCCCAACCCCTAACACAAGTTAGTGCCACAGTCAATCAAACCTTAAGGAAAAGGAATGTTACCGTTTCCATCTGAGGAGCAAAAACAGTCTGTGACCGGCAAGGCTGAAAGAGACGGGGTAGGCACCACCATGTCCTGTGCAGATTTTACTTTAGCAGCTTTGTAATACCTTATCTGCTAACCCTACCTTCAGCCTAGCTAATCCAGATGCCACATGGTACGCTGACAGAAATAAAAATGTCATCCTGCTTTCACGTTTGATTTTAGCATGCACATTACAGCTAATCACATGTAAAAGCCTTCCAGTATATACCCCAAGAGTTTGTTAAGACTAGCTAGTAAACTTTAGGGGTCATGGTATACATAACTTGGGTTTTAGGACCCGCTCCAACTTTCATCAAAAAATGTCTTCAGTATGAATGGGACTGTGTGTTTAGGACTTATTGTTTCTTCATTGCTCTGCTTCATAATACGCTACTGAATTTGGTCCCTCAGAAAAAATCATCACCTCACAGGTGAGCAAAGCTTACTGTACAAAACAGAATACAAGTCAGAATCAATATGTTCGCAAAGATGTTGAGATAAGATTAAATACTCATTTTTATACTGGATTTAATTGCTGCATGCTTCCTAAGGAACAGTCCAAGGTTCACATGGAGAAGAGTCAATACAGGTCTTCTAATATGCCAGTGAACATGTTTTTTAGCCTCCAGCAAGCCATTTAAGGGAAAAACTGTCTTGTTTCTACCTGCTCACATTTCTCAGTGTGGACATTCCCCTTTACAAAAGCCTTAAAAGTTCACATTCATATTAACAGTATACTACCTCATAGTCATTATCCATACCACCCACCTCACTGACACCCTGGGTTGGGTGCACAGATCTGCTTCTCAGATGAAGAGAGATAGGAGCTTCATACATCACATTCTTTCTGCTTTTTACAAACAGGCAGGTGATTTTTATTTACTTTTTTAAACCAACCTTCACTTCAATATATTTATGTACTGGGTCCTGATCAAGTCACATCTTTATAAATAGGAAAGGAAACACTCTTATTCTTAAACCAGAGATAAAAATCACACCTGCTTTGCCTCAGATGCTCAGCATGCTATTACCAGTAACACTACTTAGGAACATAACTGCTCAAATTATTTGCTATAATGGTGCCACGCTACGGTTCCCAGCAGAATTGGAATTGCTGAATGCTACAGTCTCCACAAGGAAGGAAATGCTAGTGTGGTGCTTATCTGAAAATTCACTAGGTTTCTGCTCTCAAGGGAATAGTTTCCTCCTGTGATAATGCTAAACATAAAACACATTTAGTTTTAGGACTGATGAAAATAAAATTGGTGTGAATAAATGATTATTTATATTAAAAATGCACAGTCAGGACATCTACTACATATGTAAGACCATAAAATTTAACGATTTTACTTCATTGCTATAGCATACTCGTGAAAGCTATTGTCCATTTGTGGTCACACATATTTGTCCTAATCACCTACAAGGATCACCGCCTGAGCAGTGGATTTCATTATTTCATGGAAAATGAGATAGAACTACTTTAGGAGTAAGCTGTCACTTGTAGTACGTGCAGTGAGAAGACCCACTCAGTTCACTGGAATGCTGTTTGTTTTCCCTTTGCATTTGAAGACCATGTTTCCCAGTTATCACCTGCACCATTACCAAGAATTTAGAACAAAGGAAACATGCTCTAGCAGAAAATAGCTTTAGCTTAGTTTTCACTGAATAGCCTCCCATGCAAGTCACTGCCCCTCTTCTTCCTCACAATCTCTGCTTCAACTGAAAATTCTTCAGAGGTAATGGTCATGCTAGAGATGATACAGATGTTACGTAGGAGGCAATCTACTTGAGGCACAAGGTAATGCTTTTATAAGTATGCTAATGACACAGGCTGTTGCATTAACTTGGCACAAGGACTTAATGTTATTTTTAATGAAGGTTTGGTTTCTTGTTATTTTCTAGGAAAACACTACCGATTTAAAAGGCAGACATGAGAAAACTAGTACAGCTTAACTTACAGTCTACAGCCGAAATACATTATAAAACCCTCCTTCAAATTGAGAGTCAGTATTAAAAAAAATATATACTTTACACAGAAGTTTCTGGAAGGCTTAAGATTAGCATGACAGTTGCGTGGATAGAGGTAAAATGCTTGTGACAAGTTTCTCTGCTAGAACTTGATTCAGCAAAGCGCTTCAGCATATGCTCATGAGCTTTGCTGAATCAGAGCCCAGAAGTGACACCCCTTTTGACAGCTTCCTTATAACTGTTGGAAGTTAACCCTCTCGTGGGGACCTCCCCCCTCCCTCAGCCACTCACACATGTGATGGAACAGGCATATGGTATTACGTACCCCTGCACTGCTGTGGGACTTGCATCTTACTGGAGGACAGTATCTATTTGCAAATGGCATATGGCAGCAGATGTACACGGCTCTTCCCCTGTATTTCAAACAGCACATTCTGATCCAGCACAAACAGCTGAAAACTAAACACAACTTATCGCTAAACAAGGATTATGGAGCTACTGTTTAAAATCACTGAAAAACTGCCTTTAAAGTAAAAGCAGTCTAATTCTTTCTTGACAGCATTTCAGTAACACCATTATTGACGTGCCTACCCCACTGCATGTTCGCAGAACCAGTTATTTGCACAAGCATAAAGAGAAGCTTCAGCTAGCTGTGTAGTGACTTTAAGTTATTTGTATTCTCCATTGTGTTATCTACCACAAATATGTGCTGAGAGAGTTCATCTGGTGGAACAGACTCCCAAGAATTTCTGAAGTGTGCCACAGTGTTCAAATGAATCGGCCCTAGTATCTGAATTTTTCATTTAAAAAAAAAACCTATTGAGAGCTCACAGGCAATGCTTGTCTGTGCTGCTCATGCAGCTAGAGAGATTCAAATTTTTCCCGCATCTCTCCCTCCTCTCACTTCTGTCATCCCAATAGTCAGTTCTCCCCAGTAGGTTACTACCACAAAGGGAAACAGTTCAGGGTGACAAACAAACACCTGCAACACTGCGCTGTGCATGCAGGATGTGGTTCTTTGCTCCAAGCTACGTGCCACCCTCCCTCCCTCAGCCCAGCAGACTGGAGGGCCGAAGGGGCCAGTTTAGTAGTTGATGTTCACATCAGTAACGTATACGTGACTGCTGCTGGCTGCTTTGATCCTAGGCACCCAGCTCCACAAACATCCCGTAACTCTGGATTTGCAATTGTCCTGAAGGTACATCAAACAACGTGCCCCAAATCAGCTACTCTGCTTTTCAGCCAGGAGTTTATCGCTCCTCTGTATGAGTTTCCCCCCCGACAGACCCAGAGTCAGGGCATATCACCAGATCAGTGCTGCCCTGGACCTTTTCGTGCAAGCCACCCAATACTCCCCACCGTGGCCTCGTTAAGGCTGGCTGTAGCAGCTGGGCTCACCAGCACCCCTCACTTGCAGTCCTGATGCTAGGGTCAGAAATTTTTAGTCTAGACAATACAGTGCTTTTAAGTCATAGAACTTATCTTAGAGTCTGCTTCCTAAAGAGCAAAAACTAAGACTGTTGGAAGATGTGCTTTACACTCCCCAAAGCAAGATTTTAAGAAAACCTCTATTGATCAATTAGTTAACCAACAAATATTACGTTTTACAGTCTGAAGGGGTGATTTATAAAGAGATCTAAAGAAACTACAAGAGGAAATAATACCATGATCTATTGCTTAACATTGGCAAGTCAACATACATAATACTTGTTTAAAGCCCTAGCTCATTCGATTCATGACAGGAGCCCTTATTGAGTAGCTGAAGCCCTCCTGCACAGACTGGAGTCTCATTCCCCACCACTATCCCTTAATACCTGTCCACATATAGCACTCTTTGTGCTATCATTTTAATAGAATACTAAAAATAATAGTTCACTGAATGCAAGATTTACTATATCAAATAAAAATAAAATGACAATAAAGTCATACACATAAATTAAGCAAGAAGCCCTGTAATCTAGTCTGTATCAATGCTGTATTTTCTCTCATGTCAGTGTCTCATTCTTCACTTTCTTTGAAGTACAATAAATTACCATTATTGGTAAATATTTATATTCAGTTCTGTAGTGTCAAGATACTGACAGGTAATAAGTCTTACAAAAAAATTCCCATCTTCCCAAGACAACACAAATATTTACTATATAAGCCTTTCTGAAGGCTTATGCCTTTTTGGGAATGAGTTTCAGGATTATCTTTAGTCTTGTCTCAGCAACTTTTAGCTAAGAAAACTAGAACAAATTAGGACTCTGGTAGCCACATACACACTAGCTAAAATCAATAGCTTTAATTTTCACATTTAAACCTACAATTTTCATCTGACAGGCTCAGCAGGTTTTAATGCACACAACAATTTACTTTTACTGTTTTAATTGTTTTTAGTCAATCACTTTTATTGCTTCCCTGCATCTGACTAAACAAATTAATAGAGCTATGTTCATAAATGATTACTTTGTGAAATGGCTTGATAGATACATTTGCCAGTTTCACCTTCAATTACTGCCAACATTAGTAATATCTATACCAAAAGGTACATTTATCCAGGTTTTATAATTGCATAAGAGAAGCAGCAACAGCAAAAAAAAAAAATCTATTTCATGAGCTTCATGGTATCAAATTTCATCTTTCTAACAGTGTTCCCCCCTCCAGCCCAACTGAGAACAGCAAGATCTGCCTGCAGAGTTGGCTAAAAAAAACCCCCTTTCTGGATCACAGAAAGACAGTCTACTCCTGCCTAGATTCTTACACGATCTTTTGGTTGAGGAAAAAAACATAAGACTATATAACTAAATGGTCAGGATGACATTGCTACAGGGCACGAGAGACCTGGATCAAATTCCTTGGTTTGTCCCTTTAGACAAGGGCAGTGAGAGTCCAAACTCCAGAAGAGATTTAAGGCTCCCTCCTTGTCCCCACCCAACCCTGCTTCTCGGCCAGACAGGGGGTAGGTCAGGTACAGGAACATTAGATTGAACACAATACATCACAGTGCCTCTTCCCTTCAGCAGAGGCATACATGGCCGAAGTTGGAAAATTTGCAAATTTACTAATTAAAAACATGATACAGTTGCCACAAAATTGGAAATACCACGAAAGCCTACCTTTATAAATGCCAGTAAGGATCAGCCTTCACTGACACAGCCTTTCCCATGCTATGCACCAATCTCAGGATCCAAAAATAAGATACTATTTATCAGCTTTCATAACAGTTACTTCAGCCATTGCTAAATCAAAATGTAGGAATGCAACTCTGCAGTTTGGTCTTTCCCCAATTAAGGCATCAGGTGAGCTAAGACTACTGTGAAAATGGAATTAATTGAGAGCAGAAGTTGCCATCAGATACTGCTTTTATACACATCATTTAGGAGGCTTGACCCAACAAGCATTTTCCAACCAAACCAGTCACATACCAGCAAGGGTCTTCCGCACAACATGCGGTGCATGTACTCACTGAAGTGAGACATCCCGATTCACTGAATGAAACTCTGGGTTAATCTAACAGATCTTCAGCTCTTCTGTCCAAATTTAGAAGAGCAAGGTTCACTTGACCAAAAAGAACACAGATTTCCCATACATAAGAGACAACGTACCCTAGACACTTAGCTACAAGGATCTTCACCCAAGATACTCAAAACTCCGGACTCTAGATCTTCTTCCTGAATTTCTGTTTTATCTAATGGGAGAAAACACCCCAGAAACAAAAGCTAAAGTCAAAGCCTTTTTCTTCACAGGCTTCAGAGTCATGCTCCCTCTGGCAAGAAACACTTGAATGCTTTTCTTCAGGGCGTTTTAAGAGGCAGGCTAGAGACTATCACTGAGAACGGCCTCCAGCCAGTGCGCAAGTCCTTCAGTGAGATCAGGGTTTGAACACCTTTACTGCTGAGGAAGAGAATTTTTCTTCTACCTTCTGGGCATGTTATTTAATCTAACCACTAGAATAGCTCAAGTTGTGCACAAGGAACACCCTCCTTAAAAAGGGGGAGGCTTTGGTTTTGATCCAGTCAGGCAGAGGAAGCCTGAATCCAGTTCTTCCATCTCCTGGATGGGACCATCATTTTCAACCTTTCCTTCTCCAGTTACAGAACCACCTTAAAGACCCCTACTCTTTCAAGTTGTTTGAAACCAAAGAGGGATGAGATGCCCATCTCGGAGCAAGACACTAGGCCAACAACAACCAAGTGGAGGAGAGTGCTTCCTCCTTCCTGGGTGTAAGCCCCAGGGAAGGGGGCTACCATGGCCTCCCTGGCCTGCACGTGGGTTAAGTCACAACAGGGTGCTGCAGGGCCTGCCAGATCCAGCCTAATTCAACATACTAGGCTCTCCAGAGATAATTATCCACTGGAGGACCAGGTCTAGTTAAGTTCTCCATCTACAGCTAACATGTCAATTCTTCTTCCTACACCACACCTACTTTATCACCACTCTTGTGGTATCCTGTGGATTAGGAAAACATAACTTATGATTCTGGGAGAGTCTGTCCATCCCTTTCATTATGTTTCTTAAACATCTTGCTTTGCAAGTGAGCAAATACTTAACTCAAAGCTCTCCTCCCCACCTTTACAAAGTGTGTTATTTTCTCCAAGTAGTCACCAGAGTACTAAATCAGCTGCTGCTTTTGTACAAAAGCTAAAAATGATTCTACAGTGGTCAAAACTGCTGACATCAAAGTAGTTTTTCATTTGATATTCCTACATAATATCACTCGCATTTGATTTAAACCTTCATTGAACGCACGCCCTCAGAAGCGGTCTGGGTCCTAAGCTGTAAGAAACTGATAAACTGCATAGTGTGGTAGAAGGGCTTTTTACTATTCTTTTAGAAACCTGCATAATATCCTCTATGAAAGAGCCCTGATCTCTGGCTGAGGCTGCTAGGTACTTCATGAATATAAACTGAATATATTAATCCTTTTGGTCCTTAAGCTACCAAGCCTACACTCTACTGCAACAGGAAAACTCATTAAAAGCTTATATGACAAAAAAGTGTGTCTTACTACACATGTAAACTTCAAAGAACAAATCTATTTACTTCCTGAGGTTCATGCAAAAATATAATTGGGATTTGTTTTATTATTTCCATATTCCTTTAATTACTTCCCTAGTCTAAATGATATTTTATTTTTTTAAGTTGGTTGGTATTAAACAGACACTTGATCCACCAGCAGTTTTCCCAAAAACACCCCTTGCTCCCATCCCCACAGTGAGAGAAAACAGCCGTTCCATAACCCTGTCTTTTTATCATGAGGCAGGACAGCACTCACCAAAATGTCAAACTGAGGACAGCCACCTTGCTTGGATGACATACCCCAGAGCATGTCTGTCTTCAGGACTCTTCAATAAAGAGCTAAGTCTAAAAAAAGGCTAAATAAACAAATGTTCTGTCAAGGATTACCCGATTTGCTGCTACTCAGGGCAGAGATTAGCAGGAAAAAACAGATAAAGCCAGAGGTGGCAACAGCATCTCCACCCACAGCCAAATACATCCATTTTTATGAAACAAAGCCAGCCCCCTCCCACCACTGTATTACAGCAGAGAGGAGTGATCAACAGAACCACAGTCACAACAAAGGTGCGCACCTCTATATTCCTGCAGAAAAGGACTAGCAAGATCATCTTAACTGTGCCCTGTGTGGCAGCTCAGCAAGGCAGCAGCCTCAGCTCATTTTTAAAGTTGCCTTGAAATGGTAAACAAGCTGCAAAAAAAAACAGTGACTTGTTTTTCTGCAGACCAGCACTCTGGGATGGTGACCCACAGAACCCTTTGCAGAATGATTAAAATGGCATCCAAGAGTGAGCCGGAATTACTCTGCACAAGACGCACATGTACTGTCAGACTGACTCATTAGACCTTTTCACATGGCCCAGCTACAGTATATTTAATATTTCTATCAACTAATGACATCATTTCATAAACACTAATAAAGAATTAGTGGTACAGTAGGATTTCAAAAGCCAGTTTTCAAATATGGGCAAGGTACCTTACTGCATTTATGGATTGAAATAGCCAACATGACATAGCTGATCAAGACCAGCTGGAAGCTTTAAGTGACAATATTTTGCTATTTCCCTCCATGCACACTAGAGCATGCTGCTCTGAAATAACTTTCAGAAAAAGTCCTTTACAAATAGGATCCTACTTTATGCGGACAGATAAGACCTGTCGAAACACTGTTCAAGATCACTTGTTCTACAATCATACCTGAAGACCCCAACCAAGATCAGGCCTTATTGTAGTGGACACACCATGCAGAAAAAGCCTGTAGGTCCTGGTCAATACAGTATAAATAGATAGGACAAGCAGGACATGGGCAAATAAAAAAAAACCCCACACACAACAAATAACTTGCACCAGGTCACATAGAAAGTCTGCATCAGAAGCAAGAAGCACATATAGATCTCTTGATTTCCAGTGTCTTACCTTCAAGACCATCCTTTCTCACTCTTAAAAAAAAAAAACTCAAAAAAAGCACAAGGCATCAGCCTACAGCATTACTATCAACAGTTACTCTAATCACCCTTTCAGGAAGTAGAGCTACACCCAGGATCGACCCGGCCCATGTGTTTAAGTTGGGGACAGAAATCAACACTAAAACTTGCTGAAGTTTGAGAAGTTCACCACTTGGCAAGATCCTTCCTTCCATCTCACCTACCTAGAATGGAAAAGACTTGATATCATGGTACCATGCCAAGCCACCCCACCCCCCCCAAACATTCAACATACTTTTACAGAGACATTACAGGGTGTATTCCCAACACATACATAAATACATTAGGAACACACTCCATCTTCTTCCCTTCACTGAACTCTCTAGCATAGCAACTCATATGCATCACACAGTTCACTTTTGGCTGGTGTAAATAGATAAAAAGAATCACGTCCAAGCTATAAATCAGCCCATTGCAATTAAACACATTCAAATTCTAAATCCCAGAAAACAGACTTTGTAATGATACAATTGCTGACTGCATCTACCAAATACTCTATTGCTGCCCTTCAAACGTGCTTTCCATTTACAAGCACACAGAAGCTACTTTACTGCCAATTCCTCCACTGATGGCACATTTTATTGACAAAATACAGCTGAGCCACCTAAAGCAATTTCAGCTACAGAATAACCTTTCACACAAGAAGTTAACCAGCTCCTCCATCCATTTGCAGTAGATTTAGATTAGCAAACCCCACGCACATTCAGATCCTTTGAACAGCCTCAAGCCAGCTGACGGCTGAGGACAGGGTAACGCGATAACAATATTTCATACTTTGAGTTCTGGGAAGCAAAGCCTTCCTTACTCAGAAGTAAAACATTTGGATTCCCACTCTGTCACAAACTGTTTGATCTACCTATAACTTTTCTCCCCCATCTCCAGTTTCCCCTTTCCTTTGTCTTGCCCCTCTCCTGCATTACAATTTTCTCATTACACTTCTACAAAGATTGTCTTAGTTTAAATAATGCTATTTAAAAAAAAAAAAAGCTGCCCACTCTTCCCACAAGCTTAAGAAGTACCAGATGTATACAAGTCTATCTAGAGTGCAACCACTGGCAATGGAGTGGCTGCTTATAACAACTAGCCAGCCAAAGGGAGGCTGTGCAGCCACAATCTGACAAGTTCACCATCAAATAACTACTTCCATTTTTAAAAGCCGTAGAGTCCAACATAAAGCTACACTTCTTTTAAATGCAGTTGTATAAAACATTTGTTCTGTATTACTTATGGAAGAAAACATAAATCTTAAAACATGCCAAGACTTGGAGCTCCACATTAAAGAAGTTGCTAGGAAGTGAAAGTTTTAGAAACTACTTTTATTGTCAGGCTTAATCCTGCATTCCTGTCAAGTCTGTCCTTCAAGTGAGTTTGCCTGATCAAAGATCTTACGGTTGACCTCTCAGATTTCGTCCATACATCATTCAAAGTGCTAGTTCACTACCAGCTGCTCTTAACATCTGTCCAGTGCTAGCTGTTGTGCCCTCTCCAGTTTAGTCCGTGCTAAATAATTCCAGAGGTGGGTGGGATAGTGGGAGAATGTGGCACTGCCAGGCATCTCCCCCAAACTCACACGTAAAGCATATACCATACCAGGCAACCTGATGGAGGAAGATAAATTCACTAACGTATATATACCAGTGTAAGTCCCAGGCAGAGGCTGCTACAGCAGAAGCGTAGCTGAGTAGTGTTTGGAATCAGACTACAAGTTTCCAGAGAAACAGTAGACATCCACAAGTGCAAATACCCACCACATGAAAACAGAGAAGGCCTTGCATTATCAGATCACACGGTTCAGCTCCATTCTCAGACTGAGAGCATGCACAGAAGAGGAGTGCCAGACACCACAGCTAGCAGTCTGCCACTAATTGCAGAAGAATGATACAGCTGCAGCAGAGATCTATCCCTGCAGAAGGTGCTACATGGGGAAATTGTTTTAGCCATGGGAGGCTGGCTGACTTTTCTCAGACTTTTTAATTAACCCCATGCAAAAGAATTCAGCACCCCTAAGACCCTTTTATGGTTCATAGATCAAATCCACTTTGTGTTAGGGTGCACACACAAGTTGAAGCTGCTACTGTCCCAGATTAACTTTTTTTACAGCTCAATTGGAAAGAGCAAAATTTGGTCATTTATTCCTGCAGGTTGGGAACTGACCAGAATCACAGTTAAAAAGAACACTAAAAAGAAATCAAAGCCAGATACCACATCAAAAGTAAGCATCAATACATTACTTGCCCTGACCAGAAAACCACACAGAGCAAGAGAAGCCTGTGTGCTCACAGAAGCCTGCACCACCACACCTGATAGCTGGGAGGCTCACTTCTCCTCGCTATGCAGCTGCTCCAGTTCACTTACAGTGAGCTCCGATATTCCTTGCACTGTGGTTTTGGAGAGTACAGATGTATCACATGGCTTGGAAGAGAGCTCTTCTGTCCATCCACCTATACCTTTTAGTTCACCTGCACAACATCAAGATTTATTTTTTTTTTATGCTCTGTGGTAGCTACATAGGTCATACTTTTTTTTTTTTTTTTTGCACTTCACCTCCCCAAGGAAATTACCGAATACTTTTTTTCTGTGTGACCCAGTGGTAACACAACGGTCCTGTGTTAGACTTGAGAAACCACTACAAAACCGCTTGCTAGCATCTCACAAGAAAAAGATACTTCTGTTGGAAGGCGAATGTATTATTAGTTGCTTTACTTTGCTCATTAATAAAAGCTGATCAAAGCCATACTGCTTCCTGAAGACATTATTCTCTATAAGCTATTGCAGTTCCCTAGAAGATGACAGTGGCTTAAGTCCAAACAGCTAATGCACAACAGGCACTTCTCTTTTTATCCATTTTAAAACAGGGGGAGGAAGAGGCCTTGATCTGAAGCTCTGGTCAGTCCAGAATTACTCAGCTCAAATTCAGCTGGAGTAATTTCAGAGCTGGACTTCTTGCCTCTTTCCCTCTTAGACAGGGGTACACCTCCCCAGCAACCAAAGAGCAGATGCTCTTCATTACACTACCTCCACAACCCTTCCATTTCCCCACGGGGCACCACATTACTAAGGACAGCAGACCTAGGTTAAAGGTCCCCCCCTTTGCTAGAACACACCTAACTCTATGCCCTAAAGTTGTAAAGCACTCTTACACAGAAGCCTCTCTCCTTCCAAAATTATCTCTTTCATTTGTTAGGTCAATGCCCCAACCATTTCATTAATGCCTCAGATTTTACCACATCACATAACCTTCCTTCTGGTTAAAACAGACTTCATCAAATTAAAAACAGTAGCTTAGCTTCTACCAAGAGAGGCTGAGTCAAAGAGAAGTTATCAGACATTACTACCCTTACCTGCAAAGAAACAGCAAAAACCACCACCACCACTATCAGAACCAGAAGAGGCCCAGCCTCTTTTTATCCTACTCTAGTACTGCTAGACTGATGAGTTTGTATCGCTACCAGCTGACAGACGTAATCCCAGCTGAAATAAATTAGATGTTAATAGTGAAGATCCCTACTGCATACTCATGTGAAAGGTGGTTTTCAAAGTCCTCAATTTTTCATTGAGGAACTGTTTTTCAATTTCCAGTTTTATTTGTGTTACTATAGAAAACCGTGACTAGCCTGTTTTATAAATGTCTGAGGGTTTATTGATAGGCACTACAAAAGATACATCTATATACTGGCTCTCTTATGAAGATTTCTTTTGAAAAGGGAAAGATTAGGTTAATTTTTTTTCATTAAGTTCCTAAATTGGAAGTTCATTTTATTATTAAAAATTTATGTAAGAATTGTAGAGTATTTAAAGGTAATAATGTTTCCCACTGTAAACATTTTAAATGGATGGGAAGAAAATATTTATGTTTAAAAGCTGGTGATTTAGCAACTGCAGAGTAAATTAGCTCTAAAAGGTCATACCTCTCCATATTCATATACAGATATACAAGATAGCTCCATGTGCCTGTGGAGGGTATTCACCCTGATTGAGAAAGCCTGCCTAAGGGTTCTGTGAACCAACAGAGTCCTGCAATACTGCCTCGGTAATGCAAAACTCCCGTGTTTAGAGAACAACCCCCTTTAAGATCAAGGCTTCTACTTTCTGTGGGGTATTTTAGCAGTGGTACTACCAGACCTCTAAGCAGAGGCTCTACACCTAGCTCTAGTCTGCCACACACAGGTCCCTTTGAATACATATACTTGAACAAGATAGCCAAGACCTGCAGTCAGAAAGAGAGATCTGAAGAGGAGGGCCTTTGGTGCATGGAGCACAGCTCTTTGACTGAATTGAAAGTCAAAGAGAATGCAGACAGGAATAAATAATCAAAAGAACAGAAGTAGAAAGAAGCTGGTAAGACTGCAAGAGGCACAGATCTATTCTGGTATTCCTAGAACACCAAGAAAACAAGGCATTTCTTTTGTTGTTTAAAGCAGATTTTGTTGTAAATTACACTATTACATAGAAAGAAGTGCCTCATAATAACAGAAGTTTTTTATTGTCCACATGACTTTAATTTATCCCTTGTACAAGAGAAGAGTCAAAGTTGTTTGGGTCCCGGAAATAAAAAAGAGCCCCTTTGGGCATCAAGCGATAGCCCAGTGATCAGAGCAGTCACCTGGGCGGGGAAAAAGACATGTGTCAACATCCTGCTCCCAGGGTGGTTCAGGAATTTACATTAATCACTCCTCGAATAAACCGTGGAGTGCAGACAGCCATTGACCAGGAACTGTCGGTGTATGAGGAGGCCCCAGCACCCTAACATCCCAAGGCAAGATCCTGGGTGTGGTAACTGCATGGAGAGAGGCCCATGTAAACAGGGACAGTCACTCCTTGCTGAGATTCCCAGGGAGATAAGTGACGCCAGTGGAAAGTAGGAGTCTCTCTCTGCCTCACACATAAACAGTCATTTACTTGATGGAGAACCCAGCATGTGTCCTTAGCAGCTTTACAAGTTGTTAGCAAAATGCAACACAGGCCCAGGAGTTCAGAAAAGAGCACCTGAAGTCACTGGGACTCATTTGTGAGCAAAAATAAAGAGTAAATACAAAACACTTGAGGGGAGTGGCCCTAGAGGGAAAGGCTTGGCGCTCAAAAATAGGTGTATGTTAGAAGACTTAGGATACCTTTAAGTGTATCTTGGGGAAATGGGACGGAATAAAGTTAGTTTATGATGAACATCAGGGAAAAAAACCCAATCCTCAAAGGCAAGTACATTAAAGAGTAGAATTATCTTAAACACCTCAAGCAACTGAGCTTTATCATGGCTCTTCTGAAACTAGACTGGAAAAGGCTTTAGGTACTGAAAATAAGAGATAAAAAACAAACTACCTGGAGAAGGAAAGAGAAGACCAATTAATCTCTCATTTTGCCATGTAATTCCTTGCAGGAGTCATCCTCAGCTTCCCAGATACTGCATCTGAGCCTCAGATTTGAGGTTCTGGATTTGATGTATTTTGATTGCAAGGGCAGGGCAAATGGTTAATTGCGTACTTTCCTACCACCAACTGGACTGAACCAGCTCAGAGAAACTTTAGCCCAATAAAACAGAAACCTTCCAGAAATGTAGAATTATGAGAGAGGGAAAAAAGATGAGGGATAGAAAACACCTGAAGAAGTCATTTAGTCCACCCCAAACCATAGAGCTGGGTTCCATCACAGGGAAGAAGGTGGGGAGAGGGACTTTCAGAAAGCTGGGTGAGCTATTCCAGCGCATCACTTATCCTTACAACTACACCAACAACACCTGGTGTCTTTCCCTATGGTCATCTAAATCCCTAACTCCTTTTCCTAAGCACTGTGGGCAAAGAGAACAGATCATGCCTCTCCTCTGTGCAGCATATCATGCTGAAAAGCTTTGTTACTCAAACTGATTTCATGAGACCTTTTCCACTCCCATAGTCTTGCTGCAATGGTGTGTGCGATTTGGGGGACTGCAGAGAGGAAGATCATGGAGGGGTTAGAGGCTGGGAAATGATGCAGACCTGGTGTGCTTAGCCCTCCCCTTCATTTCCTGACAAGCTGCTAGCAGCACACTCGCCGTGGAATCCCTGACAGGATCAGTCCCGCTCCAGGAAACATTTCACCCTCAACCTGGTGTAACCTGCAGATACAGTAACAAAGATACGGTACTTTCCAACTTTAGACCAAGAAGGCGCACTTTTGCTACGCTCATCTTTCAGGCCCGTACCCTAAAGCATCGCCAGTGCCTGTTTTACTGTATTGTAGCATTTGTTTATTCTAAAGCTCCATCTCCTGGAGCCACGAAATTAGTACAGAAACGACTCAACCTTCACTTGAAATAAGGGTGGAAGTTAAAAGCGAAAAGTTTGCAAAGGTGTGACTCTTAAAGGGGCAAGATTTAAAATCATAAAAGTATCCCTGGTTTGTTAGTTTAAAAAAAAAAATAAAAATCTGCTTTAATTTGGAAGCTCATCCCCTGATCTGGGGGAAGTCAATTTAATTTCTCAGCACTTGAGAGGAGGGATCTTGGACAGGGTTGCTGCACCACCTCTGTTTAACGTCTCATCAGAGCCCAGTACCCTGCAGATTTAAGGCTATTTCCAGGGTAAATACAGAAAGCCAATTACGGCTGTTTCCCCTCCATTTCACTCATCCCCCTTTTCCCGCCTTTGACCCTTCCACCACCGGCATTTCGCAGCGCACCTCAGGCACCGCCCGGGCTGTCCGGAGCTGGGCCCCGCTCGCTCCCCGCCGGCCGCCCGGCACCGGAGGGTGCGCTCCTCCTCTGCGGAGAGGAGCTGCCCGCCCGCCGGGACACCGGCTCGGCGGCAGCCCGGTGCCTCAGCCCGGCAGTGCCTCGGCCGCCGCCGCTCAGCCGGCGCCTCCGCCCGCCCGCAAAATGGCGCCGCCGCCCCGCGTTCCCGAGGCGGCGGCGCCCTCTGCTGGCGGCACCGCGCCGCCCTGCCCGGCCCGGCCGGGGCCTGTCCGCCCGGCAGCGGGGGCCGTGAGGCGGGCCGCGGGGCTGCGCCGCCCGGCTTCCTCCGCCTGGTCCGCCCGCGGGAGGGGAGAGGGCGCAGGGAGGCCGCGACAGGCTGCGCTCCCGCTCCTGCTCCTGGGCCTGCGGCCGAGGGCTCCGCCGCCGGCTGGGAGGCGGCGGAGCGGCCGGGAGGGCCGGGGGCTCTCGGGCAGAAGGGGCTGAGGGGAGCGGCTCCCCGGGCCCACACCTCCTCCCTTGACTCTCACAGCGCCGCGTCCTCGTCGGAAAGTGCCTGCGAGGGCCAGCGCGCTCCTGGGCTTGTGTCCTGTTTGTAACCACACTGCTGGGAAGAAAGAGCGCTGCTTGCAAGCGCAGCGGGTTTGCCAGGCCTTTCTTGGCATTGCTTAGGGGAGTTTTGTTGTCACTGTCAGCTGTCGCAGAGCTCTCCTCCGCTTGGCACACCGAAATTTAGCTGCTGCTGTGCAGCAGAGAGCCTCTGACCGGCCGGGGAGGCCGTGCTGCGGTTCTGCTGAGCAGTCAGGTCATGTATGTCATTGCGGCAATGCAGGTTTCCACTTCCCGGCCTAGCCGGAGCCCCGGCATCTCAGAGTCTCAAATTCTTCCTTGTGCTTTGCCCCCGTGTTCCAGAGGGCAGCTCCACGCTGTCCGCTCTCAGGTTTCTCATTATGGGAACTGGATCACACATAAGCTTTGCCATCCGGCTCACCTATCCGAGGAATCCACGTCCTTCTGCTTGCGAGTTGAAGTGTATGTGCTTGGTGAACGCAACAGGAGTGCAAGCCGCGCTTTGCTGGGTTCACTGTCTCCACGTACCGCATCTATCGGCGTTGCTGACTGAGAAGGTTCTGCTTTCTCATCAGCCTTTTTTTACGCTCGTCATTTTGTTTTCCTCAAGATTATAAAACAACTTCAAGAAAGGCTGTTTGCCAGTGTGCAGCCTGTTTTGAGTCTTTTTATCAGGTGTTTCAGAGAAAACGGAATTGTTCAACTGCACAAAAGTGGATGGTCAAGAAACAAATGCTCAAGGAAACCCCCCTGCCCCACCCTGCTTTTGAGCTCTCCTTCCTCAGTCCTCTTTTGTGACCAGTGTTCAGAGGGGTGTGAACATTAACAAATGGACCAGGAAGACTTTTTGCGCACTTCTGGAACAACCACGGAGCCCACGGCAAGACAGGCAGCTACTGATAGCCAGGCAGCTTTCCCAGTTCACTTGCTCAGTTCTAGCACCAGCGCGTTGCAAAGGCCGCTTGCACCAGCGTTCGTAGATCTGCTGCAAGACAGTCCCAGGGCATCTGTCTGCCAGATTATTGCAAGAGACACTAGTGACAGCAAGAGGTGAATGGTGCTAAAGCTGTCTGAGAACATGAGTGTCACGGTGAGGGATGGGAGCAGACTCGGCAGCAGGAACTGAACAGCTGCAGTTCAGAGCTGTTGGCTGCTATAATTCGCATGAAACCCACCAGGATGAGCTGTTTCTATTACACAAATACCAACATACGCTTCCCTCCCTGAAGGCCCTAACACACAACCATTGCACTTTTTGAATAAATACAAACTAACGAAGCAAAGATAGAACTGGATTGTCTCAAAAATAAAGGTTGGGCCTTCTGCTTTCATTGGCCCAGTTCAGCGTCCTCGTCCCCAGCACGGTTTAGGATCAGTTTGAATCCTGCAGGTATCTTCTCTGGATCCAGCTCTGCTCCAGACTGCTATTAACAAGATAGCACTGTACATAAAGTGCCCCTGAGAATACAAGCAGAGCACAGTAAAGGGAGAAGCACTTGTAAAGACCGTATGGAACAAGATGAGAATTCAAAGAAATCTTAAAAAAAAAAAAGAAGAAGAAAGTTGGAAAGGGTACAAAAGATTGCAAGACGTAGCCAGAGGGAGACAAGAGCAGAACAGCACACTTCAGGCAAAATCAAACATACGCCACGGGACATCACGGCTCAGAAACAACTTGGGCAGAAAACGACTTGGAGAGTATGGTGGACCACAAATTGAATACAGTCAAATACCACTTTGAGACATACACACGGCGCAGGGGAGGCATTACCCGCACTGCTTGGGAGGCCCCAGCTGGTGTACTGTGTCCTGATTTGGGTACAGCAATTTGAGGATGAGGGAGACAAACGGGAGAAGAGCAACGGCTCAGAATGTCGGGGAAGGTCGGGAGAATGGGGTTTCTTTAGTCCTGCAGGCACAAAACCGGGGCGGCAGGGTAAAATCACAGGGTTCCCAACGCACCGGAGAATCGCTAGCAGGAAGTCGGTCCCCAGGCGTGTTCTTGCTAGCGTGGAAGGGAAGAAGGACAAGATGAGGAACGACAGCTCAATTTGCTGCTGAGGTGATTTATCTTAACTATTCGGTGACGCCCTTGCCGACCTGTAGTCTGCCCCAGGGGCTGTCTCCCTGCGGGGGCCTCGAGGGCCGGACCCACGGGGCCGGGGCCTGTCAGCAGGAGGTCGTCCCCCAGAGCCACGCGGGTGAGCCCAGGGAGCGCCCTGCCCGTGCCCCAGCCGCCCCGCGGGGACACCCCCACCGCCGCCTGCCCCGGTCTCTCACTCGGGAAACTCCGCATTTCCCGCTGGCGGGGCTCGCTCCCACGCCCCGGGCCCCGCCCCGCGCCCCGCCCCGCCCCGGGCCCCGCCCCGAGCCCCGCCCCGCCCCGGGCCCCGCCCCGCCCCGGGCCCAGCCGCGCAGCGGGGCCGGCTCACGGCGCCCTGACTGAGGGGCCGCTGCCAGCCGCCAGGTGGCGCCGCGCCGCCGCGCGCTGCCCCCGGGCGGGGTGGGGAGGGCAGAGAGACCCCCGCACACGCAGCGGTTCACAGAATGGCAGACTGACAGGGGTTGGAGGGGACCTCTGGGGATCACCCAGTCCACCCCCCCCCCCCCCCCAGAGCAGGGTCACCCAGAGCAGGGTGCACAGGAACACGTCCAGGCGAGTTCTGAGTATCTCCAGAGAAGGAGACTCCACAGCCTCTCTGGGCAGCCTGTTCTGTGCTCTGCCGCCCTCAAAGGAAAGAAGTTCCTCCTCGTGCTTAGGTGGAACTTCCTATGGCCAAGTTTGTGCCCGTCACCTCTTGTCCTGTCACAGGGCACCGCCGAAAAAAGCCTGGCCCCATCCTCCTGGCACCCACCCCTTCAGTACTGATAAGCATCGATAAGATCCCCCCTCAGTCTTCTCTTCTCCGGACTAAAAAGACCCCGGTCCCTCAGCCTGTCCTCACAAGAAGGATGTTCCAGTCCCCGAACCATCTTCGTAGCCCTTTGCTGTCCCCTCCCCAGCAGCTCCCTGTCCTTCTGCAACCGGGGAGCCCAGAACTGGGCACAGCACTCCAGATGCGCCTCACCAGGGCAGAGTGGAGGGGGAGGATAACCCCCCTCGCCCTGCTCGCCCCACTCTTCTCGATGCACCCCAGGATGCCATCGGCCTCTGGGTCCCAAGGGCACATTGCTGGCTCATGGCTGTCCTGTTGTCCACCAGCACTCCCAGACCCCTTTCCCCAGAGCTGCTCTCCAGCAGGTCAGCCCCTCACCTGTGCTGATGCACGGGGTTATTCCGCCCCAGGCGCAGTACCCTACACTTGCTTTCATTTTACTTTTTTTTTTTTTCATTTTATTATTTTTTTATTTTGTGTTCATTTTATTAATTACTTTGATAGAGCTGTAAAACAGCCCCAATTACTGAGAGGGAGAAGAAATCGCTCTGGAATGGGTCTGAAGAGAGGGGCAGTATGTACGCTTATTTCATACGAGAGCACTGCGTGTTGGCAAGAAGCTGCAGCAGCCCGGGGGTGGGCATGAAGGTTTAAGGAGCATTAAATACTTCAGAGTTTCCTGTTGTATCACAACGGCAGGAGACATATCTATCAAATAACACTAGCCTGAGCCACTGTTGAATTTGTGGTGCTCGGTGGCCCTCAAAATGTCCCCTATCTTTACCCATGGTGACACGGTCCAGCAATTATAAATTGGACCACAGGATAAAATATGCAGGGAAAAGCCCAGTCCCAAGTAGTTTCTATCACCGCTTACTCACGGTAAGAATTTCCAAAGGCCAGAACTAGTTGAAGAACTTTGACTATAGTTTATTGCAATAAACATGGATGGAGAAAAGCGGCTTTCCCAAGTGAACGTGAGGACAGAGGGTCAATTTACAAATGAAATAATGCAACAGTTTACAGCAAACCTTGCAGACGAGCTGGTAAATAATAGTCCAAAACTGGGGGAATGACTTCAGGTGCCTCGTTCACATGCATTAAAAGATCATTCAGCACCAAAACATGATTACCGTTTCTATCCGTAGAAACCAGAACATCCTATTTCAACCGGAAAACCCAGGATTATTTCTTAACCTAGAAACTTAAGTTTCCAGAAACTAAGCAGGAGATGAGTTGTTGGCATGAGTATTTTTTGACAGGCTGCAGGAATCCTGGAAATAAGGTGCCTTGTGTCCCAGAACCTGTTCACAAATACAGAAATTAAGACAAAATATGCCATAAACTCGTTATAATTATCAGTCTGTGGAAAAGGCCCAGCAGCAGAATGATCCGCTGTACAGAAGTACAGAGAGCACAAATGCATAGGTATATGATACAGCTTATATATGCAAATTTCAGAGCTAAAATTAAACCATGCAGAGACCAAAAAAACATTCTATCCATAAAGAATTTGCTGGCATGAACATCCTTGAGGAAAACGAGGATGAAGAGCTCTGATTAACAGAAGTTACATGACAAAACACAGGTGTCTCATTGGTAATGGCAGGGAGGTAACCAGGATGCCTTCCATAATCCGTACCTCTTCCATACTTCTCTGAAAAAACACTGACCTCAGACACATTGAGATGCAAATAACCTTTAAAACCTTCCTAGAAATGCACTGTATGAATAAAAATTGCTAAAGGATTGCAAAAGGGTGTTTTGTAGAGTTGCAGTCAATAGAAAGCATTCACTTTAGAAAAAAAAAATTCTTTTTTTTTTTAAACTAATCACTAGGTTGCCACTTAACTATTGCAACAGAAAACTCATACAAATAAGATTCTATCAGGCTTCAGCTCTGGTTTTCCACACACACACATACAATTAACAAAGAAGCTAAAAATAAAAGCTTGGTTCTTTTGTACCAGACTCAGGACAATCTTGCTGGAGTCACGATGCAGCTTTTCAGTAAACTGCTCGAGTGAAAAACAACATACATAGAGTTTCTCACAGACTGAAGCAGCAGCAGAAATATTTTTCAGCCCGTTTCCTGCGTCCTCTAGGCTAGGCATAAACCAAAGCGCAGTTCCAATTCACTTTTCCAGCTAGGAGTATTTCCTGCTGAAACGTTTAAAAGAAGTGATAGAGAGAAAGGTGCCTTAGCCTTGGAAACCCTCAGAACACAATTTCTGCATTTAAAAAAAAAAAGTTTACTTTGTTCAAGGCAGCAATAGATCAAAGAGGATTCAAAAAAGAAATCCAAATTTGTCCTGGACCTGGTTAGCAATAGAGAAAGCAGTAATAATCCTTGCCCCAAAACTTTATGCAGTCTCCGACAGCTGTAGGCATGGATTCAGACGCAGAGGTCGTCATACAGGGATATGGCTTCTGTCACGCTGAGCTCCCTTGGGAGACAAAAGGATGCGAGGCTGTCCTAAAGCAAACCCCTGGCCGACCTGGGAGGGTGGCTGGAGAACACCCAGCAGAAGCTGCTGCACAGAAATTAATCCCAAATTCCAGCAACTTCTGCTCCACCCACTGAATCAACTCCAAGACCTTTTTGAACATTTTAACTTCAATCTAGTATTCTTTAGAACCCCAAATCCATGCTGTATAAGAAAGCTATCTTTATTGCAAGCATTAAAGAGGTCCCTGAGGTTTAAAAATCAAGGCTGACAGAGCATCTGGGATACTTTAAGGAAATCAACTTTTCTGAGATAGCATTTTTTCCATTTTAATATCAACAGCAGAATTACGGGCTGACCTTCACCTTGTATTCTGAGAAGTAAGCTGCGTTACCTTTTCCATTTATATTCTGGTCCCAGATAACAGGTTTTTTAAATAGGAAATGCTCTCCTGAACACTACAAAGCACCTGTTGCCTGGTTTTCTGGGGTTTAACCACATGCTTCATTCATGAATGTAAGCAGAAGGACTGATTCCATCTGAATGGCTGCATACAGAAACACGCTCTAGGGTGTATGTAATTATGAGCTGGAACTTAAAGCATCCAGGATTTAGAAAAAACACAAGCTGTGAAAATAGATTCAATGCTACACGCACATGGAAAAGCAGCTGCCTGCATATCTGGAGGTGAGTAACACCTCTGACAAAATACAGCTGCTTAGAAATGCAGTAGGTTTGTGGGGTTTTTTAAATCCCCATTTAAAAAAAGGGGGGGGGAATCTTCCGATTTAGTAAATGCAATCTTTAAACATAGGCATATATTTCATATTAAGATGTTTACTGTGATGTTAAAGCATGATTTCAATTTTTATCAGCCATTACAAAAAAAAATTTGCAGATCTAAAAATGGATCCATACCTCAAAGTTCTGCAAGTCTTTACAATAGTGGCACTAGTGCTGCTAAAAACAAACATATCGAAGGTCACAGGTGCTTAAAGAACAAGTTTATTGACAATATCTTCACAAATAAACAGTCTAAAGAAAATTTCAGAAATCTCTAAACTTAGAAATTTTAAAATTTTGTTCTCATTGGCAAAATATTAAAAAAAAACACAAAGAGAAGTATAAGATGTCACTATATTTTTAAACTTTCCTAATTTCAACATTTTGGTTCAGTCCTTTAATTTTGTAATACACATCCAACCCTTAAGCACAATGAAAATGAGTCAAAGAACAATTTTCCTTCTGTAAGGGGATCTCGATCAATAAGAATTTTTTTTTGGCAAGCATCTCCCTGAATCCTGTCTGCTTAGAACTTGATAGGTAATGTCAGCAAGAAATAACATTATAAATAATCCAACTGAGCCAAATTATTCCGGTATGAATCAAAACCTAGATTTCCCCAAAACAATACAAAGCATACCATGTAGTACAAGAAACTATCAGCATGCATTTTAGAGGTCATTTTTGTACTTCAGGTATGTGAACTTAAAACCAAAGAGGGACAATTCTGATAAAAATGTACTCAGATATTTCATAACATTAATATTTATTGCTTTATATGAATACTGTATTGAAAGCCCAAGCATTCAGTTTACACACAGAAATTATACAATTATATACCGTTTCACAATGGCAGTGAGCACTCATTACAATCTACAAAAATCTACTTTACAGAAATTTAAAAATTCTAAATATCAAAAAGGTACAGTTGAAGAAACAGGTATAAATTTGGCAGCCAGTAATTGTGACTGGGAGGTTGCAGCTTGCATGTCTTTAAATATGGGAACTGGAAAATATTGAGAGTTTAAAGCAGTAGTTTGTGCTTTGAGCTGGTTTGAAAAAAATGTAACACTGGCTGTCAAAGTAGCATGTTCAAAAATATTTAGTTCACTTCCAAAATCTTATACAAATCATGGTGATTTCTATGTACCCCTAAAGCTTTTAGTCATTTAGCTCAGGTACATAACTACGGTCATATATTAATTCTTCCAATACAGTGGTGTGATCATCCTGATGCCCTCTGCATACCTCAGAATAATTTTGAGACTTCTCTACAATATTCACAATGCTCCAAGAAGCACTCAAAAAGGCAAGTACCTGTTTATTTCTTCCAAGATATTTTCTTATCATATTTTCAAACGTTTCTTCTACAAAAGTTTAAGCTAATGTTTTGATTACAACTTTCTCAACATAAAGCACATTTTCTCATAAATAAATGAAATCCTTTCACTCAGGCACCTCAGAAGTATACAAAATGTTGTAATCTGAACAGTTCTCTTGGAATGTGTTTACTCTGGTGTTTTCAACGACGTTAATATTTCCAGGGTTTCATATGGGCCAGATTTCATTTGTTTTGTTTTCCAGAGGCAAAACAAAGTGCCTTGAGAGGTGAACTCAGTCTTTTCCTATAGAAAAAGTATTTGCTGTATTTATCTTTTATAGAAACAGAAAAATATACCATTTCCCCCTTAGAATAGCGAGGGTACACATACGTGTGCATGCGTGCATATATGTGTGTGTGAAATGTAACACATTTTAAACACACAACATAAGGTTTCATAGCATGTATTCAAATAAAAATCTGGAAACCAGCATGAAACCCCATATTTCACATGTCAAATGTTGAAACTGTAACCAAAATATGAAGTAACTGCTATCGCTGTCAGAAAAAGACAAGACAAAAAGCTTTCTTGCTTACATACAACTAGGTGTGGTAATCTCCAAAAAAGTTGTCAAAATTATAATTACCTTCCAGTTTAAAAACTTTTATTCTAAATAAAAAAAACTATACACAAACCACTGATTTGACCAAACGAAAGTTCAGCGGTAAGCAGGACCTGAAGGAGCTGGTATTCACAGTTCTTATCATGTACAACTCTTTCAAGGTTCAATCCATGGAGAAGTTTATTTTACAACCTGCTTCTTTTTGTAAAACTAAAGGTCCACTTTATTACATAAAATTATTTATACAGTGTAAAACCGGAGCCTTATGGAAAATACTGCATCTAAGTGTATTTAAATTAGTCTTGCTCCATCGGTTCATCTGCAACTTCTGTGGCTTCATCACTGTTTTCCATAGGGGTCTCTGATGAAATTTCTGGAGTTTCACTAGCGTAGGACCCTAACTCTTCAGTTTCACTGCAGTCAGCTCCACTGCTGGCAGATCCACTAATTTCACTGTCATCTGAGTGTAAATCCTTCTCTGCTTGAGACTGATCAGACTCCTCCATTTGATTGTTCTCCTCAGAGGTCTCTTCATTCACAGTTGAGGATTCAGTGTCTTTTTCTTGATCTTTTCTGTCTGGACCAACATTTCTGGGAGACATGAAGGACTCTAGAAACAGTGAAAGTACAGCATTACTAAGACATTTTTAAACATATCTTAATCCTGATACTTTCCATTCCCAGCTATGCTGAGCAATACCTCTACAACACAGCCAAGGACAGGAAAAACTGACAATCCCCGATTTTATTAGAAGATCGTAAAGTATTAGCCAACTTCATCAGGATAGCCAGATTATACTAGTATACCACAAAATAAAGTCCAGTTTTTTTATTTAATAGCTAGCTTCACTTAATTAAGCTTCACTTGATAAAGACACAGTCTAACAAGTAACTTTCTTGCTTGCCCACATGCCTTCATTTGTCTTCAGAAGCAGTCTTTTGGAAATGCTGAAAAACATTACTGTTTCAAGCGTACATCCATCATGATCTAGAGAAACATTTTACAAATACATAAGCCACAAAAAATAAATGCTAAGAGGAAACTTTGGAGGATATGCAAAAAATAACTGCAGTTAAGATGCTGATCTATCTTTTTTAATTAGGTACAGGGCCTGCCTTAGAGTGAGGTAATTTTCACTGTTCTAATAGAATCTGGAGACATTGTTGCCCAGCCTCCTCAGTGAAAGAACGTAACTTTATTATTAATAAATTACTGAAATATGGATATAAAGACAGTCAAATGCAGATATGACCCATCCCCCTTCTGGAGAAGAGATGAGAACATCTGATGATAGCCTAAAGTAGGGATTCCTGAATTCTTGGTGCATCATTACCACCCTCATGTAATTTACTGCCTAAGAAGATTTTAAGTACTATTTTATAAATTTTTAACTAGAGACGTAGGACAAAGAAAAAATAACAGAATTGCTAAATTATGCAAAATTGAAGTATGAACAGCAGTTCATTTTTACACGCAACTGGAGCATTCAGCAATGCCAACAGCACTGGCCTCCAGCAAAGAAAATCTCAACTCCCTGGAAAATGCACAGAGCAAAGACAGTTTAAAAAAATTAAAAATTTGAAATACCTTCCTCCTCTTCCTCTGTACAGTGCTGCCTGGCACCAGTAGCATCTTTTTCTTTATCCTGAGATGTAGAGGATGTTTCTGTCTCTTCCCCCATGCCTAAAGACACTTCACTGGAGGCAGTTTGGTTAGGTGCATCTCTGGCTTCCCCTTCCTTGTCAAATTTAAGTCTTTTTACCTCATGTCCTTCTGCTTCTGCAGGATCATCTTCAGAGTGCTTATTTTTTACTGGGCTGCTCTGAGCACCTTCTGATTCAGATGCTGGTGATTCACTATAAACAACAAAAGCAGCTGTAGTTTTTATTGAAGAAAAACATTTTGTATCTTGTCAAACTTTAAAAAAAAAAGTAGCAGCTACTTCAGGTTAAACACTCTACAAGAGATAACAGTAGAAGTAGCTTCACTTATTAAGTAACAAAACCTCAAAGCCATCACTCCTTCACCTGACTGTCAATGAAAATGCACAGTGATCAGGTGAGTCCAAATCACAGACAGTTCCTACTGCCAGAATCAGTGGCAAACGTTTATGAAACATAGTAGCTGGTTATAGCTTAACATCCTGACACAAATACGGTGACTGTGAATTTCTGAACTCTATTATTCACTCTTCATTTTTACTATACATCCCATACACTTACGAGATGCATTACTGCAACTGTGGGAACTTGAGCTACTAGTTACCTAGACAGCCCAAACAGCAGTAAGGACACATCAAATCCTGCTGCCGATATTTGTATGTTAAGACTTACGTGTATGTACGCACACCTTAGATGGCCATTCTCTTTTAAAGTATTTTTAAAAATCTAAGTGAAAAAACACGACAGTAGTAAAAACTCAAAATACATTACTCCTCACAAACCTGTGTTTTTTATCTTCCGTTTGCTGCAAGCTTGATTCTTTATGTTCCGTGCTGTCCGGCAAACCATTTGTTGTCATAGGAGTTGACAAAGAAACCTTCGGTCGATTTACTGGTCTGGGAGTTCCAGGACCATTTACATTAGATCTTTAATAAAAAAAATAACCCATCCTTTTAGTAAAGTAATTTGTCCCTAATAGGCAGAAAGCAGCTATAACCTTGTTTTAAAAGATCATCGAAACAAAACAAAAAAGATCAGGTACTTTGCTATTTTATATTGAATAAAAAATTCCTTGCCTACATCATGCAAACTATGATAAAAAAATTAAAATAACAAAAAAATTCTAAACAATGAGGTTACAAAAAGGTAAAAAACAGTACATAGTAGGGTGTATGTTCATGCCTCCTCTAGCCTCCTTCACCCAGTATTCCACATCATTTTTGAGGCTTCCTATGTGGGATCAGAATAGGTGATGATAAGGGATCAGAACCAGCTATTTCCAGAACTACCTTGCCTTTATCCAGAAAAAAAGTTAACTCCCAAAACGAAACTTACCTGTCAGAGTACCCCGGTGAATTTCCTGGGAACATAACACCATTCATCCGATTTAAACTATTGGAATTATTTTTCCTAATAAAAAAAGAAAATATAATTAGAATGTTAGGAATAAAGGAACTTTAAGTTACTTTAAGCTTGTTTGCTTTCCACCCCCAACTTCAACAGTCCCCCACTATCAGTCCTCAAGGGGTTCTCTACCTATACATTATACTGGGGAAATAGGCTAGGATATTAATTTGCAGTGCAACTGTTATTGAGGGGTATCCGTTTTTTCCACCACCAGCTATGGTATAAAATAACAGCATAGTGGTTCAGGGATAATACTGAACTGTAACATATATCCGATTCCAAAACTGTTTGTTCAGGTTTGTACAGGTAACAGTTGCAGACCACTATTCACTACTGTTGACTTAACTATTGATAACAAAAACTGAACTCTGCATATCTGTCTTTTTATTAAGGCACATATTCTCCCCTCTACTAACACAAGCTTAAAGTTTCAAGAAAAAGATTATACGTACTCTGAAGATGGATATACACAGCTGACAACCATGACATTCTGTAACAAACAAACAACATATTAAGAATTCAGAAACAGAAGCTTCAGCTCTTGACAACACCCCAAAACTTTATTAAAGAGTTACAGGATTTTGGTCATATCTGTTCAAGTATCTCTACAGAAAATTGGGTTGAAAGCTACCAACAGATGACAGATACTTTGTATGTATCTCTGCTCCCTCTTTACAAGGGCAGGCCATAATTACACTAGAAGTCAGTATTTTCATACGTGGGTTACTATCATAACTAGACCAGCACATTAGGCCTCAGGCCCCAGTGTTTGTAATGTCTAACTAAAGCATCTCTGGAAAGCAAAGTTGGAAAGCAAAGTATTCCCAAATGCTGAAAAACTTCTGACTTGGTAGAGAAATGCTCTATTCGTACACGAGTCCTGCATTCAAAACTGTGCAAGCACTATTAGCTGGTTTTGGCACAGCCATATTTCAAATGTTATGTTATTTTGGCCTCGCATAAACAAAGGGCAGAAATAACAATTAATTCAGTACATTTTGCTTAGCCACCTCTCCCTCTTGAATGGCACTGCAAACTAAATCCATTTTAACCTCCAGAAACCTAGCTTAAAAATTAGGTAAGTTTCTCTCTTCAAATCAATACTTAGTCCAATTATACAGGGGGGCTTTTATCACAGAGCCAGCTAAATTAACCCAGATGAACATTAACAAGGGTTCTCCATAAAACCTGAGGTGTGGTTTCACAGATCCCGTTGTTGGCTAAGAAACTGCTTTGTGAAATCCCTGTCTTGTCATTTATTCCTGACCATCTCCTTCCTATCTTACCTTGCGAGAATACATCTGATTGCATCTACTATAACAGTAAAAACCAGTCCATTTATAAGTTAGACTATTCGGTTGAAGAAAGGTTAAGTAGGAACCTCAAGCCAATTTTGCCATCAAGAAAATCCTATGTGGAACCACATTCTGAAAGTCTGTTATCTACTTTTGAAAGATCCCGCATTCTGACATAAGCTATAAAACACCATTAAATGTCATCTGTATGCTTTTACGAAGGCACAGTCCCCTACGCAAGAGGATTTAAATACTGAAACAAAAGACATTGGGGGGAAGGGGCCGCCCTTCATCATTTACTGGATCTAATCCAAACCCAAATGTGGAGGGAAACGCCTGATCAAAAAACACAAATTATTTCATCTGATTATTCGATTATTTTTAAGTGATGTTACACCTTCCACAAACTACAATTTGAGTACTGCACAGTACATCCCTGAGATTTATTTTTGTGTCTTAAATAAGTTATTTTAAAACTGCTTTTTGATGTTAAAAGGTATGAAAAAACCTCATACACTTAAGAGTAGCTATTAGCTATACTACGGCTATGAGCCATAATGAAACCAACAGACCTTTGGGAGTAATTCAGAAGTTAAGTGGTAGTTGTGACTGTTTAGCTGTCTTCTCTCTCAGAAAAATACATACCTTTTCCACACCTCTTAGAAATTTGTCTGTTCCCGTGTAATTCCTCCTAGGATCTGTCAGCAACTCACAGAGTCGCTGAATAGTGAAGGGGATGCTGCAACGAAATAGATTTATAACATTCATTTTATTTTAGTGAGTAAGACTGTTAGGAAGCAACAAAGTTATTGCTTTCTCACCCTTACTGAGAAGGCAGAAAGAAAACAGTACTGAAATTTGTTATCATTAGCAATATAGGGAAAAATAAAGCCTTGAGTTACCACCCTATCTCATACACTGAGGTAACAGAGCACTGTCTTTTGCGCTCACCACCACAACACTCTTAAGTAGAATCCTAAATACATCATCCCACAACTCAATCAATTAGAACAATGAAGAGGAAATCAGATCAACAGTAAAATAGTTTAAGACTGTATTTATTATCCAAATATGTAGAACAGAAATGGTAAGCGAGTCAAAACAAATTTGAGTCATACACACTAGAGCTAAAAAATTATAAACTCGTAGTTTATTTCATGTTTTACAAAATACATTTACAGAAAAAGCATTAAATGTTGGAATTAGTAGAACCATTATACTTTAGCTGTTACAAATACTCTGTTTTGCCACAACTGGACAGTATACTTATCTATCAAGGAATGACTCAGTAAAAACAATTAAACTCAGAGTAAGATATATAAATCCATAAGCATCACATTCACACATTCTGTTTTCTGACAATTCTGCACTCAGTTTCATCCCTACTTAAATGAGAAAGTGATCTTTCAGACAAGCAATACTTTTACATACATTTACCAGTTACCTGAGATGTTATACACTTTCATTGCAAATCCAGTGTCACATTTTAACAAGCTTCTATGACATTTGACACAATAGTAAAATACTTTTAAAAGTTATTTCAATAAAATAATAAAGAATCATGCATTTTTACAGTTAACTATTTGAAGTTGAAGCCATAAACATTTCAAAAATTTGTCTAAGAAGAATATTTGATACAATACTTAAGAACCATTTCTTGATTGGGAATACGACTGATACACCAAATCCAGAGCAATATCAATACAGACTTACATACGTGTGTGTATATCGCTATACTGTAATTTTTTGTAAAAATTCAACTTTTTTTTATTTGCTGAGGAACACAGCATACACAGTATGTTAAGCCTATTTCATCAGCTAACACAGTATGTATCTCAAGCTTAATTCACTACCTAAAAAGCCACATCTTAAAGATACACAGATCTACCACTAGTTCAGTGCAAACATATTAATCATACTACATGACACTTCACTTTAACTAAAAGCAAGCAGTAACCAGAAAGAGTGACCAAGTATCAACAATTTAATTATGTTTTTCAGAACTGTCTGTATATTACGTTACCGAGGAAGTTATAATCCTCAACTGGAAAACAGTAAGGAGGTTGGCTACAACGCAGCCACCTTTAGCCCTAGTTCCAACAAAGCTACCTGAAAAAACACTGAAGGTGTATCACATTTACCCTACTAGTTAATGCCTTCTCTTGCTATTCACCCAGAATTACACCATACCAACTTATCTTTACTTGACTCCCAAGAATAGAAAAATGCTGAAGTTTATCAATCAGCTGTGGAAAGTTGGAATACAGCTGACAAAGCATTAAATACATTAAACACTTGCAAAAAGTAATGCTGTAAGACAACAGTATTTCTAAAACATTTGTTTTGACATGTTATCACTTAAAAGCAAGTAAAATGGCAGAAACCAAGTGTTTTGGCACACAGGCAAGAATACTTCTGGGTCAAAATAGGAGGGTGAAATGTATCTCCTCGCCTCTTCCCAAAATTTGGTAAATGCAAGACAAACCAGGAACAAGTGTTCCTTTTAATTCAGTTTATTGCATGAAGGCTCTTAAGCTTGACAATGGTTCTGTCATTATTAATTTCCCTAAAGCTTCCTTAGAATCAATCAAATAGTGCCACTGTTCAGCAACTTTTGGTCAACCAGTAATCCTTCTGACACCCAAATTCTTCATCATGTTCAGCTTCTGTGTAGCACCCTCTTTGAACAAAATTCCCAACTTTAACTCAGTCACAAAGAATTTACTTAATCTGTTAACTTCTCCACATTGGTACAGAAGTAATTACATCTATTGTTTCTCATTGATGGCCATTTTGGTTTGGGGTTGAAAAGTCCATAATTAAAGAGACTTTGATTTTTGAATGGACAGTTTAGTCTATTAAAATATTACAATTTATTTCACAGAAACAAAAATACACAGGATTTTAAGTTATTTTTCACCAGCCAAATCTGTAAGGCATCCTGGAGAACCACTGCCTGGCTAATTTATATTTAGCTGTACCTAACTGGACACCTGCAGTACTAAGATATGAAGTATTTTGTAAACCTCAACACAGTCTGGGCTCCTTGGGGAAGGAGCACACTCAAGAAAGCATGCAGCCTGCAACTAACTGCAGAAGTAAGAGCTGCCTTCCTATTTTACTCTCAGCTATAAAAGGTTTAAACAAAAGCTAAAACCAGTTAATTTCCCTCCAAAATTTTCCACAGTAAAATGAACTTCATTTATTGAGCAGCAGATGGCACCAAGTGTCACACTATCACCTCCTTTGCATGTAATTTGTTCAACATTTTAAAGTGGTTTTAGTTGGCAAAACCCGAAATTAACTTCACCTCATGAATTCTTTTCAGTAACACTCTTATTTTATTTTAAAACAGTTTAACAATGTGATTTTAAAATAGAAGTAATTGAAATTGGTGTAAATCTATACATGAACACCAAAGTTTGCGAGCAGTATGAAAACTGATCTTAAACTCTTAGAAATTTAATCCGTTCAGTGCATGAATAGTCCTAATCTGCCTTCTAAGGTAGCCACTTAAAATTCCACACGAAAATACTCAAAACTGCAATTCCTAGCACAACAGTTCAGAATGAATTACAAACCAAAAATTCATTGTATGGACAGGATCCAAGAGGTATCTGGGAAAATGTAATACTTATAACAGCCATAGTAAATTGTAGCCAAATAATAAAAATTTTCATTTATGTATTTATGAGTATGTCTATTTTGTTCATGCTGTGGAAACTCCTCTGTCATCTGAGATCCCCAATAACTTACCTTGGAACTTTCTGCTTCACTAGCAAAGGATAAAGAAAATGGCAAGTCTTAAGAACTTCCTACTCCAAAGCAATTCTAAAGTATAGCCTGAGAATCTGGCTCTGCAAGCATATTACACAATGTCAAGTAAGATACCGTAAGGTTAGAACAGCCAGTTTGAGCTTTCTTTAAAAGACACTTCGCCTAGAAAGACCTCAAAACAGGGGTCATTCTTCATTTGTTACTACTTTGACTTTAAAATAAAAGAGTTTAAAAAAATTCAGCTAGTTTTAATGAACTCTTTCCCTCACTCTTTTAAACAAACACCAATAAACACTTCCTAATAATGCGGCCACTTCAAGTAGCTTCCTTCTTCACTATGGTACCCTGAAATGCCATCCACAACTCTAAATAAGAAGCCTGAATATATCCAATAGCACAAACCAAAACCTGCTCTTGTTACTTTTTGGACACATCTCCCCATGATTCAGCTTTCACAATCATATCCTCACTGTAGGAGTTGGAGGATTTATTAAATGACCTATTCTACAATCCTGGATTCTGGAACATCCCAATGTATTATTTTCTTTAAGGTAACAATGTACGCACTTTGCTTCCTCAAAGACTGGGTGGTTCACTTCAAAGTATGAGGAAGTTGAGCGCTCTTAAGTGTTACAGCAATAGATCAAAACAGCCCAGCCACAGAGTAAGCTCTAGACTTGGTCACCCAGAGGTTTGTTTAGTACACTTTTGGAACAACAGAAGATAACAGCAACCCATTCATTAGCTGTCTTCACACAAGAAGATTACAAATTTTGTGGGCAATGAAGCATTAACAAAAAGCTGGGGGAGGCGAGAGAAAGGCAGGCTCAGGCATAAAGGATAGGTTTGTTTTTAAATTCCTTCAGTGAAGTAGCCCGATATTTATACCAGGCAGCTGAGAACAAGCTGAATTTCACATTCCAAGAAGTAGCCTACACGAGAGCAAGTTCAGGGGGTGGAGATGCGATCCTACTTATAAGAGACACTTAAACTGCAAATAAATTAAGTAGTATGGAACAATGACAATAAAAACAATTAGCCTAGTATCAAAATACAATACTAAGGACGTTAGTAGTACCTCCTAATCTGAAATCTCAGGGTAACAGGGAGGCAAGCTTTATAGTATGCCCATTTACTAACAAGCTGAGAAAAATGCTGAAAGCGCCTCTCTTAAGCAAGCATTGAGACCCACAAGGATGATGACTCAGCTTATGGTAAGTATGTAATCCGGTTTAGAAACAAGAAAAATACTATAAGCTATTGAAAAAGATAAACCAAATAAAAGACAAAAAACCCAACCCCAAAAATCAGGAGCTTTATTTTAAAGGAAACAAAACTTCCATAATTACGAAACTAGCAAAGGGTATACACTTTAATCTAAGACACTGTCAGCAACAGATCGAATACCCCAAGTCTCTCAACTAGCAACTATCACTCAATCTATAAATTTGAATCTGGCACAATTTAACAATTCAAACCCAGGTACACCTTGACTCCTGGTCGCGCCATGTTTATCATGGCATTACTTCAACTACTGAAACACTACAAAGCAATTAAGAACAACACCAAAAGACTTCTTTCAGCTAGGTATTTCAAAATATATTGAAAGAAATCTGACTTTACTATCTATTTTACCTGTTAAATGCACATAGTAATACCACACTTCATCGAAAGGTATTACTTAAAAACTAACTACATATTGAAAAAACTGAAGTGACTGACACATCACAAGATGTCGTAATTTTCATTCAAAATCAGAATAATAAAGTGAAAGTTCTGAAACTACTGTAATATAGTTCCAATGTATATATTTGCTTCTGCTCATCTATTTGAGGAAGCAAGATGAACAGTCACAAATAGATAGTACAAACGATTACATTAAAAATTGGGAAAGTATTTTTGTTATCCTGATTTTAGAAAACAAATGATACGTACCCATTAAATCCAGTGACAATTTTCAGGATTCTTTCTTTCATCTCTTCAAAGGGAATGTATTCCACGTTTGGATTGGGGGGCCCTCTTGGTTCAGGAGCTGAGGTTCTGAAATCATCCATTACTTTCTCCAGTTTGAAAATAAAATAGCCTTTAAACTGAGACCACTGAACCCTGCATAAAACACAAGAATTAAGACATATGCAAGTCAGCCCTAAAACCACAGAAAAACAGCATCACTTTATGTTTGCAAAATACAATTCATGCTGGTATGCCAGTCCTAAGATAAATGAGGCAAGTAATGCAGTATTATTTTTCTTCCTGAATTTAGAGCATGATAACTATTTCAATAATTACAGTAGAACAATATTACACAAGTCAATTGCCATTAACAACAGGGTAAGCCATTTCCTTAAAGAACCAATATTCACTTACAATTCAAACCTAAATGTGAAATATGCACGCATTCTATACAATTTACCAGTAAGCCTACATGCTGCCTAAAGTTTTCACTGACCTCACAAGAGAAGGGGAGGGAAACAAAAAAGAAAACATAAAAAAAGTGTTTCAAGTCTGGAAACGATACAGCAATTGTACACAACATTATCTGCCTCTGTTACAAAAATCTTACTGAAAGGCCTTTTGTAACTAACTGCTGAGAATACATGCACCTTAAAAGCATTTAACAGTAACTCTTTTTCTCAGAAAGGCAAATACATTTATTCTGTGTCACAGTTAGCACTTGCTGATGAATATTTGAGCAAAACAACTTTGACTCCTGAAAAACATTCTCACAACAGTAAGTGACCTATTAAGATCTTTCCAAATTACCTTCTGCCTTATAACTTAAGGTTTTATCATTTATAGAATTCTATATATTGACATTCTCAAGAAAACAGGTCTCCCACACTGCATACAGTGGACCAGGTGGGAAACGGCTGAGAAAGCCCTTCTACACCAATCGCCCCACACAGACAGTCACAGAAGAAATTCTGGGCCTCCTTTGGCTAGTGCATTTCTTAGCAGCATAGGGAGCAGCTTGAAAGCAACTGATTTCATTCAGTTACTATCAATTTTATTCTATTAATGCTGATGCAGGAGCTTTCACAGCTACAGCATGGAGATGCTAGTGGAGAAAAAAAAGGAACAGGGAGAATAACAAACCAACAGCAAAGAAAGAGAGAAAAATTATCTTTGACATTTATCTGTAACATATGCAATCTGGAATGAACAGGCTCAAATCAAACAAGCATAAAATCTGAACCCCTGGACAGCCCTTCAGCTCCTGCTGAAAAAAGTACTATTTAGCCACAGGCCATATTTCTACAGGCTGCCTACGGTAGCAGTGCTAGCTTAAACAGCTCTGACTATTTTCAACCCCACATAACATCTGACCTTCTATCGGGCTGATACAACTTTGCGCTGTGAACTACACGTGGTGACTCCCCAGCAAAGTGAGGATGTTTGTATCCTGCATGCTAGGCTCAAGCACCAGCACTACCAAATTTAAAACCACAGGCCAATGAAGTCATGTTAGCCTACTTTCACCAGAAAAACAGTGCCATGTTATCTTTGCCTTAATTTTCTCCTTGGTCTCAAAGAAATAATTATGAGGTGAAAAGGGGAGATTCAAACACGAAACCCCTGTCTTTTATTAGGAGTGATAAATTTGCAAGAACAGGGCGAACCTGAGGGGGAAAGCAAACCTCCCCTTTCCTCTACAAAAACTCATTAAGCACCTCACAACAGAGGGGAATGCAGGACTCACTGAATAATAATAAAACCAGAAACAAAAATAGAAAGAAAGAAGAAACAAGGTCCCAAAAGGGAATGGCATGGATAGATTGAACAGCATCATCAAGTCTCACTGGATTATTGCTCCAATTAGCATTATACAGCCAAAGCAGAATACTATAATGTTTCCAATGTACAGTATTAGGCGTTACTACAAATGTTAAGTTAAAAAGCTATCTAACTCTGCAGTGCTACCACCACGAGACCAAAGCTTTCATAACAAATCACAGATTTAATACATAAGCACATCACAAAACACAGAAAAGACCCGGTAAATAACCCCATGCCAGAGTAGGATTACTCCACACAGAGCATCCCAAGAGCTTTACTTGCCTCATGAAAGGGGATTCCACTATTATTCTAAACATTCTTTGACAACCCCATTTAGGATTTTTTTTTCCACACTTTAAAGCTTGAGCTGTTCTTTGTTTTCATTGTTATTTATTTCTTGCTAAATATCTTTTATAATATCTAATTATCTCTTCATAGACTATTAACCCATCAGTGTTGTGTTGCTGAAATAAAGCAACAACATACAAAGTTTAAAATGGCAATCTACTGCCTGAAAGCAGTACCCACCAGCTCTTTACAATGCTGAAGCTACAGAAAACAAATGTAACATTTTGCCCCTATACAGAAGTCTAGAAAACCATCACTTGTTTTAACCCAAGTGTTTTTAATTAGTACTTCTTCTATTATAAAAAGACTAAGAACTTGCATCTGCAATACACTGCAATACTGACATAAAAAGCATCTTTCATCCTGTATTTCAAAACACTTGATAAATTACTGCCAACCAGGTGACACAGTCTGGCTTACAAACAGAAGCAGCAGAGTTTAAGGATAAACTTATCCTGCAGTCACAAGTGTGACTACAGCTAAACCCAGAGATAGCAACACCCGCTTTAAATCAACTAAACAAGCTGTTGCCAGAAGCCAGTGTAACCACAGCAGCAGGAGCTCAGGACAGGCTTGCTGTTTAGACATTTACTCAGTTTCTCCAGCAGGTTTTTTCAACATTGCTGAATTCCCTCCTGCTGTGGCTGCAGTACTAGCAGCGTGAAAGCTAACTGGTTAAAAGTGGTATGTTCACATTGCAATCACAGATGTAATTGCAGTTTATACTGTAAACAACTGCTTCGAAGTCACAGAGGTGTCTCGTGCTTTTAGAGCATAACCTCCTGACCTCAGTGTTGTTAACTTAGACATTAAAACATGCTCCCATCTAGATGATGGTCTTGAAGCACTTTCAATCTATGCAACTGGTTTCTGATGAACAACTTTATCCCAATACCAGTAAGTTACATGGGAACTCCAGCCACTCAACAGGAAATACTATTTGCACCACAAAAGACTGAGTCAGCTCCAGACTTTTCAACTGTGTAGGCAAATTCAGTCCCTCAGTGGCAACACAGTTGATTCCTGGAAGGCAGGAAGAAGAAGGAAGGTTTCTGGAGGCTACAGTGCAGGTCACTTGTTTCTTTTAGGCCCAACTCTTCTATCATTACCCTAGTATGAAGAATCTCCAACTTCCGCCCACCATCCTTCAGTTACCTCCCTCCTGCCTTTCCTACCAACCCAGCAAGCAGCAGTCCCTCTTCCCCCCTCTCTTACCTCATCTACTTATCATTCTGTGTCTGCCAGGCTGCTAGGAAGGGGGCAGAACTACACACTGTTCCTCCAGGAGAAAGAAAATAATTCAAAAGCAAGGGGCAGCAGCTCTGGAAAGCAGGTTTCTGCTCCTTCTGCTTTCACCCAGAACTGCAATTGCTTCCTTTTCCCTCAAAGCCAGACCCTTTGTCAGCAACAGCAGCATCTACCACCATGTTACCAGACACTGACAGTCTGCCTCCTACACAGCTGTGTACGATGCCTCTAGTTTAACCTAACTCTGAACAAGTCCTCAGAAAAGAAACACAATACACAAGGTGGATTAATAAAGCATTTTACGTAAAAGAATTGTACTTCATGCAACCTTAATTATGCATATTTGTTAAAAGAAACTTACCTACACTTACGACAGTGTACTGCAAAGTTTGAACGCTATTTTTAAACTGTTCATAGAAGATTACACTCAAACCAACCTACAAAACTGAAAAGTATCTGGCTGCATATCTGAATAAATAGTTAAAATAATGAACTCTGACAAAAAAAAAAAATCATTTCTGCAGGGACAGTAAGATTTTCTTAATTTCCATTTACTTCAGTGGAAGTGATCAAAAGTGAGTGTCAAAAGAGGGAAGTTACCTTTCCTGTTTTACCAGTCTAAGAAAAGGACATGTAGAAGTTGGTATCAGCTAGTTTAAACTCTTGAAACTCACTTGCATGTCATCCATAGAGAAAACCATTTAGTTCGTGAACGATGGTTAAAACTGTTAAGCCAATACAACACAAAAATTAAGATTAAAAATGGCATATCCTCTTAATCAGCAAAACAACCTGTATCTACACCCCTAGAAATTTTAAGTTATCAGTATACATTGACAGACTGGTCACTTAAAGCCAGACAATAGTAGTGGGAAGAGATAAGCAAATGGTGAATGTCTGTTTTCAAGAAAAGAGAAATCTCCAACCTGTATCACAAGCTCCCTGAGAACAACTCTACCATTAGGATGCAAGACCTCTGTTTTAGGTGCTTTGTTACAAAATGGGAGACACTGAAAATGAGCAGTTTGGTCAATACCTTCTGTAGTTAAATCAAGAGCCAAATGGAAGCGAAAGAAAACTCATCCACACAGCTTTATGTACAACCTCATTAAGTTTTATACACTGGAAAATAACTGACAAACACTAAGCTCTGTAAAGAAACCACACTGAAGAAATTCCATGGAGAAAATACTATTCATGCTTTTTTCCAAGCAGGCTTGTTTATAAATACTTGCTCTTCCCACTCAGCGTTGTACATAGTGTGCATTTAGAAAAGGCTGATTATGTCTTCTAAACCATGCTTTTCCTGTCCACTACACTAACTTGTGAATTTGTACTAGCAGGTTTTTGAGAGCTCTTTTATAGCCACTCAGAGAAAAAAATTCCTGTGAACATCATATGATCTGTAAAAATATCTTCAGAAACGATACTTCAAAAAATTAGTTAATCCTAAGATGTTTTGGTTCAGCGTACTTTCCTTCTAGAGAATGACAACTTTGAAATTATATACATTTTATGTATGTTTAAAGCATCTTTCACTACAATATCTGGGTCATCCTGTGTAAATATACCTGTACAAAGACAGCTCCCCTGGGCTAATGAGCCTGTCGTTTCACAGATACTCCAAATCATCATAAACTGACATTTTTTCTTAAATAAAGAGTCCTCTGCTTCCCTCCCACCAGCTGCTGTACCATCCTTCCCTTATATCAACCTAAAGGTTTTGCTCTGACATACAGAAAATCAGAGGAAGAAACTGAATTTATGAGAAAAGCATCTAGCAAGGAAAAGTCACCAGAGGCAGTAATGAATGGCTGAAAAGAAGCAACCACAGCACGCTTCAGAACTATAGTTTGTATAGATACATATATCATAGCAGAACCACACATCTCAAATTCTCCCAGAACCGATGTAAATGCTGGTAGTTTACCTCAACAATTTTTAAATTGTTTAAGTCAACCGACAGATGAAAGCATAGAAGCTAACACAGAGTCCAACAGTTCAGTCTTTGTACATTACTTAAATACATGATGCTATGTCCTAGATTAAATACATGCTAATAACTGTGCTTTAAGGTATGAAAAGATGTTTAACACCATAATATTGTACCAGAATGCAGTCCCTGACCTTGCAATTTAAGTACAAATTAGAAACATGACAGAGAAACACAGATGGAAGAGACTTCAATGTCTGAAGATACTCAGCTGTGTTTTACAGAAATCAAACAGGAAAGCAGACAGCACCTGACCAAACAGCCAATAACATGAGAAACATAAGCAAGTTTTGAGAATATTTACATACATTAGAGATGCAGCACGAGAAAAGGCTAAAAAGGAAAGGGTAGGGGAAGACAGAAGACATGAAATGAGTAAGCAGAGATTAAATAAAATGACAGGCTATGCAAAAAAAAAACACCAACAACCACCACCAATAAATAAAAAAATAGGGGAAAAAAAATCCCCCAAACAAACACACAAAACCCCAGGACTGGGTCAGAATTACTAAGTGAAGACAAGAAAATTAAGCCCTATGAAGAAAGACACAAAGGAAGCGTAAGGGAACTCTACAGTCAGAACAGTACTACAATAACGTACTTATTCACTAAAAGTTGATGAGGCAGCAAAAATATCTCCATTGCACAGGGAAGGAAGAATTAGAAAAAAAGATTAATTTAGACATAACCTAGCATTACCAGAGCGGAAACAAGGAAAAACACAATCCTAAATAACTTTGTTCTCTAATAAAAGCAAGCTATTTCACACCTGTACTTGAACTACATGGTTTTCTGTTGGAACTAGTCCATCGCTACAGATCAACTGAAGTTTGCCAAGCAACATCAACCAAATTTAGAAATCCACCAATTCTATTTGATAAACAGCACTCTTCAACAAGGGACAGAGGTCACCTTAGACAGAAAGCAGTTCAAGTAATCTGACGCGATGCGTTGATTTAAAAGACATATTACTAGCACAAAGTTGCTGGCAAGGTACAATTGCTTCTCTACTAACATGATTTGCACAGAATTAATCTTTCCAAACATGCATATCAAAAACAAAATTGCATTTTGCATGGAAATAATCTAATCCTATCACTCCCAGAGTGCAGAAGACTTAACCCCATTCCCTTATCTCCTGCTTACTCAAAATGTTTGTACTGACGAAACTGAGAAAGCAGCTTTCTCCCTTACCACACTGGTTATTGTGAAAGAGGAGAACCCTCTGTCAATAGCTTGCACTATCGAGATGTTTTTTGTATGTCAGAGAATTAACTGACATTTTCTTCCAATCATTGGACAAGTTTCTATATTTGATTCTTTTGTCACTTGGTATATCACTTCAGGAGACTTGAAATTTCAACAAAAAGAGCAAAAAGACAGAAATGTTTAACAAAGTTGTCTGAGCAAGATTTGACAAACATTAAAAACCAAGTAACAGAAGTAATAGTGAAAGGCAACTTAAGAACCTGAAACGGAGAGGAAAGTCTTGCAATCTGGAGAATCACAGAAAAACATTAACTTTCAGAGAACCAGAACAAGGAAAGGAGACGAAGTTGTAATTGCAATATCCCTAACCTCCTTCATACAAAGTGCTTTCCCTACTATTTTTAAGAAAAACTATCCATGTTAGTACTACACTGGAAGGCTTTGCTACAGCACAGTGATCCCCAACATTACTATAGACTGCAAGTCTCTACAAGTGCAGAAGACAACTAGGGTAAGTTACCTATCTCCCTTTTTAGCAACTGTATTAAAACATCAGATGTAACACTAAAGTAGTACATATGGCTTACACACTTCAGACAAACCTCTACAGGATTTCCAAGTTTCAAACTTCAATAAGACCCATGGAAGGTAAGCAGGACAAACCCTAAAATTAACTGAAGAACAGGAGGAAGAATTCAGAGTGTCTGAAATAAGGCTACCTCCCGAAATGAAGGTACTGCAATTATTTCATAAATCTTTCTGGAATTGCTTCACAGATTACAGGTTTAATTAAGAAAAACATTATATTGAAGGGATGTTAAGCTTCTAGAGACCTAGCTATGTACTTAAAACATTAAGAGTCCCAGGAGTACCGGCGGGATGTCTGTCTTCAGATTTCACAGCTTTTAAGTTCATTACAAAATTACTTGGTCTACATTTTAAGAGGATGCCATCTGTTTTGGAGAGATGCTATATACCACAAAGAACATAAAATGAAAAGGAAAACAAAGTAGATTTACTATTGATTCTGTTGATTGAATCAGGCCATAAAAGAAACATCAGAACTTAGTAAAAGTGAGCACTTCCCTCTCCACCCTTCTCCTACTTTTAGCTCTCTGACAAGCAGAAATAAAAAAATAAAAAGTACAAAATAGTATATTTAGGATGTAAACGCTTGATGTTCAGCTAAACTGATTTTAAGGCAAAGTCCTCAGAACACAGAAGGAAAGAATCAGAGGACAACCTCAGGGGGATTCACTTTACATGTAACAAGAGATATGAGTCACTTATATTAGCTTCCCCCCCCCCCCCCAGTTATTGTTGACTTAGATTACACTCCCCAGAGACTTGCTTGTAGGAAACAGGTGTTTTTAAGTGAAATGACTTGCCAACTTTAATAACTTCTCTTTTGTGCCTAGCTCTAAAGCTCACAGAAGATGAAGATAAACTCTAAGACACAGTAATTTCCCCAGGCTGTCAGAAGCAAAATTAAAGTTTCATCCAAAACAAGTTAATTCCTTTTCTATTCTGGTCCATCAAAGGGATCTCCAAAATTATTTGAAAAGTCAAAAGGCACAGAAAATGAAGGGCACCCAGCAATCACGTATCCAATTCAAACCTGTGTGCAAGGTGGCAAACTTTCCAACATGCTCTTCCACAGCCTCGATGCAAGATGTATCCAAACAGGAATATTGCAGACTAGATGGAATATGCCACTTCCCAAACCAAAGGCCCATCTCTGCCATCAGAGAGCACAGAACATATCCCCCAGCAGGAGAAGCCCCCGGGGTGGTTCCCTTCCCCTAGGCTGCAGCAAGGGCAGCACCTGGGAGTCAGCCCCGGGAGCCTGCCCAGGACTGACTGCCCCACTCCCTGACAGCAGCACAGCAACCAGAGCACGCGTGGAAGAGGTCCTCTCCAGCAGAGCCAGTAGCTAAAGCTGTGCAGCGGAAGTGATGGATTGCAGTCCTCTGGGGGAAAGGAGACCGAGGCCGCTCTCTTCCTCGGTTATCTCTGTTCTTTGGGATGGAAACGCAGTAGCTAGAGCCTACTGCCTCTGTTTTTGCTGTTGGTTTGTTTTAATCTTCACCTTACTTCACATACCCTAATTTCAGATATATTGACTGGGTATAAACAAGGACACCTGGAAGTACACAATTACATAGAAGGGAGTGCACAAGCTAAAAATCTTGTTAAGAACTGCCTATAAAACACAATCCCCAGCATTTTCATACAAAAACCACCCACCCTGTTGCCATTTGACATTTTAGTTTTTGTACAGGAATTACTATTTCACTATTTATTTTATAAAGATTGCTTCTTAATAAGGAGTGCTCAGTGGTTGAGAAACGGCTTTCAATTTCTTCAGAGAACGCCTCTGAAAAATTCTGGGGTAGAAAGCTGGCAACACTGAACTCTCATTAATGGGGAGATTAGCTACACCGTAGTTCAGCAGGTATCTCATCACAGTGCAGAGAGGGAACGCGCTGCCCCACCACGTACTAACCTTATACCTGCTCTACACCAAAAGGGAGAAGCCCGCTGTGCTGCTCCCACATGTTCCTGTGATCCCACACACAGGGAGGTAAAGCAGATCACTGATCTAACCACAAAAATCAATGCTACAGATAAGGAAGAATAAGATGTGTGATGTGACTAGCAGAGAGTAGAGCCATTCCTTTAAGCAGCTGCCCTCATCGACCAGATGAAAGAACGTACCTTACTTAATTCCGCTTGTTTTAAATATTCATTGTATTTTAAACTTTTTTCTATTTCCCGTGCTTTACTTTAATACTATTTTGATAAAATTAATTTTACTGTCATCATTTTGCACACTGTTGCTATTTTCACCACCCACACAGTACAGATTAACATGGGAAATTCCAAACAATGACAATAGATCTACACAGTAAAATCCCCCATACACCAATGCAGACTAGTTTCTTAAATGCTTCTGGCAAGCAGACAAACCCTTCAACCTAACATTAAATTAAAACCATAAGCAAGTGCTATATTTATTGATGTCTCTGAATGAGCAATAAATTTTAAACTTTAGGTGATACAGCATGGTGAATTTGCTGGAACACTGTGCTTTGCTGTTGATGGCATACTCCTGTTAGGAAAACACGCTGGCAAGCAGTCTTCCTGGGGGAGCATCCTGTTCACTTTCACCTGGTAACTCACGTAAAATTAAAAAGCTCTCACGTTTTATGCAGTAGGATTTGACCTCATATTACCTTTCAGTTTAATTAAAAAAATATATTGAAGAGCCCGAAAGAGGAAAAACTGGTATTTCCCACAAGCACAGAAGGTATTTTTCCATTTTCACTCACTGATTGTTGTCAGCCTAAATTAAGTCTTTGCTTTCCTCCTTGAGAGTGTGATGAGCTCATTCCAGAACCACAGAAACTGGAATACATTAGAACTACATTACTTCAGTAGTATGAGTGTTCACCTCTCTACTACTTGCAAATTAGTACTGCTATTGCCAGGAACAACAAAGATTAAGACTTAGTTATGGAAACAGACAGCTGGTGAAGACATTAAAGTAGTATCTGTAATCATCAAGGGACTAATTCTGATCTCTGCTGATAAATATTCAGCTGACTCCAACAGAATACAGCTGTTCCACAGAGCAGAAAAAATCTGAACCAGGACTTAGAATTTTTCAAGAAAGTACATTTCTTTATATAGATATCTAAAACCAAACTCAAGTACCTTGCATTTTCTTTTATTTTAAAGGCAAAAACTGACCACGGAATGAAAAAGTTCACAATTACAACAGATTCTTCTTTCAAGGATTGGATTCCTTATAGTCGAGTGGAAAGCAATATGGACAAAGTAAGCCTTCAAAATTTCCACAAACCACCAGCAGTGGCTTATCTATAGAGACAAGAAGTAAAAGTAGATGGTATTTTCATTAAATTTCCCTCTTCCACTTGAAAATTTACTTGAAGTTACCTCTGGCTGATAAGAATAAACTGGTGTACTTACTGCACTATTCCATAGCACTTACTGTGCTCCTGCAATGTGTAACACTATGTAAATTCTTACCTTACCCCAATTTTTTTAGTCTTCATACAATTTTGTTTATGCATATATTCAAATAACATTTCTTATAAATCTCAAGTTTTATTACAAGTAGAATGATCACCCCAGGTATTGACTTTCCTCTAAAGTGCACACCAACTACAAAGCTCTGTGTTTGTAAGACTTGGAAACTTTTGGATAAGCATCAAATACCAGCTAACTCCTCCCATCTGAGCAATATCAACTATAGTTAACTTATTTGTTTACAATTTAGTCACCTTTTTTTTTCCCCCTGTTATGCAGAAAAATCACTAGTTCAGGGAACCACACTAGACTTCTGTCACAATATATGCAGACCTAGTATCTTCCTGCTGTCACATATTTTACAGGATACTTTACCCCAACCAATTATATTTCTCTAGTTCCGAATAATTTTTTTACCAGTATTCCGTGTAATTATTACATTTACTTCTGTAAAAAATTTAATTAGCACCCTTTCTACTAGATTATTTTAAAATCATTTGAGTTTTGTGTACTTTTTAATCTGATTGATGATCTTCTAAATAGTATTTCCTGCATAACTTAAATGTAAATCACACAGAATTGTTCAGAACTCCCAGTAACCACTTTGTGTACAGCAACTGTTTACTCAGCCCACATCTGCCTCATTTTTGTAGAATGCATCTTCAAGACAGGGATTAGATTACTACACATTTCTGCAACACAGTGCAAGACTTTGATCCAGTTATTACCACAACAAACTATATTAAGAATAATTATTTCAAAGAGGCATGATTTCAGTGACCATATTCTTGAAATTTCATTTTTAATCTTTAAACTTCAATTAAAGGACATTCACATCAACCTTGGAATTGTGAGCAGTATCACTTAAGCAACTAGCACAAAAAGTTCAAGAGGGGGGAAGGTACTTGACTCCTCTCACAAGTTACAATCACATGAGCCCTAAGAAACATTTATATTCATCTGCTCTACCAAAGATAACTGTAGCTGCATTTGAACAGCACTAGCCAAACAGATTGTCGGCAGCAGATAGGCATTATCTGTGTCAAAATACCTCCCAAAAACCACTTACATAGTCCAAATCTGCCTTTAACATGATTGGACATTTTGTTGAAATGTGGACAACTGTATTTATTTCAATTCTAACAATTCTGTGGATTATTCTTAGCTTTTACTTATTTCCATTTCAGATAAAATGTCACATTTTATCTGAAATAACAGATAAACAGATTAGTTTTCACTAAGGCATGTTTCAAGAATGATGCCATGCACTGTATAAGAGATTCTGCATGAATTTCACAGCACAATTCAGAGTGCATTCCATTCAATGGATATTGCACAGAAAAATAATCCATCAGGCAAAGGCGCAACATAATTCTACAGGACTCTGGAGCTGATGCAGGCAGAACACAGAAACTTTAAATAGATGACACTTTCTCAATAAACCTTGTACAACAGAAGTGCAGAAGTCAAAAATTAAGTAAAGTATTATGCAATAAGTAAAGCATATTTAAAAGTCTTCCTGAATTTACAGCAAGTTAAAATTACTATCTCTATAGGAACTGCCTACAGAAAATCACTGAGTAATATAAAGTTCATGTTTGGATAACTGAATATAAACCTCTTCCATACACAAACAAAATTCCACATATCTACTAATACAGGACACTTTCAGATATCACAAGTTTGCACGGAATAAGCAAATAAACAAAAGAAACACTGTAACTCATCTGTAAAGTGTAGCTATCACTGTTAAATGACCAGTGCCTAGAGATCCACAGGTTACCTCAGCAGAGCAGTAGACCACACTGAGAAAATACTACCAAATCTTTACTATATGGAGCAATAAAGCTGGGAAACCAGATGAAGGAAATGCACCCTGTGCAACTGCTTTTGGATCTTAATTTACTTCGCACTGTATTCCTGTGCTTGCCAGTTCACACATTGTCCCACAAAAACACAGGCATCACTCAGGTCAGAAACCAGCACTACTAGGATCAGTTAAATTGCACTTCTATTACTAATTCCTTCCAAAAGCTGAAACAGAAGCCACCCAATAGGCTTCTACGCAAAGCAGTTCAGCTGACACCCACTAAGCTTGGGCTGACAAGGTGTACCCTACCTCAGTGACCTAATACACAGGCATTAGGTGCTTCTGCATCATCACGCTCCCTTACCACTTCTGAGCAAAGCCTCATCAGGTATAGCCGTCACAGAAATCTTGTAACTCTCTTCAAGTAGTATTATTTCTAAAACTTATACCTGCCAGACACCAGCTTTGTGGAAAAGCAGCATCAGTCTGGTTTACCCGCAAACCTGATAATCCACCGCCCCCCCAAGACAACCAGACTGATTTGTATCCTCCCTTCTGCATGTACCATTGCCTTGGTCCTTCCCCCCAACATGTGCCATCGAGCACGAACCTTCCCAAAACCTGTAGACAGGAAGAGGGAGCAAGGCTCATCAGTTACAAGGTCAAAAGAGAAAAACATCCTTGCTACTGTAAAGTGCAATGTGGAGTGGAACAATATGCAAACGTCTGGGAAAGTACTTCAAATGAAATAGTAACAAGCAAGGCCACCATGGAACAGGAGACTTGAGGCCCACTGGAAAAGACAGAGGTAATACTGAGGCAGCCACTATGGCTGTGAAGAAACGTTACTAAGAGGTAAAGGTAAGAACTGATAGAAACTCTGAGGATGAGAACAAATCTGATTAAGCAATGCAGGAGAGCTGAGCTTGAAGAGTAGAAGGATGCCAACAGAAGAATACTAAGGTGATCATCAGAAGGACACGCAACTGTATTAACTGCTACAGAATAAATGGTGGGCGGAGGTTCTGTGCAAAGTAACAGTGAACCATCTGCAAAAAGACTAGCAGGGAGTGTGCTTATACGAACAGGCTGCGTACAGCAACCAGGAAGAAAGACATACTTAAAAATGAAAGTCTGCATGCACATACAGTTACATTTGCAGTTAAAATACTCTGATTACACTGAAAAGTTAGCATTGCTATGAGGAGTTTGCCTTCTGTCTTTCCTTACACATGTATTCTATAGAGAGACTAAAGTTTATTAGGATCAGTTCATCATGCAGATTTTATAATGGTAGTTAAAGTTTGACCTTTATACTGTAAAGCCCGCTCCCTACAGATATGAAGTGGCAGCATTTAAAATAAAACACAATAGTGTGTGTTTCCTAAAGGAGCAAGTGATTTCATCTGTATCACAATTGATTCCTCTGAAGTACTACAATTGTACATTTGATAGATGTATAATTTTTTTATAATACAGGTAAAAGATCCAGGAAGCTAAACTATCTTTGACAAAGATAAATCAGCAGGCTTTTTTTTTTTTCAACTGACATTTCTGTCCTTTTGAGTATTACGAGACAGAAAACACAGTGTCAGTGGAATGGGAATTAGTGGGGAATAATTCCAGCCACTTAGTGGAATGGAGCTAGTGAGGAATAATGGTAGGAAACAACGCAAGGAAGTTTACTCAAATCTCTTGCTTCACCAAGAACATGGAAATGAAAGAGGCCTATACTAACAAAGGCACACAGACTTCTTTCAGAAAATATTATCCTGTTTATCACGGCAGGAACTGGAGAATTTTTTTTTTTTTTTAATAAAATAAAACAAGGAATTACATTTCCCCCAATAGTTCTAAAGATTTCCAGGTAATTATTTTTCTCCAAATCAGGACAAAATTTTCAAACTAGTCAAACAAATACTAGCATACACATGTCAAGCAACAAAACTGCTACCTGAATAAAACCAGAGAACATACTTTATAGAAAAAAGCAGACTTATATTTAAGCATGTAAAATAAGTTAAAGGACATATGGCTACGCAAATCTACATATTTGTAACATAACAAAGGAATACTATACAAGAGTTCAGAATACATCATTAAAACACTAAAGCCTAGAATGGGAACTTACTCTCATGAATGTTCATTGCTAACATCTCTCCACTCACATCTTTTCTACAGCTGACAAACTATTTCACTGCTGTAACAAAATGATACAAAAGCTAAACTGATCTACAAAAGCCTTCTGAAAATGTAGTAAGAAAAAAAAAAACAAATGTTCACTGCTACATAGGGTACATGAAACAGTATCAAAGGGTCAAAAATACTTTTCGCCATTATCTTTGGTAGAGCTACGGTTATGTAACTTACATTTACAGTTATATAATTTACCAACAGCAAATCATCCCTGATCTACCTAACTGGCAATGAGGGAAGATCAGTGGGCACTGGTAACTCAGCTTTAGCAAGACAGACAAGACAGCACAGTCTCCCATAGCACCTTTGTAGCCAAGCTGGATAGCTACAGACTCAGAGTACCATCAGGCCTACGCAGGCGTGGTTGTGGTCAACAGGGTCCAAAGTCCGGTTGTAACTGCAACCAGTTACAAACGATGCTGCTCAGAGTCAATACTGGGGCCAATACCTGTACTGGTAGATGGGAAGCTGAACATCTGTCAGCATGGCCTTGCTGTTACAAAGGCTGCCTGCACGCTGGGTTACATTTGCAGTATCAGAGAAAGCAATTATAGCCTTCTACTTGGCACTTATGAGTCCATAACCACAGTAACACGTCTGCTTTGGGGTCATGCAATGCAAAAGAAAGCAGACAGAGCGAGATGCACAGAAGGCCATTAACATGGTTAACAGCTGCAGCGCACAACCTAGGCGGGAAGCTAAGGCAGCATGTTTTCTGGAGAACAGAAGGCTATGGCGGAGGAATCTAACTGCTGTCTTTCACCACTGAAGGGGTAATTGTGTACCAGCAAGATGGAAACAGACTCCCTTCAGAGGTGCAGAATTGTGGGTGTAAGAGGCAGCGGTCGCAGGTTGCTCCAAGGGAAACTCCAAGTTGCTGCAAGGGAAACACTATTCCCAGTGCATGTGGTTAAGCAATGAAACAGGACATCAAACAGAGGCTGTGGAACTGCCATCACTGGAGGTTTTCAGAATAGGTGCACAAAGCCCTAAGCAACCTAAACTAATTGTGGAATTAGCTCCCCCTGAGTACAGGGTATGACTGGATGACTTCCAGAAGTCCCTTACAGCTTACGTTAGTCTGTGATGATACTATGGATGTTCATATTGGCTCTACAATCACATGTATTAAACTTGACTCAAGAAACTTTGCAGAAAAGCATTTATGTTGGTCCTCAAGGAAACTAGTGAAGAGACAACTTATGTATTCAGGCTTAGATGAGGTGCAAATTAATAGTTCAGATCTTCCAGGGAAACTCTGAGGAAATAATTTGACTACACAAGAAAATAAAAACAGAATGTATTTTAATGGCTGTTTACACTGCATTCAGGGCAAGAGCCGGTATAAACACATTACATCCTGGCCAGGCCAGTGTTCTCTACTTAAGTCTGGAACTATTTTACAGTTAATCACTTCTGCCTACATACTGTAATTTCTGCAGATTTTGGTACTTCACTACCTATTTCCTGATTCCTTCACTGTCAGTAAGCATCTGTATTATACTTTTCACTATAGTAAGCCATTAAAACTGTGCTTTATAGGTTGCCTGCCCCAAGGCAGAAGTGGGGGAAATGACGAGAAAATTAACATAGAATTTTTGATGGCTTTTGTTGTCTAAGTTTTATTTTCAACTTTAGAACCAGTCCAACAAAATGGATTTTCTTGGTGAAGTACCTAAATAAATGGTTTAGAAACATTTTTGCTATTGAAGGGGCAGAGTGATTTTAAATCCAAGAGCATTTCCTAAGAGGTAAGAGAGAACATATTTTAAATACAAGACACAATATCACAATTGATTAGTGACTTTCATACCCATTCTTTAAGTATTCTTCAGAATAACAAAAGAAAAATACTTCAAACTTGCATTTCACTTCTAGTATTGCAGTGCTGTGACTTTTGTACCATCTCTTAAAGCCATTTCTACTTCAGAAAAATGAGATAAGTGGATTCCTTATGCAAAAAACAGGATATGTTTTTAAAGAAGTCTTTGAGATACAAAATTTGTTGGTCTTAATACTTTACTGTATCTCTTCACTTTACTCCGTTTTGCAAGTCACGTTGATCTGTTACAAACTAGAGAAAAAGGAAGTTATAATGATCTTCCCTGACTATACTTGGTCTCACTAAGGAAATTCCATGTTAGTATCTCAGTAAAAAGTCAAGTCAATTAAGGAGTACATCACTCCTTTGAAAAGAAAAAAGTCCTAAGACGCAACACAAGATTAAAAAAGGCTGAACCATAAACTTTATATTTCACCTAAGGCTAAGTCTTACCATAGCAATTGTCAAGAAACAAAAATAATTCAAAGTAGCCAAGCGATCAAACTTTTGCTTCTGTTCACTTACAATAAAGGAAGTTGAGACTGGCTTTTGTAAATGCAGCCATAACCTCGCAAACAATTAAGTGAATGGTTAACTTTGCACAAGAAGATAGCTTAAACTTCAAATAGATTAAGTTAACACACGTGATTGCATGATCAGGCTTTTACTGCAAGGTACTGACAACACAACTAAGTTTATGCTGATAATGTAACCAAATTTAGCAACATTTTTACTCCAGACCTTCCTTGTAAATGAAAAAAGACTTTTAATTGCAATAAAGACACACTCTGAAGAGCCTTATCATAGTTGCAGTGCTGGCTTATACAACTCTCACCCTTTGTTCCTCCCCTACACTGCCTCTTCAGTTGCACTGGGGTTTGACATATCAGTTAACATGGACAAAACAAGCTGGATCAATGAACTGAACCTTGTTAAAAACAGTACTGCCAAAAGGAAAGTTACTTACAACTGCGAGCAGTTTCCTGCTCTAGGTTACCATGCAGCTATATAAACAGTTGAACAAGCACAAGCGAAATAGTGACACAAGGGCTGCATTAGCCAAGACTGCTGCCAAGAGAAATACTAGCAAAATTACAGCCTAACCTGAACCTGCATCTACCTGTTCATAACTCACTCAGATGAATAAGCACATTGAAACAAATGGGGGCAGGGAGGTACCCAACAGCCTCACATGAGCCCATGCTTTCAATCTGTTAAACAAGCTATGTATGCCACGATCATGCTTTGATGAGAACCCTAAAAGTAATTTTAGTTTACTTCATTAGCACCCTTCCAAACTAAGTTCACTAATTATTTACAAGATCTGCTGCAACTATGTCGGGGGGGGGGGGGGGGGGGCTGGGGAGGGGAAGAACACTTTACATTTAACCCAGGATGCAGACTGCAGTATATAATAAAAAAAAAAAAAAAAAAGAGAAAATCAGTATTCATCATAGAGTAAGTTAAAAAGCTGAAAGAACCCCCATGAACACTATATAACTCTCCTAGAAACAACAAGAACTCAAAGCAAAAATACTCCACATTTCAGTTGTCCTTATTTGCCTTGGTCCTCGCTTACACGGGTACTTTTTGTTTGTTACTTTAGGAACAGGCTGTGACTGAATAAGAGCCATTGTTTTTCAGTAAATAAGTCTGCAAACCGTTTGTGTAATTACCCCTGACTTAACCATCCTTTTTTTTTTCCCCTCCAAACTGAGCTCTGAACTTCATGAAAATCCTAAAAAAAAAAGTCACTACGAACTATTATTTCAGATTTCATCTTCTCATTCCAAGGCAATCTATTTATTAGTGGTTTAGATTTCTATTAAATAAAGTTACTTTTGCATAACTGGAAATAAAGAATATTTAGCTCATTTTGAATTAACATGTATTTGGTACGTTTATGTATTCAGGAACACTTTTACAGTGGTCAAGCTGTACTAGCTTAAAAATATATTACCAATCTTTACATGATTATTCACTGTGAGATTTCATTTTTACTCATTTCTTCCTGATACTTTGACACATAACACATCCATGAAAACAGAAGCATATTTGATGAAGAAATACAGACTTCGGTAGACAATGGGAAGCAAATTAAATGTTATTGAACAATATTTCCATGTCTATCTCCAGATTATATTAGGTAATTCCGATGTTCACATCTGACACTTTTTAAAAAAAAACAATTTAATGCAACTGAAAGGCTCAAGAATGCTGAAAAAAGCTACAGACCTAAAAAAAAAGCTAAAGAAAACCCTGGAAACATAGAAGGCCAGGGTCTGCATGAAGTTCTAGATGATAAATACCAGTTCAGGTTTAAGCAGTAGTTTGTAATAATCCAATAATAATTAAAAAAAAACCTAGATTTCCCAAATGGAAATAAAAATCAGGAATTTATTTATTCTCCAAGTTTCACATAGAGAAGAATTTTCCCAAGAACTTGCCCCATACAAAGTAATTTTAAAAAGTGATTGTAACATATGTAACAGTGGCAGAAACAATAAGAACAGCCTGAAGAAATATTTCAGAACAGGAAAAGTATTTTAAACATGTTGTACAGACAAAACACACCACAGTAAGCCCATACTAAGATAACTATTACACCAAAACATTAAGCATTACAGCTGTATATTTCTGCTGAGCCAAAGCCTTTTATTCAAAGAGAAAAGTACATTTCAGAACTTGTTTTTCCTTTCAAAACCATTAATTCAAGCAGTACTAGCAAGCTACCAAAAAAAACCGAAACAAAAACAAAAAACACCACACCAAAACCTACAAACCTCTTACAAGTTAGAGGTATTCTAGAAACCCAAACAAAGCCCCTGCAATCGCTGGTTGCTAACAAAACACTGGTAAAAGCACATATCTCTTGCTGAAGCCTGTAGCCTGGCACTAGGCCTCAAAAACAAGGAGACAGCCTGGGCGCCAGAAAGTGAGCAACTCTATAGCAACGCACCCAGGGAAGCCTTTCCCCTTCCTGCCAAATAGTGATCCAGCAAGGAAGTCACCCAGCGCAGCACCAGTGCTCATCCCTGACAAGGAGCGTGTAACCCGGCTACTTCAAGCTACCTCACACCTTCGGACGGGAACCCGCGAGGGCGAGCTGTAAAGGAAAGTCCAGGAAAAGTGAAACTCTGATGCGAGCCGAAAAATGAGCGACCTCAGAAACTCAGAGTAGCTAGTTAGTTCCCATAGGTATCCTCTGCAGAAAGCACCTACTGATTCTCCCCTCTTCATCAAAAGCATTTAGATGCAGTCATCACACAGCATGGTATATAAAGCCTAGAAAGAAATAATCTAAGCCATTCACATCTTCATTTAAATAATAGGTTTAGATACAGTACACAACAGACATTACAACAGTATACAACAGACATTACAACAATGAGCTACACTTTCCATTTAAAAAACCTCAATGTCACATAAAAATGTAGAAAGAGCAACAGGTTTACTGCACTGAGCAGGATCAGTAAGACCTGACAGATACCCCTGAGCAAAGCCTATACAAAAAGTCTCCCTGTTCGATAAAACTACCTACCAGCAAACAAAACTACTCCATCCAAAACTAAACAGGAACTAAGGCAAGCTTATTTAGCTCAGAGAAGCAATCTACAGACAAAAAGGGAATCCAGGTAGCATCTCATTGACTTCGAATGCAGAAATGTTACAAGCTACAACTGAAGATCACCAAAAAAGTCACACTTACATCGTCTCTCCAGTCTTAGCAACATGACAAAGAAACTGATCCAGTATTGGACATACTTCCTTCTTTCCTCTCTTCTCAAAATCTGTTGGTATGAGAATGACATAGAAAGAATGGTAAAAGGACAGAACAAAAATTCATAACAATTAACGATTTATTTGCTTTAACGATCAGTACAGCTCCCACAAAAGTATCTTCACGCTTTCACCATGCTTTAGTTGTTCCCAAGAGGTCCACCAGCTTCCCAGCCCTGTAAAACACTTCATATTTTCGTGTGGAGAAACTACATGCATCTGAGCAGCAAAAGTTGATTTGCAACTTCTTTGGAGCAGCTACAACAGAGAAAGAGGCTGATTTCCTCAGGCTGCATCCAGCAAGGCAAGCCAGCACAGAAGTGGACTGGGGAGGGAGAAAAAGAAAAGGTACGGGCGAGGGCCGAGGAAGGGAAGGCAGGCAGGCAGGCACGCGGGGGGAGAAGAGGGCACTCCAGGCGAGGGGAGCCCCGGGCCTGGAGGAGGAGGGGAGCCGGTGGGGTCACAACCCCCCTCTGCTGCTCCCCCTCACGCAGCCCAGAGCACGCCCGGAGGGGTCTTAGGGCAGCGGGGACATGGGGCTCACCCCTCCCCTTCCCCACTGGGAGCCGCCGGCGCCCCTCCTCACTCTGTGGGACCCCCTTCCCTCTCAGGCGAGCAGCCCCCTCCCCACAGCACGGGGACCCCGACCCTCGGCCCCGGCGGAGGGGAGCTGCCGCCCTCAGCGAAGGGCGCTCCCTCCACCCAAGAGGGTCTCAGCTGCGAGGGAGACCCCGTCTCCCCATCAGCGTGGGGACACCGCTCCCCCCACCCCCCGCTCTCCGCGGCAAGCCCCGGCACCACCTTTCAGAGCCTCCTGCAGCCTCTCGACGTCCATGATCCGCCTGGGCGTCTCCCCCCCGCTCCGCGCTGCTCCCCTCCTCCAGCCCCCCCCCCGCCCCGCGCAGGAAACGGGCTCCAGCCGCCGCGCACACACAGAGACCCCGGGCTCAGCAACCCTCCAACATGGCGCCCGGGCCGTCCCCGTGCGCGGTCCCGACAGCCCGCCCTCCCCCTCCCGCCGGGGGGCGGTGGCGCGCGGGGAGGCGGGGCCGCGGGGCGGCCCTGAAGGAGGCGGCGGGGCGGCTCCGAGGGAGGGAGGGAGGGAGCGACCGAGCGGCGTCGGGGTCGGGGCTGCCGCGCCGCCTCCCGCCGCAGCCCTCCGGCGGCCGGGGGCTGCCGCCCTCCTCACGCCGGCGGCGCCGCGCGGACCCTCGGAGAAGGGGATGGTAACGCGGAGCTCCTGCCTGACTGGCGGGGCCACCCCGCCCCGGCCCCTCCGAGAGCTTGTGCGCCTTCCTCCCCCCCAGGCTGAGGGCGACGGCTTTTTCCCCCCACCCCCAAATCTAATATCTGTGCACAGATACGCCAGCCCCGCTTTTTTCCCCTCAAGGAGGAGCCAGCTTCCCCCTCCTTCACTCTACCTACCTCTCCCGCCCTTTTGCGCACCTTCAAGCCCAACAGCCCCTCTCAGCCGGCACGCGCTACCGTGTTCCTGGGAACGATCCCTCCTCTCGCCCTGTGCCACCTCCACCGCTCTAACGACGGGGAGGTGAAGGCCCGGCAGCCCCTTGTCGCTCCTTTCGGGACAAGGTCCCCAGGCGAGGCGGGAGGGGAGCCCGGCCGAGAGCGGGTAGACCCAGAGCGGAGGCTGGCGGGTGTAGCGCAGCAGCCAGCCGGCCATGTGTGGGCTCCTCCACCCCAAACGCTCTGGTAGGACTGAGGGACACGCCATGGTTGTTCCTGGAAGGAAAGGGAAATGCTAACCTAACACACACAAAGAAGTTGTAAATAAGGTAGCCAAGTATCAACGCCAACTGTTATCCTAGGCATATGTGAGCTGGCACATCTGCGGCGGTTTACTATTAGGTAAAATCCTGATATAGACCTGGACCGCGTCCCAGCCTCCTCCTGAGAGGAGGCCTGCACGCGGAGGCAGCCATGTACGCAGAGGTGTCCATCGGGCACATCCCCGGCTGCTCTCATGGCCAGGCAGAGCACAGGGCTGATCGCAAGCAAGAGTGGATCGGCCTTCTCCAGCAGAAACGCAGACTCTGCTGTACCGTCTCAGAGGAGTTCCTAAAACGATTGCAGTGCCAGTGGCTGTACTAACTTTCCCACTCTCCCAGGTGCCAGCTTGACAACAGAAAACCTCTGACATTCTTCAAAACGCTCCTAACGCCACAGCAAAAGGACTTGGTTTGTGGACCACCACAAATGGCTAAAAGATGAACTTGGCACCCGTAGCAAGCATTCCCATACTGCAAGCTGCCTTCTTGGACCCCTGGTGTTGATTTTATCATGCAGGAAAGGATCCACAAGATGCGCAATTAATGGTCTCCGCTGGCAACTGCGGAGAAACCCCAACTTCTATTTTATAAATGGTTTATAGAATCAAGAACCTTTCAGATCGCTTTAACCACTGGAGGACTACATAATGCTAACAGGGATCTTAAAGGTTTTATATTTATAGATATGCTGTACAAAATTCTTGTTTCATACTATTGCAAAAACCTTTGTTAAAATAAGCAGACCTTACAAAGAAAGTTCTGGGTTCTTTGTGAAGGCTGTGGTTGCGCAGACGGAAGCTAATGAACCTCTGCAAGCCACTCTCCCTCTACCTGGTCAGCGGGATGAGGGAAAAGTGGCAGCAGGGTTTAACAAACTGACCTTTCAGGACAGGCCTTGTCGTTCAAGGCACCTGGCAGAGCCGAACATGGGTTTTAATGGTAGGAATCCTGCAGCCCGTGTGTGGGAGGAGAGGGCTGAGTCACCTCTCTAGCCTGAGCGGAGAGCTGAGCTGCGGTTGTGACTGTAAGCGTGAGTGAATAGCTGGAAACTTGCTTAAGTGCAACTTTAGAGTGCTACTACTTCTGAGTGTTTTACAAGGGAATTGTCTGGGTTTTGTGCCACAGATCGATTCTCAGCTTCTTAAAAGGAAAATGGTGTTCCCCACTGGACACGGCTTACATGAGAAATCTCAACAGCAACACTTAGGACTTGGCACTTTTACTTGTACATGTCTCTTGTGTTCCATGTTGCCTTGCAGCCAGCCAGCATCATTAACTCTATTAACCAAACAGATGACTAGAGAGAAAAAGAAGATATGACTTGCCCAAACCCCTAGGGGGGGGAAAAAAAAAACCCAAACCCAAATTCAACAAACCCCAGTGCATGAGACAGCATTAAAACCACAGTGAATTTAGCTGCTATTTGTCTTCTGACCACTTGGTTCATCATAGAGGCACAGACACTGTTAACAATTTTCATTATTAGCCGTCTTGTCCTTGCAGCTCTGCTACCATGACTCTCCCTCCCTCAAGCCCTCTGTAGCATGCTTACCCTTCTAGCATTAGAAATCACTATTAACTGAAACTACATTAGTCTGCTTTTATACTTCGACAATAATATGCTCTCTACAGCATTAGCAATATCCTCCCCAAAAACATCAGTGGGTACTCCACATGGTGGATAAGTGAAAAACCTCTTCAACATGGGAAGAGCTGTGTTGAGAAAAGAGTTGGCAGAGGACAGGGGGAGATTTCAAAGCAAGCGGTGGATACTGGGCTGACAACAGCAGTGCTGAGGCCCGTATGCAGGTACACCAACAACAGAAAAGGACAAAACAATGCTGATTTTGGGTTACCCTATGTTCTTTCCCTTGAGGTCCACTTTAATATTTTAAAAAGTGTATCGAAGTCCAGTTAATGTAACAAAAACACTAGCTTACCTTTGCAATCCTCAGAAGGAGACCACACCTTTCCTAGAGCAGAGCTTCTCTTAAATAACTTCTATACCCCAGCTGGCTGCATTTCCCCCCAGATACCCCATCAGCTCCCATCCCTAGCACAGCTTGCTCTTTGTAATAATTCTCAGAGCTGGTCACATGCTCTTAATTTTCAGCTCTTCCCCAGGAACTGCATTTCCCAGCATGATTGCTCTTAAAGAACCCCACCAGCCAAAACAAGCCTAGAGAGGCATAAACATGTATATTAAAGTCTGGTACAATTACACAACCTACTTAAAAAACCCTAGGAGAGCAAATTCAATCATCCTAAACAACATCCCATTCCATTTACAGGTGTCACCAAAACCAACAAAATAAAGCCCGTAATTGTCAATTTGAAAAGTTGTGTTGCTAGTCTCTTCTTTTAAAACAGAAAAAAAAAAAAGAGTTGTTCCCAAGATACCTAGACTTGCTGTCGAAAACTGGGACAACGTGGCATTTCTTCACTAAAAAAGCAAGTTGAAGAAAGAAAAGAAATAAGCTTTTTCTAAATTCTTGTGCTACATTCTCTACAGAAATATAAAACTAATTTAACACTTTGTAATAGAATAAAACACACTCAACTATTTTATTAAGCGCTTTAAAGCCACTTCTTTGCACTCACAAAATAACGGGTGATGTTTGATTCTAACGCGGCATGATGCAGTAGGTGTGCTTGCAGCCCTCTGACTTTCTGCACCTTTGCTCTTTGCACGTTCCGCATTTCCTTGGCACTGCTCTGTGACGCAGACCCTGCTCTGGGGATGGGAAAAGCCGCTGGGGCCACCGCTCTCAGATCTTCTCTCTAAAAGTGAGATACAAGCTAATAGAACAATTTCTGCAGGATTTACCCGATAGGCAAAAATGCCTCTGGTTTCCTTCTGATCCTTGTATTTCTTACTTTGAAGAAAAGTGGACTTTTATTTTCTGAAGTGTAGTATTTATCATATATCTGTAGTATATTAAATACATTATCACTGTGGTGTGTTGGGGATGACGCTGAAGGAAGATCTTTGTTTCGTAGTGTGGTAGAGTCCACAAGAAGTGAACCAACTGTACATTGACATCGACTTATCATTGTTGAGCAGCTTTTCTAATTCGTTCCATTTGGTCAGGCTAGATGGCAAATCTATTCTATATCTAAAAAATGACAGCATTTTATAGTTTACACAGGTACATGAGGGATGCATAAGAAACACTGCACAATGGTGTTGTCTGCCACTTTGCCCGTGACTGCATTCCATAAGCTTAATTGAACCGTGGCCCTTCGTGGGCTCGGGCCTGCTTCCTTATTGTGAGCCAGACAAAGCCAAAGCTTTTGGAAGAGAGACAAAATGTTACATGCTGGTTAAAAATACCTTTGCACTGAAAGAGGTTTTAATCAAAATGACAAAACATAGACAATCATAAAAAAAGACACTACAACTGAAGGTTTCGAAGATACTAGCAGGCTGTGGAAAGCAATGCTTATGATCTGGGAAAACTTGCATCTAATTCATGGAGAAGTTTCTGTCTTTCAGTTCAGTACGCCTTCGAATCCTTGCATGCACTGCCACACCAGAAACTGTCTAATTTTTCCTTTTTCTTGAAATCCTCTTTTTGATACTGTTCATTGATAGAGAATGGGTACATAGATCTACCAGCCCAACTATACAACCTCTGTGTTTGCACTGAAAAAGTATTTCAGAGAGACAGGAATCTTTCATTTTAAAAAATGCCGTTCCCCAGCTTACAGAAAATAAATAACAAAGCCACATTCCCTGTCTTTTCTCCTCTTGCCCTCCAACTAGAGGAGAAGCTGTAAGAGCAAATGCTTTCCCTTTTTCAGCCCCCCCACCTCTTTCCCCCCCATTAGAGGAAAAAAGACCAGTTTTTCAAATAATATACTTCCAAAAACTTTTTGGTTTCTACAGGAAAGCCATTTTAAATTGAATTTTTCCTCATTGAACTATGACATCAAGAAGTCCTGGAAATGCAATGACAAGACATGTAGATTTAATGAAGACGCTGTATTTTTTATTTTGTTTCAGGGAAAATGTTTAAAGATATGCAAATAATATCTACCTGTTTCTGAGGAAACTCAAACCATCTCCTCTGGAGCAGGAACAAAATAAAACCCACAATTATTTCTATGGAAATAAAGCAAAGAAAGCGCATGAATGACTTACATAGTTGTGTGGTAACAAAGATTATTTCAAATGCATTTTGTGATGAAGCTCAGCCTAGGGGACATTTGCATGTTTTGAAACCCACATCTCCTTAACTAACTGAAAAATATTGCAATTCACAGCAAATCATCTCTTCCTTCGATTTTCAAAGGAGAAACATTTAAATGTAATCCTAGAATACAAAAAAGCTTGTAGTTAGTTTCATCATTGATTTGTTGTGTGATCTCAAGCAAATGAGTTAGGCAGTCATACCTGCATTTCTTCATTAATGAAACAGAAATTATAATTACTCTTCTCTGTAAGGTATTTGGCACACCTTGTAATAAAAACATACACAGAGAGTATGGTTTCATTTTGTGTCAGTTCCCAATACTGCTTGTGGAGTATTTTCTGAGAATCGACAACGAAAAAAATGACCTTGGTAGGAAAGAAGAGGTGGTGTTTTTAAACATTTAACAAAATAATGACAAGAAATTGTTTCACAATCCAGATTTTGGTTTTCTTCTTGCACTAAACATGCACAAAGCCTTGCTCAGATTTACACTTAAAGATTTCTTTTAAACTTCTGCAAGACCTATTTTTTGAGACTTTTCAAAGAAAGCAGGACCAGGTCCTGCCTACAATATGAGCCGAGTTCTGCCTGATGCACTTGGACAAATCTCTGTTTTCTTACTTGATCTTACACTTGATAAGCTCAGACCAAGCATTGATACGTTCATATTCATCAGTACTGAGGGAAGACACAGAAGTAACATCTAAATTACATTAACTATATGTACTGCCACATTCTCATCTTCCTGGAATACCAACAAAAATTAGAACAAACTAGAAACCAAGTGACAACAGCGTAATCATGTCTTTGCAGACAAAAACAAAAAAAAAGGACCGAAAATATCATATTGCCAGTTCTGATGGCTCTTGAAGGGATTCATGTGCACTACCAAAAAGGGCATTCCTGCATTCCCTGGTCCGTCCTTCATGTTGATCCAGTTGAAAGCTATTATTTTTGCAAAGTTAGTTCTCAACACCATCAGCGGCTCTCCTGGGGCGGCATGGCCGGGGAAAAAGCAGCAGCACGTGGGGAAAGCAGAGGAACAGAGGATTAATCGTCTTGGCAGCAGTGGGGGCTCAGCTGGGCTAGTTTATCTCACTGCCCTGGAAGGTCTTTAACTCCACAACAAACAAAAAAACCTGATTCTTGAGGGTTAGGACTATAAGACTTTTGAAAGTTTCCACAGAATTATAGACTGTCCAAGCCCTGGGCACAGATCAATAGGCCTGATGCTGATTAAAATGATGGGGGGCGTAGGACCAGCAGATACTTTTGTTTTCAGTAATGAAGCTTAGATTAGGTATCTAGAGATCCCTGACCTAACCTGACTTGAAGTCATTTAATTCATTGATGTGTGACAGCTATTTGTAAGGTATTTCAACTCAGTTTGAAGTAAAATTGATTAGTGTGCTTTGAAAGAACTTGTAGCAATTCAATACAACACCAAGCAAGCGAGATGCAACAGAAGCCAAATAGTGAGAACAATAAGAAAATGAGAACAATCCTATGTTTCAAGACTCACTTAGATCTTCAGAAAATACTGTACATCGATACACATCAAAGGATTTACAAAAGCAGGTTAGGGGGTTTGTTTATTTTGGTTTTTAGTTTATAGCTGCAGAAACTCAAGTATGGTACAATAAAATGACACTAAAAAATTGTGTGTCTCTGAACCATTCAGAATGGAAAAGTTTTTTGTTTGTTCTTTAAAGCACGTCATTGCCACTTCAAGCCAAATTACGTCCCTCCTCTGCGAAAATGACTAAAAATCTTTAATAGGCTTTTAAAAGACTTGGGCGTATCAAAAGATCAGAATAGCTCACGCGTGGTGCCTTAAATCCAGAAAAGGCTGAAAACATAAATATGGTATTTGTGGGAGTTAGGTTCCTTTTGAAAGAGAACTCACAGTGAGATTAAAAAAAAAAAAAAGGAGCAGTTAGATGTGATAAGCATTCCAGGCTTTACCTGGGTTAGCCACTAACCCCTAAGCTAACGCATATCAAGTCCCCACGTATTTTCTCTTATACTCCGAGAGCCCGTGACACCCCGTGCCAGTGCAGCTTCCTTTCCAAGCTGCTTTCTCACACCTTCCTCCCAGTATATCCCTAGGACAGAAAGCTTCTCGTAGACTGCTCTACAAACTACAAGATCATTCCGATTAAAACCAGACTTGTTTTTTCACCTAGAGCCTCAGGTGTGAGGAAGGCAGTATTCAAAACAAGTTGTCCTTTAGAAGCACCGAGCGGAAGAGGAAGGAGATCTTTTTTTAAAGGTGCATACCCTGAGAAGGCACCTGCTTGGCACCGCTCTAACGACCACAGCAGGGAATTAACCCGTTTCAGAAGGATTCAGGAAAGACATTTCTGCAGGAACAGGTCAACTGATGCCCCTCTTTTCTTTAAAAAAAGGGCCATGTCATTTCAGTATCATTATTTCAGTATGACCAAAATATTTTAGTTCTAAGACACAGTTACACATTTTTGGACTACACTGTAGTTTTCACAAAATAACATAAGCAATTATGGTACATTTATAGAAATGTAGAAGTCAAAACAAAGTATTTTACCTCAAAAGAAAACATGAACAAAGTGCTTTGTTAATCTTAAATGCTGATTCTCATTTTGGTGTTCTGTCTCAATTTTCATTTTCGTTTCAAAGGAAGTGTTGACAGTTTGGTTTTTATTCCGATCAAGAATGAAAGCAAAATTTCCAAACATTACTATTTCTTTTGAAGCACAAATAGCAATTCCTTATCTTATGCCAGCGATGGTTCTTCGGGAGGCTGCAGTCTGTACGGATCCTGGTGTAGATACGCACTTTCCCCAAGAGCACAATGGAGGAATGTTTCCAGCCTCTGTGGGGGACAGCCCAGGTACCTGTGCCATCCCACCTCTGGATGGGTACTTACTGTCTATTCATTAGCATCATATTTGACTCTGTCTGATGGAGAGGAGCAAAACATTCTCTGAAAGTTGGCTCCTTTATGGTTACAGGTACTGATTCTTAGGAGAGGAATCTCTTCCTGAAGCAGTGGGAAGGAAATTATTTGAAATTAAATGATCAACAGTTTGTGTTAAAGCCGATAGTGTCAAGATTTATCCTAGTACT